>NC_080782.1:50779018-51088109 GCF_028018385.1 Neofelis nebulosa
TTAAATTTTTTTTTATTTAAAAAAAAAAAAACAACTGTACCTCCTCTCAACCAAAGCTATCATTAGTTGCATATGTAGTAAGAAAGTGTAAGAATGTTCTGGAAGCAAGGACAATAGGGTTTCATTCATTTATCAAACACCTATCAAATGCTAAGTACTGTATGCATCTATTATCTCATTTAACCCTCACAAAAACAAATTACGGTAGGTTTTATCCCAATTTGCAAATAGAAATGTGAATTGTATTAAGATTAAAGCAACCTCTCAACTGAAGAGGGATTTAAAGATAGGACTCTGATTTCTAAATTGTGTTACCTGCTATATACATTGCACAGAGCCCCCACAAAAGTGCAAAAGAAAAGTTTAGAGAAAAAATGGCATCTTTGAAAACATTCTCTGAATTTCCCATCATGGAAATGACAGCCACAATTTCCAAACACCTCTTACACTCTGTGTGTGTGTGTGTGTGTGTGTGTGTACATACTTTCATTAGATCTTCTTATCCATCCTGTCAGGCGTTATTGCTATTCTTAAGTCACAGATGAGGCCACTGGGAGTTCAGTTACATGCTCAGGTTTACACAATGACTAACCAAACTGGGATCTAAACCCAGATCTATCTGACTCCCTGTGCCCTGTGCTTTCTACCACTCTCTTCTGCCTTTTCCTAAGAGTTAAATCTTCCTTTTTCACTCCTTTCAACTGGAGATGAAGACAAAAACAGAATCTTAAACTTAAAGAGGCTAAAAAGAATGTGTTACTCCCTGCTTTCAACACTTCCGTTTCGCATGACATGGATACAAAGTAGGCCTTGACAGTCCATGTCCGCTGTGAATGTGGATGACATGAAAGCCATGAGTAGCAAGCAAACCCTCTCCCGAAGCCACTGGAACTCTTGTGAGCCAATTCCATTTAATGGACTTGCCTGCTCCTTCTCCTTTTAATGCTGGCTATTCCATTAGTATGGCTCACTAACACCCACCTGGAGAAAGAAAGGACAGAACTGGAGAGAACGCCATGAATACTGAGGTCCTTGAGTTTTAATTTGCCTAAAAATCTGTGTGTTGTTCAAACAATGTAGAAATTAGCCATATGGGAACCTAGCTTGGGTACATATCTTCATCTGTCACCACATTTTGGGGGGGGGGGAACACTACAGAATCACTGTAGTGTTTAGGCTTGTAGAGAGGAAGAAAAGTCCACTTGGAAGCAAACTAATACTGAACACATGTTTGTGCTTTTGACCTCACAATATGGTAACTAACGATGGTTCTGCAAATAAACTTGGGAAAATAAATGGATGATTGCAGAGGGGAGAACCCCAGTGAAGGTGATGAGCTTCATCTCACCTATGTTAGTCCTTAGTTCTTAACAGGACAGCCAGCACAAATTCTATACAGCTTGCCTAAGTAGATGAAATCTACACCTTATTCTGAATTCAAATCTTAGACCCAGTGCATGTAATACAGTGCCTTAATAGCTTCCCAAACTCTCATTTGGCCTCAGTTATACAACCAGCTGACACTGAAAATAATTAATGCCCTTTAGGACTCGCATCTGCTCCTATGGTTCCAAGTCAAGGTTTTTAATTGGGCTATTTTGGCATTTGGAGACAATGGCAAGGTGAAATAACCTTTCTTTAATATTTTTGAGGTCAGCAGATAGTCCTGCCAAAGGTCATCCTTCAGGTTCACAAATGAGTCATTTGTATCACCTAATGCAATCTGTGACTTGCAAATTGCACTGGGATGTGTTAGCGTGCATTAATTAGTCCATGTGATGAATACTGAATTCATCATTACTAGCCGGAGCTTGTAGAGATGTGCCAATACTTGTTTTGGCGGTTTGTGGTTGCTTATTTTTATTTTACACTCCACTTCCAATCCTAGTCAGAGATCTTCCATGCCCCGAACTCAGTAATTGGCACACTGGAGTTAACCCCCTCTCCTTATGGCCTGGCTGGGACCTGGGAAAAGATACCCTGATATAGAAATATTGCAAAGCAGGAAGCAACCAGAGTCTCTCTGTCTTTGGTTTGGCTCATCTGTAAAACTCAGCATCAAAAGATGGTTCCTTTTCCCCTTTATAATCCACGGCATTCCTAATCTCCTGAGAAGGAGGGAAAGAAGAGAGAGACTCCGGGTTCAAACCTCTTGTTCAGAGCAGTGCCCTGAGTTGCTCTGGGTTTCTCAGCTGCTTGGCACCTTCTGCCTATAATGAAGGCATTATTAATTTGAGTTTCAGGGGATAGAAAATCAGGATGTGGACACTGTATGGCTATACCATCTGTGCAGTTGACATATATTGATTCATACCTTCTTCCCATCTGTCCTTGACACTGTGCAGCAACAGAGGTCACAATCTTCTCTTTCCCGGAATTTCCCCCAAACGCAACTTTCCGCCCAGTATTCCCTCAATGATTTTCTTTGGTTGCTATTGTGTGCCTCTAAGGAAAACTAGTGGCAGAGTGCCTGCGTCTGTCATCTCCCAGTTAGGTCCCTTTGACCCAACATAACAATAACCAACCACATCAAAAGGGGTGTATGAAAACAATAGCTCCTTCACTTTGCCGTAAAATAGATCTTCCAGTTCTCCAGAATTTTGTGGAGAAAAGAATTAAGGCATCCCTCTAGAAATTAGCACATTCATTTTGTACAGAAAGGTACAATGAAATTATACACACCAGATCGATGGGTGGGGAAAAGTAGATTTACAGAAAGTTATGAAGCTGAAAACCAGCAGGCCAGTATATCTGGCTCTACATGAAGGACACTAGGAGAAATAGAATCTCCAGTTAGTAGGATATTTGTATTTATGTTTAATATACATTTTTTTAGAAAAAGAGAACTGTCTATTCCTGTGATGGTCACTTCCAATGTGAGAAAACCTGAGCCAGATTTCAGAGGGAATCTGTTTCAAGGACTATCATGTATTTTATCTTACTTTTTTTTTTGAACTACTCTATCCAGATGAAATTGGACACACAAATAACTGAATTCACAATGGACGTTTTTGAGGATTCAAGTGGCCACTTCTATCTGCAAAGTAAGAAGTGGCTAATTGCAGCCCAAGTGAATGGCTGAGCCTGCATTAGCCAATTAGGTTGCCTGTTGGGGGGAGGGGCAATGGCAATGCAGAAAGCCTCTCCATAAAGCGCCGAGGCCTTTCCAACAGACCCGAGAAACCCCAGAAAGAGTGTTAGGGGACTCCATCAAAGCAGAGCTAGGCTGCTCAGAATCAGAAAATTCATTTTCATTGGTTTTTCCTATACCTCTAAAGGTCTCCATTCCAGGTAATAAATACTACACCACCCTTCCAATGAGGGAGTCTTTTTTTTTTTTTTTTAAGATTTCAGCAGGTGCCAGTAAACACTCACATTCTAAACAAAGTAAATGTCCAATCCTGCATATCCATAAAAATTTCCTCTCTCTGCCTTTCTCAGAAAATTACAGAGTACAATGTTTCTAACATTTTCAGCCTATATTAACTGTTGAAAATTAATCCATCTTTCAGTGATTCCTGAGAGAAAATATTGCAGCTTTCAAAACATTTTAAGGAGATTTCCCTTGCTTTGGAGGGTGGATCTCAGATCACACAGCCAATTTGATTTCAAAACAGGAAATTCTGTTTTGATTAAGCTGTGTGGCTCTGCTGGCTTCTGCAATACTGGGCAAGAAAGAAAAGGGTTTGGTCGGGGGGTGGGGGGGCAGGATTTAAAATTAGCCACATTATACCAAAGGAATATACTATTAGCTCCTTTAAATCAGCTCTAGAGGAAATAGCCTTCAATCAAGAAACAGCGGACAAATCACAACATTTCTGGACCTCAGATTTTCCCAATGTGTAAAACCAGAGACTGGTCTGGTTCATTCTGAGGTCCCTTTCAGATCCAAAACTCCACGATGCTGAATCTACAGCACTCACAGTTTATGAAGTAGTGATAGACTACTGGCATAGCCAAGGCCCCTGACAAGCTAAGGAAGACTCATAGGCAATTGCCTCTTTGCCCTAAGCCCAACTCATGCGTGGCTTACCAGCACCACCTCTTTCTCTTAGCCTTTTGGGTTTCCACATCATTTTAATGCCCATCCTAGAAACTGAGTTCATACAGCCTTGCACGGTTTTAATCACTTGTTGTTTTAGGCTCTTGAGACTTTCCCCATAACCCAAATGTATCATTCACAAAACTGTCCCTTGTGAGAATTACAAAAGAAAATCATATGTTCTTAGTTTTTTATCCCCCCTGGGAGCCCATTAACATGTGCTGTGCCCCATGATGGGTGAATAAACAATGGGCCAAGAAGACAGATTTTTTGGTAAATGGTAGCTTCGTTTTACTGGTAGTTTTCCTGCCTTTTCACTGGGAATGCTCACTACCTTCCTTATGCAGGATCACTGCAGAGAGAAAGGTGGTT
The DNA here is from genome assembly GCF_028018385.1 of Neofelis nebulosa. Lineage (NCBI taxonomy): Eukaryota > Metazoa > Chordata > Mammalia > Carnivora > Felidae > Neofelis > Neofelis nebulosa. Next base: position 50,783,433 of record NC_080782.1, read on the forward strand.
TTAAATGTGGTTTAAAGAGCCTTGTGTGTCTAAACATGCAAGCTTTTCAGTGTGTTGCTAAAGTCACATCATAAGGCCCAGGCAGAAGACAAACCTCTGAATGCCACTGGGCAAAAACTCTCCTTCATCTCTTCAACAAAGACACGAGAAGCAGAGGATAAATCCCTCTCCCTTATACTGGCTGTGGCAGAATGGTCCAGTGTCACTGGTTTGTTCCATTTGCCATTCTCCTTAGAGCATCCAGAATGATCTTTTTAAAATGATTAACTGAATCACAAACCATTCCTCCCCCACCCTCCAAATGGTTTCCGTTGCTTTTAGAATGAAATGCAGACCCCCTACAATGGCCTAGTTCCTGCCTACTTCTTTAAGCCTATCCATGATATTTTTGCTCAACTTTCTTTTTGTTTGGGACTATAGTCATTCCCATATCAGGGCCTTTGCAAATGCTGTTCTCACTACCTGAAATACTCCTCCCCATCCACTCACTCACCACATGACCAGCTCTGCTTCACTAAGTCAGATTTCCAGAAAGGAATTCCCTTGGCTGCCCAATCCAAAGTAATTCCCACCCTTGGCCATCTATCAACTCTCTATTACATCAATCTGCTTTATTTTCCTCAAAGCATGTATCACTTTTGTCTTGTTCATTGTCTAGTTCCCTGCTGGAATGCAAGAGCTATCAGAACAGAAACACTGTCTGTCTTGTTCACATCTCTATTGCCAGGAATAAAGCAAACATAGAGTGAGTGCACAATATTTGTTGAATGAATAAACAATGAATAATTGGATAAGTGAATGAAAAAAATGAATTTTTTAAACAAGGGGTTCATGGGCACCTGGACTTCAAGAAGTCCTTGAACTCTCTCAAATTACATGTAAAATTCTACCTACATGTGCTTTTCAGATAAGAGGTTCTACAGCTCATCAGATTCCCAAAGGGTCCATGATTCCCAAAAGTTTAGACAGACTGTGGCAGAGCCTATTAGTAACAGGACCCCTGATTTTTAGTTGATCACAGAGCTGCCCTACATTTCCTGCCCTACATTTCCAGCCAATGTGACTACTTCTGTCAAAGGAGATGTGCAGAGAAGTGGTAAGTACCTCAAGTGCCTTAAAAGGAAAGAGGTATGCCCTTCTTCTTTCCTCCCTCCTTCCACTGGCTGTACTGTGGCCGTAAAGGCTGGAGCTCCAGCACCCATCTCTGACCATGAGGCAACCGTGGGAATTGAAGCTATACACAGCAGAGCAACAAAATAAAAGCCAGGGAACTAACACCATGGCCCTAACACTAACACCACCTAGCCCTGGACTATCTCCAGACTTCCTAAACAGAAGGAAAAAATAAATTTCTGTCTTATTTAATCTACTGTTATTTGGCAGAGGTGTGGTGGGTAGAGATGGGAGGGTATTACTTTCTACCTGATTAATTATCCCACTCTTTGCAAAGTAGGAGAAGATGCTCCCAGAAGGGAATCGGTATGTTAATACAATACAAGCAGACATGGTCCAAGGTGCTACTGCCAATACTCACCTGTCCAGAAACAAAATTTGGTAAATTATAAGTGGGAAGAAATTAGAAAATAGATCTAAATGGTACAAGAGGAATTTCTTTCAATAAGCCTCAAACTTTTAGACTTACTAGAAGGCAAAATCATGAATGCAAATAAGTCTTCTTTAATACGTTTTATTTACACTTCCACCATTAAAATGTACCTCTAACATATGAGGTACATTTCTCACAACAAAAAATCCTCTCTATAACTATCTTTTACAAAAATAATGAAGCCTACCTACACATATTTGTCTGCATTTCAACAATTATACTGTGTATTCTAGCTCATTTTTATTCAGGTCAACTTATAAACAAATGATGATATTTTTTGCTCTGTAAATGCACCCACATGGTGTCAAAATTTTAAATGATATTTTTACATATTGATTCTGCAGGTAACAATAAGAATTAATGACATCACCATACAAATTAGTATTATTAAAGTGTTCCAATCCTGTGTATTATTAGAAATAACTATCATAGTTAAATTAAATTATTGACCCACAACAATGCAAATGTCCAGGATTTATTGTGCATTATTTGTGTATGATAGATTGTTTAATAAATTTGTCCATAGAGACTTTAGTAATTTATTAATTGCAACACAATCAATACAACCACAAATAGAGGACATTATTATTATTTACAAAGTAATGAGCCAATGGAAAAACAAGACTTCCTTGTTGATGTAAGGAATGATAAGAAGTAAAAGCAATCCAAATCTCTCTTCTGCCTGCCTCCACGCATACCTTGGGGTAAATTTCGGGAGGCTACACTCCATCTCCGTAGTATAGGTCATGGCTGAGATGAGAGTATGGAGAAAGAATCACAGTTCTATTACCTTGGGCAAATGACTTAACTTCTTTGATCTTTCCTTCTCCTCAGCCATAAGTAGGGATAATACTAGTCCCTACCGGTAGTGATACTGTGAGCATTGAATGGGATAATTTCGCAGTGCCTGCCAAATAGTAAGCACTCATTAAATGTCAGTTACCATCATCCTCATTGTCATCATCACCATGTTCTTCTGTGCTCCTTTCTTAATCGGATATGATGAACTCAAGAGATTTCTTGAAACTTGTTTTACTTCGTAAATCCATGAGGGCAGCGTCACCAATCTGTCCTCCTTTCTATCTCCCAGAGCCCCCAGTGGTACATTGAATGCGGTGCTATCCTCATGCATGTGGACTGAGTGCGGGTGGAAAGGTATGGCTTTATACTTAGATGGACACACAGCTTACCGTTTTCTGAGCCTGTATCACCATCCCCATTCTAATAACAGGGGAATTTAAATGGCTCAAAAACAAGAAATGCCTCTTACCTCAATACCAGTAGGCACAGCCCATATTATGCTAAATGCCACTCTGGGTCCTTCCCAGAAAACACTGGCAGCAGCCAAGTTCCCAGAGGCAGTCTGCACCCAATAGATAAGATGAGGCAAAGAAAATTGCACCAGACGAGACAGATGACCTTGCTGGCTTGCGTTTAGCTAACAGTAAGCATGGCTATCACTTACTGATCACTTACTATGTTCCAGGCACTGTTCTGAGCACTTTGTACAGATTCTCTCATCTAATTCTTGTGACAAATTATACAAGAGAGTCACCATTATTATTCTCTCTTTACAGTTGTAGACACTCAGAGGATTTAAATAGCTTGCCTAAAGTCAAGCATGCTAGAAAATTGCAGACCTTGGCTTCATACCCAGACGACCTGGCTAAAACCTATTTCTCAGAACACTATACTGTGATGTTCTAGGAAGTTGTTCTAAGCATTTAAACATGCATGCATCCTACCATCTTCTGCCAGAGGCCTCTGATGGCAGTTTACACAGGCAACCCATACAAGGTTCATTAAGATCTCAGAATGCCGGACGCACAAGGATTCAAATCCCAGGTCTGACCCTTACCAGCTTGATCTCTCTGACTCATTTTTCTCATCTGTAAAATGGGGATGACAATGGGGCTTCTTTCACAGGCTTGTGAGGATTAAATGAGATGTTTGAATAAAGTGTTCAGCACACTGCAGGGCACATAGTAAGTGCCCAGTATATAATAATTATGTGGATTCATTATTCTCTCCCTCCGTTAGAGATACATTAACTAAAAATAAAAATAGAGCCCTGTAACTTATCATATTCAGCCTTGAAACCCTCCTCCTCACATCTGGATGATAAAATGTAATTCTTATGAAAAAAGATAATTTTTCAGCACGATGTTCCCTATCTGCAATTACATCAAAATCACATTAATTGAGCTATAACACTGTCAGGCTCAGCAGCTGGAAAGCGCATCCATACATTCTAAAGAGAAGGCCATTAATTCAGCTCTCTACAGCGCGGCAATGAAATTGGGATGTCCGTTCTCCAGCATGATTTACTGTCTTTCAAGCTGCTTAAGTGGGAACCTCTACAAAAAGATTTAAGTTAAGTGACTCTTGTGCTGCTCTGAAGCTCATTTATTATTGAATTAAGTTTTCATTTCGTTTAAAGGGAATAAAGAAATATAGTTTTATTTGAAACAAGGTAAAACATTTAAAAGAAATCGGCTATTATGATCTTGGAAGCCAGTTTATATATCTGCAAATGATCTCACTCTGCTTATGCTCTGCTGAAAAGCCAAATTTAAACTCATAAATATTACTAATATGCATATAATTTGAGACTTTTGCATGAGAGCTCATCCTTACTTTTCATACTTTATCATTCCTCTCTTAAAAAAAATTTTTTTTTAATCCAAGGCAGTTAGGGAATGGGCTAGAGAAAACCCAGGCAGAAATAAACATGCATTTTCGAAAAGTCTACATCTTCTTTATGACATGGAGGGAAACACTGGGGGAGAAGAGAAAAGCAGGGAGATACATGTTATAGGTTATCAGCATGTGGCAGAAAAATCAAGGTATGGTAGGCACATAGCATTAAAAGATTTACGGCATCTTGGTCCACAGATGAATTGCATGTGGCAGGCAAATAGAGAATAATTCTCTACTAGTGGAGGAAGCACAACTTCAGTGCCTAAATTATCAGCCTTTACATTAGCCACTGGACAACAGAGCCCCTTTAGAATTAGTAATCCTCTCTGTCCACTGTCTTGATAAAAGACACGGTATATGTTTCCTCTTCCAAATCTCATGCCAAACTGCCAAGAGTAATATTCCCTGTATCAAGAAGTCCCTAAAGTACTAAGCACTTCTGAACAAACTATATTTTTAAAAAATCCGCTAGGACCCCTATAATGGTGTCATTTACACTCCAGTCACATGTGTCTACAGCACAAGACCCTTCATAATTAGGTATATACACTATACCAGCTCACTGCCTAATTAGCAAATTATGTTGAAAATAGCATCCTGCTAATTAACGGTTATTATGGCATTTCTGAAGCTGAGGCTTTAATTATCACCAAACCTAATGCTTGTGTACAGAGAAAAAAAGAGCCCCCCCTTTTTTAAATGATCAATAAGTGCAAGAGATTATTATAAGGCAAATCTGCTGACAGCTGATTAATTTGTTTGATGCAAAGTTGCTGCGTGTTTCATATTATTTTATCGGAGTTGCAGGAAAAAGGTACATAATTTGGTTTCATTAGCAACCTCTGCGATTTATCACTAGAAAATGCACCCCCCCCCCTTTTTTTTGTTGTTTGTTCAATTCCCTCTGTGTTTTTGCCTGTACCAGCATCAAAGTCAAGAGCAGGAAGTTTTAATTAAGTGACACTAATGAGGTCGTTGAAAATGATACTTCAGCAATTCAGCATGCTGTTAAATGTGTTTATTCTATAATGTCATCAAAGGTGATTGTTTTCCCTCGTAATAGATAAAATTCATTACCATAAGCATTGTACTTCTGAGTGTTAGAAATCCGAAATGCAAGTTAGTCAGGTGGATCTGTTACATTTCTTTTCTTTCTCTGCCAATTCAAATTACTGGACCTAAAACAAAACTTTAGCAAACAAGGCTCACTCTGCTTTATTTTCTTTAAGTCTTCCCTGTTTGGTAATTAGCAGACCTTGCCAGTGAGAAAGGAAACAAAAATGAGCATGCAAATGACTAATCAAGGAATGCTGGAATCAAAGGGAGTGATGAGGGAGAGAAGGATGTTCCTCTGAGCCTGGCCATTGTGTCTCTGGGCCCTGCTGTTCTGCCTGCCCAAAGCTGTGCACCTCCTGGTTGCATGCCTAAGTAGCCCCACCGCCAGCAGCAAAGGCACTGCTCTATGATTCAGCATTTGATTTGAAATGAGGACATTTTGGATACTTTTTCCTTTAAAATGGTTCCAGCCTTCCAAACACAATTATGGTTGTATGACCCATTTTGGGAAATTAATTATCACATTGTGAATTTCCGCACTTCCTAAGAAACTGAAAATGATTTTTCACATTTCTGAGAGATTTGGGGGAGGGAGGAGAGCAATAAAAGTACTCCATTTTACAGACAAGGCAAACTGAGCAAGGTAATTTATCCCAAGTCAGAGGGAGAGCAGGCAGATTTATCCCTGTTCCTCTGCTTCTCATCAAGTCATACCACCTCTGCAATTCAAAACATTCACTCTTGATTGTCTTAGGTTCCTCAATAGCCCATTTTCATATCTTGGACAAATTTATAAGTTCTAAAATGTTCCTACAACAACCCGTTTTTCTTGGAGTGAGACCCTCATTAATGACAAAGTCTTCATCAAACTAACAGGTCTTGTATCTTACCTGGATTTGGACAACAGTGATTATCTCCAACACGAAGCTTACCATTTCTAGAGTTTATTTGTTTTTAATGCCAAGGGAAAAACCCATTCTGACCCACCATTTTTCATTACTTACAGCAGAAGCTATTCTTCCAACAACAGTGATGCTAATTTATAGCAAACTGAACAGACTCTGCACTTCTTTACTGACTGCCCAGCCACAGATCAAGACAAACAGGTGTTTGAGGGACATTTAACTATTATGACTAAGAAACGAAAGTTGCTTTGCCTCCTCACTGTATCCCCAGTTAGGGCTGGTTTGATCCTTGGGCAAGGGAATGAAGTAGGCGACCTTGTGGAATTTTTCAGGGCACTCTCAAAGACTGAACTATTAGCCAATTCCCTAAAACATCTCAGGAAAATTAAATATTCAGTATTGTGAAGCAAATCAGACTTTGACTTAACTTGTCATTTGTCAACCAGTTAGCTGCAGAGGAAGCCCAGAATGCTCTGGTATTACAGAGAAGTACAAGAGGTCACCAGCTTTTTATTGAAGGACTAAACACAGGAAAAACATTAGAATGACTCAGAAGTCATTTCACCACCAAGAAGGTGGTAAAGAAAGTTCTAATTCCCTATCTAATGTGAATTAATGAAATGCAAGAACATACATCAACAGGCTTAGGGGCACCCATAATAATCTAAATGGGTGCAAAGTGTTGGGGCCTTTCATAGAATCAAGAGATCCTTATCTGTGAATTAAGGAAAGGATGTTTCTGGAAGAACCACAATGCTTTACCAATTTTGATTTATTTTCTGGAATTTAAACTTCTGCTTCTCTTTGTGGTTTCCCCCCTTAACTTTAGCAATCCTCCAGATGCTCCTTAATAAAATGGCAAAGATAAATGATAGCGTTCAGTGCCAGGGAGGGTACAGTGAGGTGAGCGCACTCGCCCACGGAGGGGTGGGGGCAGCAGATGCTGGCACAGCCTCTCTGGAAAGCACTTTGGTATTGCATTATGAGTTTAAAAACATTCATATCCTTTGATACCATAATTGTACCTCTAGGAATCTATCATAAGGAAATCAGAGATACTCACCAAGGCATGATTTATAATAATGAAAAATTTTAAACTTAAATATCTAACATTGGTAGATTGATTAAATAAATGATCTATCCCACTGATGTAATATTATGCAGTCATCAAAAAATATATTCAAGGAATACATGTTAATAAAAATAACAGCAACAAAGAAGGCTAAAGATGTAACTTAGGAATTTTATATATAATATATGTAAATATATGGAGTAGATATATATCCCCACAAATATATATGTATAATACATATAAATATATGGAGTAGATATATATCCCCACATTTATATATTTCAATACATCTATTGAAGCATTAAAAATGAGCAGAAAAGAGATACCAAATGCAGACAGTGGTTATCTGTGGAAGATGGAATAGAAGGTAATCTAAATGTTTGCCTTCATACTATGTAAAAACTATTCATTTAAAAATATCTGGAGCACCTGGGTGGCTCAGTTGGTTAAGCAACTGACTTTTGGTCTCAGCTCAGGTCATGATCTCACAGTTCATGAGTTCAGGCTCTACACTGACAGTGTAGAGCCTGCTTGGGATTCTCTGTCTCTCTCCCTCTCTGCCCCTTCCCTGCTCGCTCTCTATCTCTAAATTGATTAATTAATTCATTAATTAAAATTGTAGAGTCATTCAATAATACGTCATCTTTAGAATGCATACCGTTAGCATTAGGAATTTATTTCATGGTATAATTTATAATTCTATATAATTTATAACATAAGCAGTCCAAACATTTTTTCTCTATTAACTTCATGGTTTTCAGCTCTATGAAGCTCAGAGAATATTGAAATGCTGACAATTACTATTCCAGGGCTCTCAGTACAGCACTCGCAGAACAGGCCTTTAAAAGACACCCTCACATTTCAAAATCATAGTGGTGATCTCAGTTCATATAGTTTCCTACTGATTCATATGAGGCAAGAATGCAATGTATGAAGTCTCAAATGGTTTCTTAGCACTATCTGGGATCTTCATCGATGGATATTTTCCTTAAAGATTTCGTTACTAATTTCACAGAGTTACGGACACTCTTGTCTCGGTTTCCTTGGAACTTCTGAAGCCACTTTTCAGTTAGGGAAAACAAGTTTGCAGCGGGCTTAGGACTTACAGAGCCAAGGCTTCATTTCTGGGGGTCTTTCGTTGCTGATGTTGCTCTGCTGCTGGTTTGTGGTTCGTTTGTTTGTTTGTTTCTGAATCAGTGAGAAACTAACAATATATACATACTGGGTATCCTTTAAATTTTGAAAAGTAAAAATTCAAGGCACAGAAGAGAAATTTAATTTGGCATTTAATTAATCTTTTTCACCAAGACGGTTTTCTAAAGGAATGTTTGGAAATGTTTTTCACCAGGAAGAAAGTGGGGTGAACCCAGCTCCAAGTGGAAAACTTACAACAATAGGCAGTCATCATCCTTCTAAAGAATAACATAATTACAACAGAAATGAAGACACGGAAAGAGATGCCCAACAAGCTACCTTGTCAGCTCAAGATGAGGGAATCAATAAATTGTTTGCCTAACATTTCCCAGTCACATTCTTAATACAACTGGATTTACTTGGGCTTTTGAGATACTCAGAAAAATAATATAGATTTCTCTCTACTGAAGAGTAAATAAAATAAATTGACCCTACTTACCAGAGGATTCATGGATTGTTTGTTTGTTTGTCTTCACCTTTTCAAAGGCATGAGCTACAGAAAGAAAGCTGAGAACAGAAAAAGACCTAGGTCTGCATCTTTGTCCTGTTGCTTATTTGTCACTTTAAGCATGTGATTTAAACCTCTCTGAACCAGTGGATCCTTACCTGGGCATGGTGTTTCTCAAAAGTGTGTGGAAAAGCTAAATAACCTAACACATAGGTGGAGAAATAGTAAGTGCTTGCTATCTTTGGACTATTTTTTTAACTTTAAGGTAAACACACAAAAACAAAAATATTGGATTTGCACATGCCCTAAAAGGAAAGAACCTGAATGAATACATTTGGAGCATAGATCTTTTAAGAAACACAGTACCTCCTTTGCTTTCTACCTACATACAGGGGCAATCTGTTGCAATGTCACAGTTTTAAACTCTTTTTGTGTTTTGCTCTTTTACTGAATCATAAAAGAAAAAAAATATTTTCCCTTCTTCAGTGTCTATCATGCTGATGAAAACAGGATATCCAAACCATAATATGGGACCACAGGAAGATTTCACCATGTCTAGCACAGACTGAGTGTGTATATCGTATGATTGCCAAGCGATGAGGCTGACACATACCCTCCTTGTGGAAGCTGAATCACACTTGAGAACCATGTGTCATTTACGTGCCTTCCTTCCATCTCCACAATGCCATTGGCAGCCATACACACAGGAATAGCCCCTCCCATTGCCAGACTATATTGGCTCCTTAAATTCACCTGGAAGATGAGATACCACCTTATTTTGTAGAGATATGAAGGGAGGTCAATGAGAAGACAGAGGGAACTAGTAGCTTCCAGAGTAAAAGATCCTGGGATTCTCCTTTTCCTTCCTCTTTACTCAACTCTGAAGTTCAAAGGTCTTCAAATAAGTCATTCAAATTCCAACTCTCAGACAAGCCCTGAAATGGGCAGTTCTAAATAGCTGGACAGAGTGCACATTCTGGCATGGTACTTGAATTCAAATCTCTGCAAGTTACTTAATCTCTCAGAGCCCCAGTGTCCTTAGTGCTTGTTGTCAAGATGAAATGAGATAATGCATGAAGAGTGTTTAGCACAGTGCCTGACACATAGTGTCTATTAAATGTCATTGCTAGAGGAGGCAAAAGCAAAAATTACACTGGCCCTGAGCTAAATGTTATATGTATATAACCATACACCTAACAAGTCTACGAAGTAGACCTTATCATTATGCCCATTGTACAGAAGTGGAAACAGACTCATAGAGGCTAATTTGCCCAAGACTCAATAATAAAGGGGTAGAGCTGGGATGAAACCCAGGAAGGCTGGCTCCACAGCCTGAGATGTTAATGGCTACCCTATATTGTGTGATCTATTACACTAAAAATCTGCCCACTCTATTAAAAAGAAAAACTGACACTAGTGTTTACCTTGAGAAATTATGGGCCCAGTTTTTGCCTGGCCTCTAAAAATGCACCTGGGTAGGTACATGCCCTTCATCCAGCTCCCTGACCCTCATCCTACTCCTCTGCCCAAGAGAGAAGGGGTTTGCCAGAAGGAACTTGAAGCCAGCAGCTGGTAGGAGGCCATGCTCTGAGGACACAGTTAAGGTGAACACAAAGAGCACAGCCCATGGCACCAAGGAACTGAGGACACATTCCAGAGACATGATACAAATGTGCTTGCTGCATCACAGCCACCCCACTTGCCCACTGAGCCTCCCGGGAGCCAGGGGCACAGGTGTTGCTGTCCCACTCCCAGATTAGCATTAGCAAACCCAGGGCAGGCCAGCTGGTAGAACATCCAATATCCACTGCTGCAGGCTCTTGCTACACACACACACACACACACACACACAGAGTTACACAGAAAGAGTAAGCAGAAAAAAACTAGATCCATCCCCCCAAAAGAGAAGGGGCAGCACACACAAAAAGGCAAAATTATACTGTTATTTTCTCCCCTTTAATGACTGTTGAAAATGATCACTCATTCCATCACTATAATTAGTCATTTTTTGGTTAAACTACACTTATGCAACAGAATTGCTCTCACCCCCAAAAGTATAAAATGCCCCACGAGTGGTGGCCATGTATTCATTTAAACAAATGTGTAATGAACACCTACTATGTGCTGATATATGAAACAATATCAACATAACACCAAATACTCAGAGGTTTTCTAAACATGCAGATGTTTCATGTTTCATTTTTATTCAGCTCTCTTTGCCTGGATGGCCATTTTCTTCTGCCCCCAGTAGGATGTGGTCAAATAGATGGAGTGATTGAATGTACACGATGCTACTGGATTCTTAAACAAAGAGAGAGAAGCCTGATTTTGCATCCTCTGCCCAGCACCACCAATAATCAAAATGTATCTGTGTGTGCTCCTAGGTTGTCTGACAGTACAAAATGTTTTACTGATCCTATTCTTGCCTTTTGTCAATACCAGCAAAGGGAAGGTGACATGGGGTATAGCATGAAAATGGTCTTTCATTGGCTACCTTGTGAGCCATCTTTCCAGCCTCCATTTCTCATCCCAGCTGATCATGAATGAAGGGTCGATATATACAGCACAGCAGATGAGAGAATAGACATGAGGTGAAGCATCCCAGTTCAACTTCAGCTCTACGACCTACCACCTGTGTGACTTTAGGTCTCAGGTTGCTTTAGATCCTTCAGACTTGGGTTTCCTCCTCGGTAAATGGGGATAATAATAGTACCCAAAGTTATTGCAAAGAGTTAGTGAGACACACATATAAAATGCTGAGCACACTGTCTGGCACATACACTCGCTCCACACAAATATTCCTGGGCACCTACCGCATCGAAGGCACATGCTAGGCATCATGGAGGACACCCACATACCCAGACAAATCAGACAGTGATCCTTTCAGCAGGTGTGAACTCCCAATCCACAAGGGGAATGGTGATGTATTCCAAGTCACTCCTGCGCCACGATCCCCCAAGCACATTTCCACTCCAGCATCTGTCTATGGTTTTGCATGGCTTCCTCTTCTGGACTAGAAACTCCTTGAGGGCAAGAATTTTGTCATGGTGTTTTAGTCTTATTGCCTTTCCATGTACCCCAAGGTGCATCATAGTATCATGAACAGAATGGGCACTAGATAAATGTTTGCCGAATGGGGGAGCGAACAAAATACAGAACAGGAAGTACCACAAACGCAGGCACTACAAAAGTGCTATGAAAATTCATAGGAAGGGGAGATGACTTTTATCTGGCTATAGCAAGGTGGGGGTGGGGAGGATGATCAAAGAAAGGTGTCACAGGGGAGTGAACCCGAAAGCGTGGCCTTGGAGACGCTTGGAGAAAGGCTGGATTAGTGAGGCCAATGGAGGAGGGTCAACCTGCTCCCCGTGGCCTAAATTTATGCCTCCTCTGCCCCCAATAGTACAGTGAAGTGCACGTGCATGATTATCAGAAGACTGGGGTTGCGTGGGGCTGGGATTGTCCTTGGATTCAAATTCATTTTTCTCTGAAGTGTCCAGAGTCTTATCATACGGGGCTTACATCAGCTCTGTCTTTCTAAAAGATTTTTATTTTCCACCCAAGCTGGTTTAGCATCATTGAGAAGGTCTTCCATATAAAAGATTAATAAATAATATGGTTAGGAAGCCTAGGATTCATTCTGGGCCCTTCAGTACCCCTGAAAGAAATAGGCAAATTGGACAGAAATCAAAGAAGGGAAGCCACGAGGATTAAAGAGAACAGCAGCGGGAGCTACTTATAAGGGTTCCCGCAGCACCAGCCAGGAATAAGCAAAGCTCAGGGAGGACAAAAAGGCCTGAGGATCAAATGCTCTCCCTGAGCAAGGGTGTAGGCACACCGATGAAGGGAAAGAATTGCTCGGGGTCACGCAAAGGGGTAGAGCAGAGAGGAATGGGATGTAATTACAGAAAGGAAAACTTGGGCTGAATATCAGGGCAACCTTCTTAAGCACGGGCTCAATTCGAGTGCGGAATGGCTTCCCAAGGGAGGCAGTGGAAGCCCCATCGCTTGAGGTGCATAAAGCCACTGGACAAAGAGCTGAGAAAGAGAGTGTGAGGAACAATCTGCCTGCACAGGGGGTGGGACAGGTGACCTCACAGGGCCGCACGGCTCCGCACTTCAATGACACGTCAAGATATATTTCATCAGGCACCCACTGGCGAAAGCCTAAAGCATTGTCCCCCCACACACACCCTTGGCCATTGTGCTTTCTCAATACGCCACTCAAGAAACATTCCCATTCACTTCAAGAGACCCTCCATGGCTCCTTGCTGCCAGCAAGAGCCGTGAGAATAATATCTCACATTGGACCCTGCGTGTTCACACTTTAAGGCAAAACACGGCTTTGAAGGAGGAATTTTAACTCTGGCTCCAGTGCCTTAGTCTTTGCTCCTAGAACTGGGATATTTTTATTTTGTTTTGTGTAACACCCTTTCGAAATCAAAAGAAACTCCTTATCCTTATTATAGGATCCTGAATGGCCAACATAAAATTGTGATATTTTCATATAGTCCCCAAATTGATTAAATGGCTCCATTTTCTTCCATGGGAGAGTCCAATATTTCTAACATGGACCATAGTATCCACAATGACCTCTGCGGCCTCACCTTTCCCCTTCCTGCCCTTCCTCTTCCTTCCCCTCTGCCACACCATTATGTGCCTTTTAGAGTTTCCCAAACAACTTGTATTCTCTCCTCCTCCAGGACCCTGTCCCTGCTGATCACTCTCTCCCAAACATTCTCATGCTCTCCCTATCTTCATCGTTGTACTCACCAGCTCAGGCTGCCATTACAAAATACCACAGTTTAGGGTGGATTAAACAAAAGAAATTTATTCCTCACAGTTCTGGAAGCTGGGAAGTCCAAGATCAGGGTGCCAGAACAGTTGGGTTCTGGTGACTGGCTGGTTGCCTTCTTACTTATCCTCACGTGGCTGACAGAGAGCAAGCTCTGGTCTCTCTTTTTTATAAGGGCACTAATCCCATCATGGAGGCTTCACCCTCATGACTTCATCTAAATCTAATCACTTCCCAAAGGCCCCACTTCCTAATACCATCACACGGGCAATTAGGGCTTCAAAATATGAATTTGGGGGAGACACAAACATTCAGTCCCTAATATTCTACTGCTCCTCTTCCTTCAGGACACAGACTTATGTTAGCTTCAGTAAGTCTTTCCTGATTTGGCAAAGACTGGGCTGGCATCTAAGGCAACCCAGACTTCACTAGGTCATTTAATACAACATGTGTTCACTTGTTCTACTTTCTCACCAGTCCACAGGCGTACAGAAACTGTGCCCATCTTATTCTCTGCTAGAACTCTGAAACCTGGCACACAGGGTGTTCCTTTATGCAATAAATGAATCAAGAGGGAGCACATTAAATGGGGTCCATGAGCACCTAATGCTCCTTACAGACTCAATGCATGCTTGAGTGCTTAACATGGGCAGGACAAGGGCTGGGTCTTCTGGGGAACGCATAGATGAACTAGAACCTAATCCTCAAAGGCTTAAGGCTAGACAGGGAGAGAAGACACACATAAATAACCTGACCCTAAGGTACAAAGCTAAATTTGCCGTGAGACATAGTGTTATGGAAATTCAGAGGCAGGACACACATTTCCAGCTGGGTTGGGAGTAGGGAGTTAGGAAGACTTCCTAGGAGAGGCTGGTAGAACATGAGATATGGAGATGACACCCGGGAAGTGAGTGTACCACAAAGAGAGACCAGAATAAGCAAGGGCACAGAAGCTGGAAATCTCCGGTACCTTTGGCTCAATAATAGAATTAAACTAAAATTCAATTCTAGGGAAGCTACCTTGGTCACAAGTAACCAGAATATAAAGCTTCAACCATATTATATACACAAAGGAGTGATACAATCCGACTTCACTCTGTGGTATGTGATTTGGTGGGAAGTGGACATTTGTGCTACAATTTGTGAGAAAACCTATAGTCTTCTACTTTCCAAGCTCCCAACCAGTGAGCAGTTAGTACTCTTAGAGGTTCAAATATGTCTTCTCTCCTAGGTGGGGGAAGGCTATAGAGCAACCTCTTGCCTCAGAAATCATCTAACAAATCGTTGTAGTGGAAATCTGTCCTTAGAGCTTTGGAGCCCAGGATCCTGCATATGAACACAGCAACCAAGTTAACATAAGCCCTGGCTTTATGAAGTCTGAATATTCTAATCTGGAATTCTGAAAGAGTCTCAGAGAATTTGTTGGCAAGCCCTCTTATCACTTTCCTCATTAAGGACTTTGCCCAGGGGCTTCTTTAGTCCCCATCCAACTTCTAGCCCTCATGCTTCATTTACCTGGAGGACCGCTGTAGTGCCTGACCTTGCCCTGATGCATTCTGGGAGGGCTTCCTTTGTCCCCACTTCTATTTAGCATTACTGTCAGCTGCACCTTTGCTGGTGAGAGAGCCCCACAGCAATCAGCCAAACGGTAATGTAGGGATGGCACCTGCAAATAGCTTCACCTGGAAGAAGAGAGACTTGGAGACTATGCCTGGGATGTTTAGTCAGCCTACATACCTGGTGAAACCCAAAGGGGAGGATTTGCCAAAGAAAGAGAGGTCCCACATGAGATGGGAGTAAGTTGAGGGAGGAATGATAACTGGGACAGCATCAATTGCCATTTGCGTAACTACAGGATTCCAGGCCATTCAAATACATTTCCCTCTAATCCTCTGAAGTTCAAGTAAGATTAGCCCAATGTGAAAGCCCAGGGGAAAAAAAAGCATAGAGAGGCAAAAGACTTCCCCAAAGCCAGACATCTGACAAGTGATGGAGCTGGGATTTGAACCGAGGTTTTTATGATTCCAGAGCCCAGGATCTCAACCATTTTGCTCTGCCATTTGGTTGCTGTTTTTCTTGGAATAATCTTGGGGAGACAAGGAGGATAGGCAGGCTGTTTATTAGCAAGGTACCCTTTTTCCAGCCTTTTTATAAGGGTGGAAGATGAATTAAACCCTTCTCACACAGCTAGTCTTCGGCCCCCCACCGGTCAAATGGACTCTGACAGGAAGTGGATCCCTAGTCAAGGGTGCTTCCCTGTGGACCAACACAGGTATAAAACCACTCTGGATGAAAGGATGGCCTATGGATGAGTTGAAACCAATTATTATTATAATAATTATCCATGTAACATTTAGGCAGGAGGTAGCTCCTGACAGTTTCTTCTGAGAAGTTATGTCTGTCTGACTGAGCAGAGTTTAATTGAAAATGTCAACCACCTCAAAGATCATTAAGGTGAAGCTCTTAGCCTCAAGAAAAGACAAAACTGAAAACAATCATCTGTTGCTGCTTACAACCAGCTGTATTGGGGTGGACAGAAAACAAAACAGTGAACATATGGCACTTGGGGCTTTTTGTAAGCTATTCAAGTGCCAAATCCTCAGGTTTGCTGTGAGGGAAAGAGATGCGCATTCTAAAACACACATTTTGGGAAGAATGATAATGTGAGGGGTTGGATCCATGCAATCAGGACTGAATAGGTCGCATCAGGAACACACACAAATGCAGTGAATCTCATTTAGAGAATGACTTCTTGAGGTGTTCTTCTTGGTTATTCTGACACAAAGCAACCAGTGAAACAGAACCACCTATAGTCCAAGCCTAATGATATTGTGAGTGGCTGAAGAGAATATTCATCTTGTCTTTCTGTCCTGTTCCCCCACACATATGCACACTCTGTGCACACAAATACACACACTTGTGCACATATGCACACATACATCATCAGGGGTTGCCACTCAATGATACAAACTCAGCCAAGGATCCTAAGATACACTAAGGGTCTGGGAGCCTTGGTATATTTGTAAACAGTTTCTGGCTGATATTCCTTTACTACTTTTTGAAGTAACAAAAAACATGTCACTCTCAGAGAAAAGATGCATTTTATAAACCTGGGATATTCTTTTTGCTACAAATACTGAAAACAAGAAAGGAAGAAGTGGTAAAATTCTGAAATTAACACATAGATCATTTAGGTGATGGTTCTGAAAAACTGTATTCCTTAAAATAAAATATATATATGGTACTACATAAAATGCTTTCTTCCCATTGTGAAGCAGTGTCCTTAGATATCACCAAATTTAGCACTGTGTCACTGTATTTTATAAAACCCCCATCTGGTGACACACAGGATACATCAAACATAAAATCAGGAACTAGTCATCAAAGGCTCTGTCTATGGAATCAGACGATGTGTGTTCAAACCCAGACTGTACCACTGACTAGTTGTGTAAACTTGGTCAACTTACTTTACCTCTTTAAGCCTCAGTAACTTCATTTGTAAATTGGAGATAAAAGCAATACCTAGAGCCCTCAGGGAAAAAGCACTTAGCACAGTGTTTGACACATGGAAGGCCCTCAGTAAGTGGGAGTTGTGGTTAAGCTTCAGTGAGCATAGGTCTGCTCACCACTAGCTATCATGAATTTCAAACAGGTGTTCTAATTTCATATCCAAGGAAACTAGGAACCAGTGAAGGTTTCTGAAGGAGTATGGTAAAGAGGCCTGAAGGTATGATAAAGAGGCCTCTAAGGAAGCTGAGACCGTGGGGTTTGATATATCGTAAGGGAGAAATGCAGAGTGCAGTGGCCACCTAGAAAGCCTCTGTGATGATCCAAGGCTAACTCCACTGGTCTCTGAATTAGAATGCTAGAAATGGCAAAAACAAGGAAAAAGGCTTTACAAGAATATCTTTCAAGAAGGAAGAGGAAGGAGAGGAAGGAGAAAAGGGGAGAGGAGAAAAAGAGAAAGAAAGGGAGGGAGGGAGCATGTGAAGAGGGAGAAAGGAAAGAAGGAAGGAAGCAAGGAAGGAAAGAAAGAACGGAGGGAGGGAGGGAGGGAAGGAGAGAAGAGTCTTGTTTTGTTTTGTTTTGTTTTGTTTTGTTTTGTTTTGTTTTGTTTTAGAAAAACCAAGAGTGGCCAAAACAACACGCAGACCCATCATCATTCTAACTAGACAGTATTTAGGGATACCTCAGGGCTGACTTCCAGAGTCTAAAAGTTTCCTGATGTCCATGCATTCAATTTATTCAGCAAGTCTTTACTGGGTACTCACTTATGTAGGCTCCATGCTAGGCTCTAAAAATACAGAAATGAAGAAAGACCACAAAACTGCTCTTTTGGAGGCTATAATCTAGATGTACAGATAGCTATAAAATAATAATAGAAATAATTCATTAATTCTCATTATGCTCTGTGTTGTAAGTGGCATCCTTGGTAAGATCCAAAGCCCTATGAAAAAGCTTCTAAACAGAACAGGTCCCTTACAGAATCTGAATATAAAACTTCCTACCTAACTTCCAGAATTAATCTGGCTTAATCAGGGGAGGCAAACTGAGTGGATTTTACACAAAAAGAATGTTCATGCCTATTCTAAGTAGCAGCCTATAGGCCTGGGAAAGCTCTGAACCATCCTTGAAATCTCAGCTGAAATGGGAAACAGAAAGGGAGAGCAGAGGAAAGCCTGGAAGAGGGTGAGGGCAGGTGAGAGGGAAGCACTGGAATATTCTCTACAGCACAACTGCTGTAAGTCATGGTCAATCAAGTCACTTAGAATCACTTCTCTAGTGATCTATAGAAAATAAGAAGATTAGACAAAGTCAGCAATAGAAAATACGTGACAGTCACCTTTTCTCTTCTCTTATGCAGGGAACAATGTTACTGCTTTGTCATGGCACTCCCTTCTTCCTATACTCCTCAACAAAGCACTGCAGGCAGCCACTTGCCATGGATTTGTA
Organism: Neofelis nebulosa; assembly: GCF_028018385.1. Lineage (NCBI taxonomy): Eukaryota > Metazoa > Chordata > Mammalia > Carnivora > Felidae > Neofelis > Neofelis nebulosa. The sequence continues at coordinate 50,802,162 of NC_080782.1, forward strand.
TAAGCAGGAGAGACAAAACTGATTTTAAGTTCATTCACTTATTAAGGTCCTTTCTAATCCATGCCGTGCCAATCCACAACTCTAGAGTATAGGGGGTAAGCAGAAGAATTGTAGCCAAAAAAAATTGTAAAGGATGAGTAACCATGCCAGAGCAAAGCTACACGTGAAAGCAAAATTGGAATGGGAATCATCTCCCTTGTAATTAGGAATGGGGGGTGGGGGGTGGTGGTGAACAACAGAGATGTGGAGCAGCTTGTTTGAAAAGTCCCTCACTAGGGGCGCCTGGGTGGCTCAGTCTGTTAAGCGTCCAAGGTCGGCTCAGGTCATGATCTCCCAGTTAGTGGGTTTGAGCCCTACATCGGACTCTGTGCTAACAGCTCAGAGCCTGGAGCCTGCTTCGGATTCTGTGTCTCCCTCTCTGCCCCTCCCCTGCTTGCACTCTGTCTCTCTCTCTCTCAAAAATAAACATTAAAAAAATAATGTCCTTTGCTAAATAGATGAAGCATCCTTCCTCCATTAAAATCCAACCTGTGCCCTATAAAGCACTAGTTCTCTATTTTTCTCTAAAACTACAACATGAAAAATCATAGCATATGCTGAAGAACGTTCAATGATCCCTAAAGGAAATAAATCCTTCATTTCTAGAGGATGGGTGTGCTTCCTAAGAACTATTCAGGAGGCAAAAGGGACAGGCTGCCATGGGGAGCAGACATTCCAGTTTCCTGTGATGGGGGTAGGGCAGGAGCATGTAGGGCAGTGTGAAACATCACCAGCATTCTCCCAGGGTGGAGCCCTCATTCCCGTCTTTGCTCAGGGTGATCTGGGTTCTTCTCACACATCTGCTCCTCTCTGTGATATCCGGGGAGGCCTGAGGGCAGACCAATGGCAGCTTCTGCTTAGCCAAAGGATAAGGAAACTGGCTTACTACAAGATATAAATAGAGCAACAAAGACCCCCATGGAAGAATATACATTGGAATGCTAAAAAAAAAAAAAAAAAGTATGCCACTGGAGCAGGGGCATTACACAAGTATACTGAATAAGGGCCAAAACTGCTTAAAATGGTTCTCAAAAATATAAGTCTTTCTGAGATTGCTCCTCGGGTATGTTATTTTTATCAATTCCACAGGGATTAAGCATGGCCTAGAATCCCAGCTTGAAAGGGAAGAGCAAATTTTGCACTACCTATCTCTCTGTATTCATCAGTACTCATCAGAAATCTGGATGTGGACACTCTTGACACTAAGAAGGCACAATTAAAGCCTGAGAGGAGGCCAGTCTCAGCTCCGCCAGAGCCAGATGGACCCTATGTGGTCTCCTTCCATCTCAAGCCCTGCCTGGCAGTCCTGCCTTTGACTGACATGTGACATTCTTGTCTTCATGGACTGAGTAGCCAACCTCTTGATGGTTATCGACATCAGAAAATGTCATGTCTGAATATGCTTCAGCCAGACCTTCCTCCCTCACTTCATTTCCTGCCTCCTGCCCCTCAGTTTATTTTAATTATACAATGAAAACTCTCAAGTACGGAATGGCTGCCTGCTATATCACACAAGCCCTTAATTGTACTCTGGAGTTGGATCGTGGCATTTTATCACCCTGCAATGGTAAAAGGCACATTTGCAACAGGAGTAGGTCATGGAATATTTTCTGGAAATGCCAATGGATTTCAAGACCCCTCCTTTTTTATACCAGACATTTGTGATTTCATCTGTGTGTACAGGAGAATAGTAACTTCAGCCCCTTTTATACCTTTTTCTCCTCTCCTTATAATCCTATACAATTCCCCCAACTTATTGATGAATATTAATATTCTAATACATAATCACTTGTCTCTAACTAATCCACAAAAGCAGTTGAATAGATTTAATTTGTATATTACCATAGATCCTATACCATGATTGCATGCAAATTTATAATCCTTCTGGCTCTTTTAAAACATTTTCATCAGTAAGAAGACAAACAGCAATAGAGAAATTATGTTCAGGCTTCTCCAAAAACAGGCCATCTCAACAAGTAAGATAATTTCATGGAAGACAAAAAAGTGACCCATGCCCAATCTAGACATGACTGTCCAATCTAGGACTTTGATTCAAAAGACTATAGATGGCCCTCTTAACAAACACAGGCCTTACCCCATTGTGTGAATTCAGTAACTTCACTGAATGAGTCTTCTCAACCATTAATGTGCTCTAACTCAAATGCATCCTACCCATATCTAATCTTCATGCTTGAGCTCTTACATGTTGAATACTTATCCCCGAATTCACACTAAGAACAAATTCTCTTCTGGTAACCACCATTCCCTAGCTCAATCCAAACCTCCAGGAAGAAGGGTTCATGAGTTCACATGGTTTATAAGTCATGCTCCCCACAGCAGTATTTTGCACATGACAGATTAATGTTGTATCACTTTTGAGCAATTCTCAGTGGTTTAATGGTGGTGCCTGTTCACAGATGTTTCCCTAATACTGAGAAGTAAAATGAAAGGCTTCAAGCTAGCTTCCATGAAGGCAGTGAGCTAAGGAGAAATGGATTACTGATGCTTTATTGATGCTTACCAATATTTTTCTATCTCCTGACCCAAAGGTGTCATTAATACTCATGAACCTGACTTCTCTTGGCACTCCTGCCTACTTCCCTGGGATGTTATTCACTTCAGGACTTGGGAAGAAGCAAGTTTTATGTAACAACCCCATTCATTAATCCTTAGTGAATGAACTCAAGGTACTCGGTCAGGGCAAGCTAACGGCCCAGGGTCAGTAGCCAATGAAGAAGACCCAACCTGTTCTTCATACTGTCATTTCCCAACAAAACTCAGTCACTATCACAGTCCAATACATGTGCTGTAGTCTGGCTTTTATGGAACTGAAAAGGAGCTGACTCATATGGAAAGTGCCTAGCCAGTGTCTTGCAAAGAGAAGATACTTAATGAAAGTTATTTTGATGTCTTAAAAAAAATACAAGATATCTTAAGAAATTCAGATGTTGCTGAAATCGGTACTGACCTAAGGACCATGCAGAAAGTAGTAGAGGTATTTTCCCAGTGGCCTAGCAGACACCTTCAGGTATGACATCTTTGACTCCAAGAAAGGAAAAGGTTACCAATGAATGATGTGAACTTTCTGAAATCTCATCACGGCTGAATATCCTGGGAGTGTGTGGTGTTTATTTTGTGGAATTTGCCCCAAAGTCCCTTTCCGGACCACTCTAACTCATGGGCACTCCCACCCTGACTCCCCCTATCCTGAGGTAGAAAGCAGGCAGGTGTGATATCCAACTGGGGAGACCAAGACAAGGGTACCTAGCTCCAGGCAACTGGTGCCATGTGGGAACGGCAGCCCCATGTCGCTAGACCTTCCGACTTTTCAAGAGAGGATGGAGATTTGGATTTTTATATAAATCTCCCAATTTTTAAATATGAGTTCAAACTTGAAAAGAGAAAAATAAAAGCCAACAAAGCATATCAGACTGTGGGCTGGAACCCAGTACATGGTTTGCCATTTTGCAATCCATGAACTCTTGGATTCGTGTGGCACTGAATCACTCACTGCTTTTGCATTATTTCACTTTTCACTTAGCAAACTGTGACTTCCCAAATAGATTATAAACACTTTTGACCCTGACACACTTTTGGCTGGGTGGGCCTGTGATGCCATGCGTTTACTAAACAGAGACTCTATTATATACTGCCATGTTGAACAATGGCTACAAGCAGATGTAACATTTCCCCAAAGAGAGAATGCCAAAGCAAAAGAGGCAACTTGGCATCAACTTGAGTGGATGCTCCTCCTTCTCTACTCCGTTCTTTTTTCTTCCTGGCAGGTGCATGTTCGCAATGGTGATTTCTCATTTAATTGCTAAGTATTTCCACGGCAGAGTAAAATCCATCATGGACCCGACATGAGGGTATGCTAATTCCCCATCTCTTTGATAATGCACAGATTCAATGGGGTCTTCTTCCCGCCAATGTGCGTTCATAAATGCCATTAATAGTAATGGGAGTCAAATGCAAAATATGACTAAGTAGGCCCTAGTGCATGAAATATATTCTCAACCACAAGGACAAGCTGCCACACAGCTCACTGCCTTGTACTAAATTAGGGGCTGGGGATTCTCTGATTGGGACCAAGATGGTGATAATGCCAAATAAAAAGAAAAAGCCAGTCCCTGTTCCCTGCTTATCCACTACCAAGACTATTCCTGACTTACAGGTCAGAGACAATGAGGAGCTTTGAAGCTTGGAAACAGAGACAGGGCGCAGAAAGATGCAAACTCCTGGCCTTGCGGGGGAATTAATGAAACACAACTAAGCCGGTTCAACACTGCTGCCCTTCAGTCATCCCACCCACTAAAAGACACAGTTAAAAACCCGCCAGCTTTTATTAGCAGAAACAAACGAAGTCGACTACCGAGCACTCAGGAGTTTTTCATCCTGAAAGTCCAGGATGGCTTTGGCATAATAAAGGTCATATCTCCTAACCACGCTAATGTTCACAGAGCAACCTGAGCTCCAGGCAAGGGCCAGGCTGGCTTCTCAGTATTCCCCCTGTAGAAGGTGTTGCCGATTAAACTATCACATTTCAAAGGGCTCCTTACAGTAAATAGGAAAGAAAGGAAAAAAGAGATCCAGGGCCTTTTGTTAGTCAAAAAGCTAGGGAAAGGCGATAATTAACCCATTTTTGTAGAGAAATCATTTGGACAAAAGTCAAGGGATTTACCACCCTGTCAATTGTTAAGTCTAGATAAGGACATTATATTCCACTGCACAAAGGGTGACTGAGATGGTGAATGGAAAGTAGGCCACTACTACTACTTTACCTCACATCTGAAAAAAGACTTTTTTTTTTTGTCCTCCTGATACAGTGATGGACTAAAGGATTCCCCCCCCACCCCCACCACCCCCACCCCCCGCCCTTGCACTAAAAACATAACTTCAGAGCCTGGCTTTTGCATTTTGTTAAATATTCAAAGGTATTGTGCAATTAGCATGTCATTAATGAATAATTAATTACAGCTAAAGCAGCTTTCAGATTTTTGCAGCTAAATTATTTAAACAGCAAATATAACAATACCAAGCAATGCTCTCATTCGGTTTTTTGTTATTGCATTATTTGAAAGGAACAGCAATATTACTTTTCATTAGCTGCAAAAATTATGTGCAACAAAAGCTGTTTTCATTTTTTTTTACCTAAAAGTTGCTTCATGTGCCCTAAAAGGGAAAATTAATTCAATTCAGATTAGATTTCCTAAGAATTAATTAGCTGCAAATATCTGAAAACTGTAGCTAGGGATATAAGGCTTAGATATCTGAACTTGAAAGAAAAAAGTAAACCTATTTAAACCTGTCCTTTAAAAGGACTCCTGCACAAAAGTACCCTTTTCTAGGTATTTGGTTACCACTTCTGAAAGAGGAAGCCGGTTAAAAATCCTTTTGTTTTATTTTTTAAGCAAGAGAGTATTACAAAGTTACCCCCAGCAAATAGTCCAGAGTTACAGAGAAAGTAATATGTGCTACTTGCAGATATACATCACTAGGAGGACATGAGTTTATTTATAAGCTGCACATCTGGGATCAGTTGACTTATCCATCTGCTAACTACCCCAGTAAACAGTATGTCTGGGACCCTCAAATCTATGCATCCGTCACAAATTCCTGCTTTAATTGTGTGTTTACGTGGCAAACCTCTGCTTAAGTATATTTAAGACTGTTTTAAGCAGTTGTAATTGCTCCTTTCTTCTTCATATTAATTCCAACACATTTTATTTCCCATTATGACAGACCATGGTTTTGCAAGTCTCACAGATAAATAAATGGCAGCGATTGTCCCGCCTGAGAAGAGGCGGCAGAAACACAGAGACTGAGGGCTTAAATCTGTCTGGTCTGAACAGCTTGGGCCTCTCTCACAAAAGTCAGTGCCCTGAGTCACAAATTCAAATCTCAGTCAGGACAGTTCGTTTGATGTTTCATTCTCCTAAACTCAGCAAATTAACCATTATACACACCCCTCCAGAGGGAGACTGAGAAGGAGAGGAAGATTTGGGGAGAACGATCAAATCACAGTTTGGGAAGGTAAGATGCTGCCCCTGGTTTCCTTCTTTTTCCCTAACTAGTCTGCTACCACGCTGCTTGCTAAGGCCCACCTCAGCTTGAGAGTCGTGGGGTGGGATTCTCAAGGCACTGGGGGAGCAGAGGAACCAGTAGCAGAGGCCCATGAGTATTGAGGAGCCCAAGAGTCAAAGAGGAGAGTAGCCTGTGCCTTGCTGGATATTTAACCCACGGTTCTAGAACTGAGTTTCATGAGCATGCTGAAACCACAGGCTTTTTTTAAAAAAGGGGAAAAAAAGCCACCTTCCTTAATTAGGAAAATAAATATGCACAGTGCTCTGCCCGAAAGGGGAGATTTTACTGTATTTTTCCCAACCTCCCTTTTACATTTATGTGTATAGCAGGATGTCAAACTTCACATAATCTTGTTAAACCACTTCTTGGGTTTGGGGAACTGAAAGTCTTATGTGCCTATGTATTATTGTGCTGATGCAAATAGGTAAATTTTTCTGTGCGACTAACCATCATTTTCTCAGGGTATCCTGTACACAGCTCGCAGTTCCCAGCGTCTCAGTAAATGTGTAGATGGATGCATGGCTGCTAGGGGTGGGGGGTAGGGGTTGTAGGCTGAAGACCCACCCCGAAGCTAGAGAGTCACCCCGGCACAAGCCAGTTAAGTGACGGGATGGCAGTCGGCAGTCTACCCAGGCCAAGGAAGCTGTAGCTTGTCAAAAACATTGAAATCCAAATGGGTCAACAATGGTGCCAAATGTACTCCCAGGCCTTGCAAACACAGAATCCAGACAAACTGAATTAAATTGCACCCGGTTTACAATTAATTTGTTTTTGAAAGTTGTGCCATGAAAACAAATGTTGCCACCCATTTGCGATGAATTGTTCTTAGGGGCGCCCCTACTTAATAATGCCTCTGTAGGCAACAGAAAACACCCATTGGTGTTGGCTCCTAACCTAAGGACAGGTGAGCAGTGGGGGACGGATTCTAGGCAGTGTAACCTTTCTGTCAACCAGTGGAATCTGGTAGCAGTATGGGCGTGGTGTGGTCCCTGGCCTTCCTGACCTCAAATGCCAGCCTCGCTATGCCTGAGATGCTAAAATTAGAAACATATTACTCTCACTGAGGCACTGCCCTTTCTAGACACCATCTTTTAAGTATAGATACTCATGGAAAGGGTGAAAGGAATAAGAGTCCAAGGTAATAATGCTTCCTGTGAATTTATTTCTCAGATCATTATTTCTAGGACTTTAGGAGCCACGGAATGTTAGAAGTCTGAGTATATGTGAAAAGGAAACTAAAATAATATAAAAGGGGGGAATAATCCTGAATCTTAACATGGAGTATTATGTGCCAAGCAGTTTTTCCTGCAGTCCTCAGGGGGACATAAAAAATTACAAAGAAGGAAGGGCAGAGTAGATTTAAGTACTAAGCCTTAGACTTTATAGCTAGGAGGTGGCAGAGGCAGGATTCAAACCCAGGGTAACTCAACAGCCTGGGGTTTCAGCACTCTGCTTTTCATATCACTAAGATCCAGAGCTCTCTCCCTCTCTTTCCAGGACACAGAAGCCAGACTGAGATTGAAAGTGCGACTGCTTTTTAAACAAAGTAGAGCTCACATCAAAACAGATTCTACCCCATCCCAGTCTGTCGCTTTGGGACACTCTGCTTGAGAGCATGTGCGGCACGTCACTGAATCCAAGCAGAGATCTGAGTTCACCTGAGCAGACTTTCCTTACAGGCACACATCGTTTCTGATCCAAAATGGCCTTTAATAGGCTGATGTTTTACACCAGCCTTGGCACCAAATTACTGCTGGCTCTTTCCAAATCTCAGAACAACCCTCAAAGAGTGGAAGTGTGCTACCACTGAGAACACTCAGAAGAAAGTGTTGCAAGTTCAACAAGCAACTGAGAGGAAGAGAAGCTGCGAAAACACACTGAGCAGTGGCATTAGTGAAGGAAGAATAAAAGTAGCCACAGTGGTCATTCATTCATTCATTCACACAACAAATCACTGAAATAAGTTAATAAATAAATAAACACAAATATTTAGGTACATATGTGTGTGTGTTTAACATTTACAAGCATGCCCAAGGTCACAAAAATAATAAATGACCAAGCTGAGACTTGAACCTTGGTGGTTGGTACTCCAACACAGATGCTCCAATCTACCTACTATTCTGCCAGTGAGGCTGCTATTTTGGAGGGAGTATGGCCGTAGTACCTCACAGACCTTCCCAGGACAAATTCTATGTTCCTTTCACTGAGCGCAGCCTCATGGTCTCTGCATGTTTGCACCAAGAGGAGAATGAGGACACCTACCTCTGAAAGCACACCCATGCCATTAAAAGGAAGAGAACACATGAGAAAAAAGTTCAAGAGGTTTTTCCCTATGGGAGTTCAAAACTGGAATTTTGACTGGAAGCTTAATCACAGGACTTTTACCTTAAAATTCGCACACGCGCGCGCGCGCACACACACACACACACACACACCTTTTTTAGGTATGTCATCGAAAACAACCATTGAAAATTTGTCTCAAATCATGACCTTAGGATCTTCCAAGGTATTTTTCAAGCATCCAAATAATCATTGATTCTTTGAAAGAGATAATGCCCTACTAAAAGAAGAAGAGGGTAAAATCTTATAGAAAGATCGCAATGGAATTACCAAGAACAGAAGTTCTAGGTGTTAAGCACACACTCTCACTAACCTTCTACTGATTAAAAATATGCACATCTCCCAAATACATGAGCACCCCACGCCATGCCCTCTGCTGAGCACTTTACATGCATTATGTCATTTATTCTTCATAAGCGCCCTGTGGGGTAGGTTTTATTATCCCTGTTTTACAGATGAGGAAACCGAGGCTTTGCAAATTTAAACAAACAGCTGATCGAACTAGAGAAGTTTTTACCAAACCTTCCGTGAGGAACTGCGACGCTAAGCATGGTGGTTGATGCAAGAAAGTATGAGATACAGACGTTTCCATCAAGGGCCAGGAATTCAAATTGCGAAGATCAAGACACATAAGGAAAGTATTGATAAGGCAGACCTAAACAGGAAGTCCCAAGGGGGCAAGAACCAATTCTGTATTGTTGCAAGTTGGGTCCCCCAGGCCTGGCACAATATCTGGCCTTTGGGCAGGCTGAAAAAACAATGACTGATAAATGTAGAAAATAATAAGTGGCAAGCGAGTACTTTGGAATTCTCAGAACATATTGTCTGCTGAGCATTTGGTTAATTGGGGCTTAAGGAAAAAAAAAAAAAAAAAAAAAAACACGTCCTGACTCTTACAACTACCATCTGAAGCCTCCTGACAGAAGGTGCTTCAGGGACATTGAGCCCCAGTTTGATAGCATGTGCCTCTTATTTTGATTGGGTTGGGCACCAGGGGCCTAGAAGGCTTAATCGGAAAATCTCCATTTCTCTTTGTCCATATTCTGCCACGGATGGTTCCTCTGCCAAACATTTCATAGTTACCTTAAAGCCAAACAATATTTTTCAAGGGAAGTGACTGGCAAACAGCCATCACCTCTGATGCAGAAAAATACCAACATCGCTCTCAGGCTTAAATGCCTCCAAGGAGACCCTCAAATGAAGGAGTCTTTACAACCAATCTGATTTTTTTCATCCCCCTTTTGTGGAAATATCTTTTACACAAGGCTTAAAGGAAAAAATAAGAAGAAGAAAAAGCAAAGAAAAAGAAAACCTGCCTTAAATGAAAAATTCCAATCTTGCCTTTGTAAAAATCCTCCAAGCCCCAGTCAGCTGCCCCTCCCCCTTTATCCAGGCCTCTGTGTTTCCAGGCAAAGGGGTTAGAAAGCTGTTGAAAAACATTCTCCTGCTGTATTGAGACTGACATCTGACAGAGCTCCGTGGTGTCCTAACTTGGGTGAATTTAAATGACAAGCTTGGCTTTATAAGTAAGGGATCCTCTTTTACAATAGAACAGCATGATTGCTTCACGGTAGAGGGGGAAAAGAGGAAGAATCAAAGTTTTCTTCAAATCCCCAGTGGTGCCATTGACCTGTCAGAAGGTTGTGACCCACTCCTGTTAATCCATGCAAATCAGATGCCTCCAATTTGTGCTGCTGATTGGACTACCACACCTTTAGATTCAGGAAGCAGCTTTAGAGTGAGGTTCCTATCACAGAGTTCAGTTCACCTCTCATTTTTTTCTTCTTCAAAAACATGATGACAGCTGACTTCCTTCCCGCCCTGCCCTTGCTCAGTGAGGGAAGACTGTCTGATGGTTTCCTGATTAGCATCAAGGCAAAAGCAGCATGTTTTTCATAGACTAACGCTATTACCTAAATTATAGGCCTGTTGCTCTCAGCATTTTCCCCCCACAGACAGGTTAATATACACATCCCACTGGTATTATTGCTTTGCTAACAGTCACCCAATCATTTTTATAACATAGGGGGGGAAAAGGCCTGGTATTCCCTGGAACAAGCTTCGGATCCAGATGAGAGAATCTTATAAAACCAGAAACGCTGTTTTCAACCCATCCCATTCAAACTTAACAACACTCCCCAGGTTCAATGCCCTGTGCTATTTGCATTTTAAAGCAGGAGAGATTTCAAGCAGAAACATTCAGAAACAGGAAATTTAAAGGCGGGTATTTTGGATGTCAATAGTAAACTGGCCCATGTGATTCCCACATCACTCAAGCTGTCCTGATCACTTTGAACTGATTATTTATACAATGTAAGTGACCAGAATTTTTGTGAATCATATCAAGGTAATTTGAAATCCTAGGGAGAAGAGGAATTCTTTAAAGGAGGTTAGCAAATTTTCATTTTCTGAAAATTATTGCTCTCATTGAAATAAAATCTTCAAGGATTCCTGAATAATTAACTTATGTGAACAATAAAGAACAGTAATAACCGTTTTACCTATTTTTTAGAAAAAATGCTATTTCCAAAAGCAAAAAAAGATTTTAAAAATGACAACATAGGGGCGCCTGGGTGGCGCAGTCGGTTAAGCGTCCGACTTCAGCCAGGTCACGATCTCGCGGTCCGTGAGTTCGAGCCCCGCGTCAGGCTCTGAGCTGATGGCTCGGAGCCTGGAGCCTGTTTCCGACTCTGTGTCTCCCTCTCTCTCTGCCCCTCCCCCGTTCATGCTCTGTCTCTGTCTGTCCCAAAAATAAATAAAAAACGTTGAAAAAAAAAAAAATTTAAAAATGACAACATAAACAGGAATAAGTGCAACCAAAAAATAAAAATAAAAACTCTACTTAAGGATATTAAAGACTTGAATAAATGAAGTTGTATCTCCACATATAGTCATTCAATGTACGAAGGCTTAATATAGTATAGATGTCAGCTTCTTCAGACTTTAATATAACTTTGTTTGGTTCTTAAAATAATTATTTTAACCTAAAACATGATTCCATAAGTTTATATACAAGAATAAATAAACAATAATTGTTATGAAAATTGAAGGGCATTATAATATTAAAACATTATACAGGTACAAAAATTTAAATTTTGCAGTAGGAGATCAGCCCAGACAGACTAATCAATGGAACAAAATAAGAAGCATGTGCCTATATATCCTTAGGGTTGATATTCAAAATAGCAAAACTGACACCTACATTGGCACCAGAGCTCTAGTCTGGGGGGCATCACACCCACCTTTTTTGGTGTACCCTCCTCTTAATGGATAAAGAAGGGTCTTTTCAACCATAAAAAACAAGGAGATTATACCATTTGTGACAACACAGGTGGACTTTGAAGACATTATGCTAAGTGAAATAGAGAGAGACAAATACGTACGATCTCACCTATATGTGGACTCTTAAAAACAAACAAACGAACTCATAGAAAAAGAGATCAGACTCTGATTACCAGAGGTGGGGGATAGGGGGAGGTGGAAATGGGGAGCCATGGTGGAAATGAACAAACTTTCAATTATAAGTAAGTACGAGGGATGTAATCCACAACATGATGACAAAGCTAACACTCCTGTATGGTAGATGGGAAAATCATTAAAGAGTAAATCCTAACAGTACTTGTCACAAGAAGAAAATTTTTTTTCTTTTCTTTTTATTGTAGCTATGTGAGAAGATAGATGTTAGCTGAACCTACTGCGGTAATCATTTTACAATATATGTAGATCAAACTATCATGCTGTATGACTGAACCTTTTGCAGTGATGTATGCTAATTATTTCTCAATAAAACTAGGGGGAAAAAGGAAAAAGAAGAAGGGTCTGAACTGAGGGGGAAGGAAAGAATGGAGGACTAGGGCAGCAGCTATTTACCAACCAGCATGGAAGCATTTTAAGATTTTAAAAAGAATATGATTAATAGACTTAAATATGATTTTAAATCTGAATATGAAAAAAATTAAGATTGGGGAACCAATAACAAACTGGAGGAAAATATTTGAAAGATACATTACCAAAAAAAAAAAAAAAAAAGGTAAGCTCTATGGTGGTTTTAAAATATGTTTGCATATTCTAAATGGCGAAAACACTTAAGCCACCTTAGAAAGGGCTATGTAGCAAAAGACTGAGGTCTCCCACCAACAGCCCTATGAGTGCTACATCTTGGAAGCAGATCTCCAGCCCCAGTCAAGCCTTCAGATGACAATCACTGTTCTTGAAGTCCTATAAATAATAAATGATTATTATTTTTAAACCTAAGAAAAAATCCATGAGAAAAAAAAGGAAGAAAAGGAGAAAATGAAGAGGCAATTCACAAATATGACAAAAAACATAAAGAAAGATATTCAACCTCAGTATTAAGTACAAAATGCAAAAAAGATAGGAAGTAAATAAGGGTGCCTGGGTGGCTCAGTTGGTGAACTGGTGGAGCATCTATGTGACTCTTGATTTCAGCTCAGGTCCTGATCTCAGGGCCCTGAGATCAAGCCCTGCCTTGGCTTGGTACTAGGTGTGGAGCTTACCTGGGACTCTCTCTCCCTCTCCCTCTGCCCCTACCCTTCCAGCACACATACACCCTCTCTCACTCTCTCAAAAAAAATAAAAATAAAAAAGGAAGTAAATAACATTCTTCAGTTTACTAAGTTGACAAAAATTTTTAAGTGAGGTCTGTTGAGGATGCCCATAGACTGAATTCTCTTAAAATGGTGGTGGGAGTATAAATAGGTAAAACTTTTCTAGAGGAAAATTTAGTAACATGCACCAGAAGGCGTAAAAGTATTCATATCCTTTCATTCAAAGATTACACTTCAAGGAATTTCACCTAAAGAAGAAAAAAATCAAATTGCAACCCAAATATTTACACACAAGGTGGCTCATTGTTCCATTTTAACAAGCACAAAAATACCAAAAACAGGCTAAGGATTCCACAACAGGGGGATGGTTAAAAAAGTTCTATCCATAGGATGTAATGCTGTGCAATTATTTTTTAAAGTTATGAGATACATTAAATTACACACAATATATTAAATCTAAAAAGCAAGAAACTAATCAGTATAATTCAATTTCCTAAATACATAGTTTTAATACATACATAGAAAATATCCTGAAATAATACAGAAAATGGTAAAAGATATTTTTCATGTATTTGGATAAAAATAATTTTTGTTTCCTTGTGTGTATTCTCTCAAATTTTCTACAGAAATAAATGTCACTCCTTTAATTTAATTTTTTTAATGTTTATTTATTTTTGAGAGAGACAGAGTGCAAGTGGGGAAGGGGCAGAGGGAGAGGGAGACACAGAATCAGAAGCAGGCTCCAGGCTCTGAGCTGTCAGCACAGAGCTCAATGTGGGGCTCAAACTCACGAACTATGAGATCATGACCTGAGTTGAAGTCGAAGGCTTAACCGACTGAGCCACCCAGGAGCCCCCCGTCACTCTTTTAATTTAAAAAATTATTTTAGGGGCACCTGGATGGCTCAGTCATTTGAGCGTCCAACTCTTGATTTCAGCTCAGGTCATGATCTCATGGTTTGTGAGACTGAACCCTTCATTGGGCTCCGTGCCAACAGGGCTGAGCCTGCTTGAGATTCTCCCTGTCTGCCACCCTCCCCCCACCCACCCTGCTAGCACTCTCTCTGTCTCTCTCAAAATAATAAATAAGCTTTTCGAAAAAATATTTTAAAAAAATTATAGGAGCAAGAGATAAATGACATGCTTGCCACCTACCACCCTGTAAAACTCCTATCTGTGGAGGTCATTTGTATTTATAAAAATAATCTTTTGGGCGCTCCTGGGTGCCTCAGTCCGTTAAACATCCAACTTGGGCTCAGATCATGATCTCACAGTTTGTGGGTTTGAGCCCCGTGTTGGGCTCTGTGCTGACAGCTCAGAGCCTGCAGCGAGCTTCAGATTCTGTGTCTCCCTCTCTCTCTGCCCTTCTCCCACTCACACACACTCTCTCTCTCTCTCTTTCTCTCAAGAATAAATAAACATTAAAAAAAAAACATTTTTTTAAAAATAATCTTTTTTCTTTTTTTTTTTGGTCTAAGTTTCTGAGAGAGAGGGAGACGACTTTTTTAAGAAGAGAGAAAAACGAAAACCCTAAATCCTAGAAAGTCTTTTTCCAGATGGAGCAGGAAAACCTTGGTATCTTTTGTATAAACCTGAGCGGTTAGTGGCACAAATGCACTAATCTTATTTGCTTTTGCCTTGCATCTGTGCCGATGCACAGACCGATTAACCATCTTTTCATACAAATGCTGAAGGTTGCCAGTTGTGACAGATTTGGACTAATGTTGATGGTAGCACGGGGCTTGGTTTGAGTGATTTGATAAAGCCAGCAGCAGCTTGAGGGGCGGTATGCTTCCAAGTGTGTAAACAACATCGCCAGCAACCAGCCCATGCTCAAAACATAGCCCCCTTCTCCAATGTGTTGAGAACAAAATGGGCATCTCCAGCCTACTTTCCCGTAGGCCCTGAACAAGACAATAGATCATGGGAATCTCAGAGCTCCTGATTCAAACGCCTCAGAGACCAGGCCCATAATCTAACGGAACGAAGCTGCTGGGGCCGGCAGGGACTGAGGCAACTGCAGACCATATACCCCGTCTCAAAGGCAGCAGCACTGTGCTGGCCAGAAAAAGTGCTTCCTTGAGCCAAATATAATTACAGCAGCAGCTCAGAGTCCACACACTCCCTAGGAAAATGTTTTGTTATGAGGTTATAGAATGATGAGGACCCCAATGCTATAAACTGGAGTGTCGCTCTAGCAAAGTGTTGTTTTATCAGACTATGACTTGTCACATCCTATTTACTCTCCTCAGTTAACCAGCATCGCTTTCTGAACTGGCCTCATCGTAGGGGGGCAAAAAAACACATACTTTTTAAAGCCTATGTAGGCATCTGCAGTATAGGGTAAAGGGCAATGAATCAGAGGTCCCAGGACCAGGCATAAACCCTATCTGTGAGATCACCTCGCTCTGGGACTTTGGACCACTTGGCTTATCTCTGTGATCTCTCCTTCTACTCCTTTAAGGATAAGGTTCTGTCAGATGGTAAAGTTCCTTTCTATTCAAGAGGCCCATAATTCCATAATTTAAGAAAGCAGCCCAGGGATTTCCAACAGTTAGTTCACAGATATCTAGCCCAACATCCTGCACCCCCTACATAGCATCTCCATAGCCAGACCATTATTTACCACAGAAGACAAAGAAATACTTTTCTACCAGCAAGCTGGAAAAAAATTCACAAACCACTCCATTTCCCTGGCCTTCTGGCCAACAAAGTTTGACTGTAATAATGCGTCTCGTTAACTTCTTGGTGGCCTATAGTTTGCATTTTCACTTGCAGACTGTGGAGGTCCAGGAATGAATGATATTCGCTGAAGAACATTATCCTGAATGTTTGTTTCACCACTGGACAATTATGGTATTCCACCAGATTTGAATTTGTAAAGAAAGGGTCTCTTGCATGCCACTTTTGAGTCTTAAAAATGTTCAGAGGTTTACCACAGAAAACAAACATTTTTCAACAGATTTGCAATGATACTTTGCTGTTAACTTTCACAGAATGACAGCACAGGCTTCTTTGAAAGTCATCTCTTACATGAGATTATAGCAAGTATATCTTTAGAACTGACCTCCAAGACATGCCATAACTCAGGCTTAAAGAATACTCTAAAATCCATGACAAAGGCTTTTCTCTCCACCTGAAAAAACAACTTACCAACCTCTTCTTCTGATTACAGGTTTCTGCCTACGTGCAAAACACATTACAAAGCATGAGAAGTGAAACCACCATGGAACACCACCAGAGAACCAGTATTTTTAAAGGTGCTACTAGAGAAAGTAGCAGTCAACTGATTTCTGTGGTACTTGGGTAACTTTGTTTTGTAAAAATACCAAGTTAAATCTCAGTATAAAAAGGCACCTATCTAGCTATTAATGAAAGACAGTATATCATAGAATACGTAGCCAAAGAACATTAGAACATTCTCTCTGCACAACTTACAAGAGTGAAAATTCTTGTCCAGGTTTCTTTTCTTCCTTTCTTTCTTTCTTCCTTCCTTTCTTTCTTTCTTTCTTTTCTTTCTTTATTTCCTTCCTTCCTTCCTTCCTTCCACATTTATTGATTTTCTTCTTGGAACCAGACATAGTACTTACAAATAGGAATGTAATACCCAACAATAACAGGTTCCCTGCCTTCAAGGGCTCACTGATGGGGGAGAACTTTATGGTGAGGCATCACCATGCAGTGTTGAAAAGTACCATGAAAGAGAGTAGGTCTGCAAAGGCTTCTTTGAGAAGGTAATGCTGAACTTAATCCTGTGGAAAAGTCAGAGGCAGTCAGATGAAAGCTGAGGCAAAGAGGAAACTAAGAAGGACTTACCAGTTACTGGGGAAAATAAGTGCAAAGACAAAAGCCACCTCAGAGTGCATGGCAAATTTGTGTCAGTGGAAGGGGGTCCAAGGCAAGGAAGAGAGTATGAGAAATGAGGCCAGGGAAAATACTGTATGCAATGCTAAAAAGCTTGGACTTTTATCTCTGGGACAATGAGGAGTCAGGTCATCCAAATGACAGCAAAAGAGTGAAGTCAGAAAGGTTGTAAAAAGATCATTCTAGCTGCTGTGTAGGTAACAGATGGAGTAAGGTCAAGGCTAGAGGCCAAGAGATAGCCAGGAAGTTACTGTAGCAATCTGGGTGAGAGATGATGGCGAACCCATTCAATCAGACAAGTTCAGTGGAATGAAAAGTGAAGAATGAGCTTGAGAGGTGGCTAGGTGGGTCCAGAGGCATGTGGGAGCTTGAATTGGTAACTTGTTAATGTCCTTTTCAGTTCAGCATTTTCAGCCTAAAGCTTCCCCAATCCCAGAAACGTCACACAGTCACCAAAACCTAAGGAAATTCTGAACTTGGCAGCGCCCTAAAAACTGATATGTAATCCTTTCAGTTCCTCAAACAGGTGGGGTCCCACTAATAAGCAAGTTAACCTGATTTTCATCCCTTTGGCTGGACCAGCCAGCATGGCAGCTGGAGAAGCAACTTGCCATTTTTTACCACACACATGACGTGACATCTGCCTACAAGTAAAAAAGAACAGGAATTCTCAAGTAGAAGAAATGCAGCAGATCCCCAAGACGTGGAAGAGTGTATTTCACATTTGTCAAACAGATCTCACTTCAGTAAACAGAAATACCATAAGACATGGCATGTCACACAAGTAATCTAACATGTCAGGATCTTCGGTAACCAGAGAGATGCTGTGCTGTTTACCAAAAACACTACTGGATTATAAGTCAGGAACTTTGGTTTTTTAGCTCTGGCTCATCACTAACTAGTTGTGTAAGCTTTGTGCTCCCTTGTCTTAAAATGAGGGAGACATGGGGTGCTTGGCTGCCTCAGACAGTGGAGTGTGTGGCTCTTTGATCTCAGAGTTAAGAGTTCAAGCCCCACGTTGGGTGTAGGGATTACTTAAAAATAAAATATTTTAAAAAAATAAAATAAAATACTGTTTAGAAGGATTTTAACAAAATAAAATAATAAAACAAAATGAAGAAGATAGGATAAATGATCTTTAAGATTCTTTGCAACCCAAAGACTGTTATCAAGCTTTTTGTTTTAACTGCAGCTACAGGATCCCCCAGGCAGAGAAGCTCTGAAGTGGCACTTTGAACCTCCTGTCCCTTTGCAACTATAGCAATCTTCTTACATCTTTCATACATATTATTTGTTTAAAGAAAGGTTATTTTAAAAAAAAAAAAAAGCTTGTAAACTTGTGCTCAACAGATTTGCATATTTTCTTAAAGATCCCAATTGTACTCTCATTCTCTTCTAGGAAGATTAATATTATCCAGAAATTTAGGGTTTAATGGAGAGTAAAGATTGTTCTGCAGCTTTGGATCTTTGCAATTGTTTTTTTTTTTTTTTTTAAATCCATACGGTTAAATCACAGTGATTCATAGATGCAAATTCTGTGTTTATCCCAACCTCTAAGCCTTCTGTGGCATTTGAGTTTATAACAGCTTTTGTAAATGTTGATTTAAGATTTGGGATTAAAGTAGGAACATACCACCTGTCTTAAAGTTGACATAAATGTTATAAAATGGGATGCTACACTTAATTCTAATCCTTGTCTCCAACCAGACCCATATGTAAATTTCACACAGTAGTATTTAGTAGCATAATTAATCCCTACTTTATGTTATGAGTAATATTTCCTATTCCCGACCCTGTAACGTCCTTTAAGAAGATCCATGTTCCAATTAGACTAGCCCATCGGCACTCTTTTAATGAGCAGATTAATCATTCAGATGGGTACAACGGTGTCATCACAGGTTTTAAATATGATAATCTACATCCTAATGGTGCTGCAAAGCCTTGGCTTAGAGCAAAAAAGGTAGACAAAATTGGTCAGAGTTCCATTTTGTTCTCTATCTGGGACAACGCAGGGCACAGGAAACCTTGAGTAAGGGGAAGATTTAGGAAAGTACTCATAATTCAGCTACAACAATTATTTCTGGGGGAAGTCACATTTCTTGGCTCCCTAAAGCACATGCTGGTATGTTCAACTTTGACGTGGGGAAAAATTTTCATATTTTCTTGGCCAAATAGCTTTTCTTTTAGAACTCTACTCTCAACCTTCCTTTCTGAGAAAGGGTATAGGAAGGGAACTTTCACAGGAGAGCAGTTTTAAAATAGTTTTCATCAAGCCAGACCCATATTGATCAAATGGTTCCCCCACAGAAGTATGACAGGGAAAAAAAAAGTTTTTCCAATTTGACTACTGCCTTTTCACACAAGCTTATAGAAAACTACTTATTTCTCTCTGCCTTCATTTCTCCACTCTACAAAAGCAGCATTATAGCCAAATCTCAAAGAGCATCAGTTCTCTGGGCAATATAGGGCAAAACCACTGAAAAATAGGCTCACAGAGAGAAATATCAATAAACTAGAATTCAGTATAAAGGATTCACCCTGACAAAAAGTATACTCTTAGAAGGTGACTAATACACCCAAAAGTCCTCAAACCAAATACATTCTCTTTTCCATACCTCTTAGGGTTTTATCATTATTACCCGGAAACCAAGTTCTCCTATGAATTCTTAAACTGATACCCAGCTTCCCCTTTGGTTAAACTTGTCCCGGCAAAGAGAGGCACCTGACTTGGTCTTGAAAATAAGGCCAGCATCATCTTCTCAGACAAGCAAGTCATGGTTACATTTTTTTAAATTTAAGTATAGTCAGCATACAATGTTATATTAGTTTCAGGTGTACAACACAGTGACTGACAATTCTATACATTATGCTTTGCTCACTGCGATAAGTGTAGTTACCATCTGCCACATGGTTACATTTTTAATACAAATAGCTGAAGGCCAACTCATCTGTAACTACAGCAAGGGTTTGCTGCCAAGAAATCTCCAAAGAGAACATAGGCTGACTTGAGCAGATAGTGAAGGATAGTAACTTAGGGCAGATGTCAAGTATATGATAAAGGAAGATAATGGGATGCTGCTGTTAATATGCTCAGAGTAACCCCAGGTTCATCAGCAGCATCTGTAATAACAACCCAAGTTCTGGATCTACACAGATAAAAAACCCTTTCAGGAAATAAGACATTGAGAGAGAAGTACTTGAATGGGGGCTGGGGGCATTGCTCCGCTGCTTTTCAGTGATAGCTTCACCCAATCCATTTAACAAATGCATCTTAAGCATCTAGAAGAGTAGGCACTGTATACACAGTGGTGCATGAGAGACACAGATCCCTCCCAGATTGTTCCATATAGCTCTGTTTCTGCTTAGAAGTACAGGAGAAAAAATATTCTTATTTCAGAAAGGCTGAACTAAAAGTCTTCACTATCAAGATCCTTGTTCCAGACAAATTTCCTCTTAAGTGCCATGCCCATATCCATCTCCGAGTCTTTCAACACATTCCTTATCAAACCCTGCTCTTAAGAGAAACCTACACTAAACTTTAAGTATCGAGTGTAAGTTTGCAAGGGGAAAGAGAGTTATGTATTTTGTCAGAAGCTAGAGACTCAATATGCTAGGGTTTCAGACAGCAGCAAGATCACAAAAAAATTTAAGCAGGGAAAAAGCAGTTGTAAGGTGGTTTGGAGGAATAAGAAAGGGAGGAGGTGTTTCCTGTTCCAATACCCTAGATTTATCACTTGGGAAGTTTCTCAAGACACACATTAACCCTGCTTCTTATATCGAGAGCCCCCATGAATAAACATGAGGTCTATCAGTTTCCTCCTAGGACAGTAATTCTGAAAAAAGTACCAAAGAGCCAATTTCCAAAAATCAGGAATTTCAAAAGGTTTGTGAACAAATATTGATGCTATTAAGGATGACGGTTTAGCATCCGTCCACGGGGAAAAAAATTTTTAAATCTAGAAGACCTTCCCTTAAATGTGAAATAAAAGTGCAACTCAAACACCCTTGTCTTTTCTCCAGTAGGTTTCACTCATTCCCGTTAATACCACATCATGGAAAAACACATGTCAACAACGACAAATAATTGCAAAAAAATAATTCTAAATTAGTTATAGATGTCTAAGTCTGTGCTATTCATTTAATGCCTCCACTGAGATCCTAGTCCAAGAAGAGTTAATCAAGCATAGCGGCTTCCTAATCAGAACAGTGAACTAATGATCCTATTTCTGAGTAATACCAGTCAGATAAAGCTCTCAAAAGGTAGTTAACATCACTTTGGTGGAAGGGAATGACAAGTGCAAGTCCTAGTAGGGGTAATGCATCATTCATGCCCCCTCTCATTCTGACATTTTAACGTTATCTTGTTTTACTGTGTCGGCCTAACACTGCCACTGCTGGCAAATTAAACTGTGAACTTACAAAGTGGGTGGCAATAAATACAAATTATGAGAGTTCAAAAGATGTCCCTGGAGGTGCACCGCAAGACACAGAATGTCTCTGGCTTTTCTGTCACATAGCAATAGATGAGAGACAAAGTAGAACAGGCATTTTTGGAGGTGGAAAAAAGGAGAAAGAAAAAGAATTAACTAGCCGATGATAAAAATGAGATGAAAATAAAGAGAAAACACATGTTTTTAAGACTGACTTGAAGAACACACCAATGGAAAAGGGAAGAGGTCCAGAAAAACTAGGTAAACATCAAAGGTCTTAGTCTATCAAATCTTTCGCGTAAATAACTTTGGGAACCTATTTTGAAATTGAGGGTGGTATCTATACATTATCAAAAATAACAGGCAAGTATTCTGAGTAAAATTTATAATGAGAAAAGGTGCATCGATGCCATGAATCTCATTCATCTTATAATGTTCCCAAATGAAATCTGAACCACAGTCCCTACCTCCTTTCCCAGCCCAGCAAAGAAAGCCAGAAAGAGAAAATTCGCCTCTTTTAAGTCACTCTGGTTGGACCAGTCTAGCATGGATGCCACTGAAAATATAAATATCAAGTGTATCTCAGGAAGCAGTTGTAGACCAAGAAAGATGGGTCTCAGGAGTCTTAATTTCTACAAGAATTCCATGTGCATTTCTGGTCAACACATCCTCGAGGGTTAATGAGCAAAATTAGGGAGAAGAGAATGAAAATTAAAATGACTAGAAAGTCCACTGGGGGCCTTGCCAACTTAAAAGGGCTACCATGATGGTCAGAAACATACCCCAAACAAAAGAAATCTGCCCTCTTAAAGCACATAAAAAAAAAAAAAAAGACCTAACAAGTACAATCAGAGATCACATTTTTTAAATATCGCCTAACATTGAGACTTTTACTTCCAATTTGGTCTAGTTCCACTAATGAATCTTATAAAATATTTTATCTGCCTATTCCATGCCCACAAACCACTCACAGGAGACTGGGAAATCATCATTTCTTCCAGAGTGCACATATCAGTTGGGCCATATGCAACAGCGGTCTGTTTATTTTTCCCATAAACCACCGGTTTCATAGAAACTCATTAGCATCACCTGTGTTAATTACACTAGCAAACCAATCAACAGCTCCTTCTTAATTAGGTTTTCTTTATTAAAGCCGGAAATTGCCAAGGAGACAAAAGTCACCTGGGGAAATTATGTGAAAAGGAGTGTTTATGCCAAATTACACACTAAAATAATAATAAAATACCCTGGTTTGTTTACAGGAAAAGGAAACAATATTAATATTCAAGGTCATTGGCACACTCCTTATTAATTATTCTCATTATATTAAATTGTGATCATTTCTGCTTCAAGAGGGTTGACTTATAGAAAGTCTTTGTACTCAAAGTTGACTCACATCAGATTTTAATGGCTGTGGTCAGCGATTATGACTTGCTTATTCCATAAACACGAGCACCCACAGGTTAAAGCAGTTAATACTAATTTCATGAGCTCATGTCCCAACTGTAACTCAAAATCCAGTATGTCTGTTAGTAAACCTAGAAAGGCATATAAAAATCTACTATGAAAGGAAAAGATATACATGTGACTCTTGGAATTTGCAATTCACCTTAAAGAGAAAGGAAAAAAGACTTCCAACCATATTCCTCTCACTTCCAAGAGCCTTTCAGCAGAGGGGGGTGGTCGCAGCACTGAGAACACAAAAGCGGCTTTTTAGAATCA
The DNA here is from genome assembly GCF_028018385.1 of Neofelis nebulosa. Taxonomy (NCBI): domain Eukaryota; kingdom Metazoa; phylum Chordata; class Mammalia; order Carnivora; family Felidae; genus Neofelis; species Neofelis nebulosa. Next base: position 50,825,208 of record NC_080782.1, read on the forward strand.
GATTCTTTCTCCAAGGTTAGCCTTATAGGGAGGTTCCCCTGGGACGTTTAAATGAAGCCTGGCCAAAGAAGCAGAAAGTAGATTGCAGGGAGCTTCCTGTTCTGGTTGTGTGGAGGTGGAGAGGGAGGGGCAATACCGGGCAGCCTAATAGGCCTTTTCATCTTCAATTGACTATAATGCTAAGCACATTTGTCGTGGACTCAAAATCTATCTTCGGAATAAAGAAATCGAGGCACACCCATCTATAAAGTGGGGATAACAATGCTTAACCTGATTCTTACATGAGGAATTCATTTGAATTTAGAAAGTACTTTGATGATGAAAATCACTGAGTGACTGATATTTGTTCTTATGCCCACTGGTCCTGGAAGATAGCCTGTCCAAGGAGGCCTGCAAATTCTGGCTCTCTCTGGCCAAATGAGTGACAGTAAAAAGTCAGCTAGGTTTGGGACATGGACCCCCAAGAAAAGAAAATGTGGATTTTAGCAAGCAAACATCAGTGAAACTACTTTTCAGCATCAAGCTCCTGGACCCAACAGTACCAGCTCTCAATGGTTCTCTTCTTAGGGTCTTCTTTGCTTCTGCTTGGGTTACCACACACCTCCCAACTCAGGTCAAGGCGTAGAGACTCACTGATTGTTCTTGATGAATATTCACTGGAAATCAAGGAGAGTTTGCTCCAAGTCTCACAAGAACCTCTTTGTTTCCTAGAACAAATGCCGTAGAAGGGAACTGCCAAGGAGAAGACCAAAAGACCGCAAAAAAAGATGCTGCAAACGGTCTCAAAGCCTGAAGAGGTATAAACATCAGAAGATTTTTGCTCTGATTGTGGCCTCTAAAAAGTCCAGCAAACCAACACCATTCAGTATTGTCTTCAAGAGCTAAGTAAGATTCTGGACATACTCTCTCACCTCCCCCTGTTAAAAGCGCAGAGAACCTGGAGTCCATAACTTTGGAATTACTGTCTAGTGTTGAGAGATTAATATTAAGGATTAATATCAAAGGAATATCGCCCTGATGCTAGAAAGAGAATAGAAAAAGGACGCTTCTAGATGGATAACAAAGTATTTAGATATGGATAGGCAAATATTTCTTCTTGATCACCTTGTTGATTGCCATGGTGATTTTTAACCTTCCTTTTAGAGATCCCACTGGCTTCTCTAAAGAATAAAACTTCAGCTTACACAAAAGCTAAGGTGTCTGAGCTGAGTCCCCATGACTGACTGATGACCTTTGTAAAAAGGTGCTTATCACGACAGGCCATTGTCTTGCCTGCCCACCTCGATCTGCATCCCCAGCGGCTCCTTCTCCCTCCCTTCTCTTTCACCCTCCCAGCTGGGTACCTTGTCACTCAAACTTCAGCTGAGTTTATTTCATTCACCCCACCCATATAGCACACATGCTGCATATTTCAGTATATAATTGTCACACAACTAAATAGATCATTCAGAAAGAATTTTAGCAATAGGGCTATCAAAGCAAACCCTTTATGGGTGAAAAGGAATTGTTCCAAAATGCATCTTTATGAATTAAGATCAGCTTAAAACTGTTAGTGGACGTGACTCAGAGGCCATTCTGAAAGAAAGAAAGAAAGAAAGAAAGAAAGAAAGAAAGAAAGAAAGACAAGAAAGAAAGAAAGAAAGAAAGAAAGAAAGAAAGAAAGAAAGAAAGACAAGAAAGAAAGAAAGAAAGAAAGAAAGAAAGAAAGAAAGAAAGAAAGAAAGAAAGAAAGAAAGAAAGAAAGAAAAGGAATCTTAAGTTGCAGCGGTTTTACGGTTTCACTCAAGAAACCAGGAGACCAGGAAATGCTTCCCTTTAGTTTAGGAATTATTTGCTTACTGTTAATGACTAGAAGGACATCTTCATCACTGCCTAAAAACCTTCTCATCTATTGTCATCTATTTCCAATGGCTTCCCATCTCATGCAGAGGAAAGACCCAAGATCTTCGTATGGCCTACAGGGTCCCCAAAATGGTGCCATTACGCCTCTGGCAGCGTCATCCCCCTATCTCTTCCTTGCTTATTCTGTTTCCATCACACTGTCCTCCTTACTCTTCCTCAAGCCTGCTAGACACACACACTTCTTTCAGGGCCTCGCTTCACACTGCATGGTCTGCTCTAACTTCACTTCCCCTAGACATCTGCCCACTCCCTCTGCTCTTTCGGGTCTTTACCCAACTAACAACCTATCAGCAGGGCTTTTTCTGGCTACCGTATTTCAAATAACAATGCCAATCCCACTCCAAATGCTCCCTTTCCCCATCTCCTGAATTATTTTCCTCAGTAGAATTCATCACCATCTGATGACCTGCATATTTGACTTGTTTACTGTCTCTCCCCACGAAAATGTAAGCAGCATGTAGGCAGGGAGCTGTTTTGTTTTTTGTTTTGTTTTGTTTTGTTTTGTTTTGTTTTTACTATTGCATTCATGCTGGACCCCCAGTGCCTAGACCAGTCTGGATCCTAGGAGGTACTCAATAAATATTTGTTGAAAGAACAAAAGAATTAAGGAGGAAAGGAAAGTCAGGGAGAAAGGATATTATTCCTACCCCTTACTACATCCTATCTTTCATTTCTCCTTCCATTTTCTTTCCCTCTTCCTTCCCACTCTTCTTCTCTAGAATATTCTCCTGCGTCCTGTCACTCCAACGTCACCCCCTTTATCTGCTTAACCCTCCTTCTTTCTTCACCATCTTCTTGGGCATTTCCCTGGCCTCTCAGACAAGGTCAAATCACCACACACACTCCACCACCTCCATTAGACAGACCCTACAAAACCAACAAAATATTCGGTGTCCTGTCTCTTACAGACATCACATTATAGATTTCACATTTATGTGCATGATATTTTTCATCAATATCTGAGCTCCAGGGTCCCAATCCTGCTAATACTGTAGAAGTTCCAAGAGAACAGAACCCTATACCGCAAGTTACTAGCACACATAAGGCATGCAATAACTATTTGTTGGTTGAATGAGATAAAAATGTATCCTCTGAAGCACACATTAAGTCATGTACTATTCTTGGCTAAGTGGCTCCAGAAAAGCCTAATCACCCCTCGTAGTGGTAGTGGGAGTAGTAGCCCTGATCATTCTCACTGCTATTGTACATAAGGAGATCTTTTGATTCTCACCACCTTGCCCACCTGACCCAGCACCCTTGATCGTTTGTAACCCCTTGCACCCCGAGGAAACCTGCAGCCACCCTTATCTTACAATTTGCAAATCCATTCTTATTCCTAATACATGTTGCTGATGCTCCCATTCTTTCATGTTTCCACTGTAGAATTTACCACTCTGTCTACCGCTCTATCTATAGCTATCAATGCTCTGCAAGGTCATAAATGCAGCTTACTCTCTTTATAGCTCTAATTCCTAGCACCATGACATATTCAATAAAGGTCTGAATAAACCAACAAGTAGGTACCCTAATCTGACTGATGTCAAGTCCTCTATGTTAGATGGCAACCTATGGTTCAGAGAATCCAAAAAATCAAAGCCTTATCTTTTGACTTTCAAAAGCATGCAAGCTTGAGGAAGAAAGTCTGGCAAATCACCCAAATCTCTGGTAACCTATGTTCACAGTCTCCAGTAAGGATACCCAGCAGGTCTGATCTTTCATATCCTGGAGTTTCTCAATTGCCACTTGAGAAGCATTTCAAAATCTTCAACTCTGAACTGTCTCACTTTGACAATCTGTTTTACATAATTTTTTCAAGTATACTGGGAAGAAAAAAAATCCTCATTGGAAACATACACGGCTCTGAGATGGTGGTTTTGCAGACAATTTCTTGAATACACATAAACATTATCTCCCTGATAGGAAAGAATGGCTCTTTAAGGAGCTGTCATGATCAATCGTAAAAATACATATTTAGAACACTCTTTTCAAGCATGTGTATTATAAACATGTTTTAAAACAAAAACTATTTATCCAAAAGACCATAATGGTTCTGAAGAGTATTTTGTAAATCCATATCTGAGGTTTTAAGGGGGAGAAAAAGATTTCTGACCTGGGAGATCATAAAGACTTCACTAAAGCCATTAACATTTATTGTCTCTCAAGGGCTAAAATGTTGCTGGGAACATGTTTCCAGGTTAGGGGAAAACACAGCCCATTCTTCTAACAAAGGGTCTTAGATGCTTCTCTCTGTCCTGTCCCAAAGGCTGACAGACACCAGTCCATTATACTAACTAATGGCACACTTAGAAGAAAATGCCATCCAGAAGATGTTAGCCCAGGGACCTTGACTAATGGGTACTGTCTAATGTTCAAAGACCCCGTCAGCTCTGGTCACTGATGAGACATTCTCAGAGTAGTGCATTAAGACCTTGGTGGAGAAACTCACTGTGGGAAATCTGATAGGATGAATTGGATATTTGAGGACAAAAAACACTCTTTATCCCTTTTGTCTCAAGCCTGATTCTAGAGAAAAGAGACAATAATCTCATGTAAAAACTTAATCTCCTACACCTTCTGTATCTCCTTCCACAGTCCTGACCAAAGAAAACACATGAATAAGAGAGCCTTTAGCCCTCGTACTAACTACTTACTGTATGCTATATTTACTAGGGCAGGAAAATGGGACATTTCCTGGTTACTAGGGAAAAAATGCATTCACTTTAACATGACACTGGAAATTTTCTTTACGAGATGCAGGGGTATGGTGAATGACAGAAAATATATTGGATCAGTCCCAAATTTGCAAATGCTATATAGTGCCTTCATATATTTTTTCAATTCTTAACAAAAGAGTTTTGGTTTTTGTAAGAAAAAAAGAGTTGGGGGATAGGGTGAAAGAAAGAGGAGACAAAGACAAGAAAGAGAGGGAGGTGGGAAGATGGAAGGACATCAGTAATATTACATACTAAGAGCTGGCCTAAAGCGAAATGTCAACAGGCAACCTATAAACAAAAATCAAAAATGGAAAGACTGAGAAACCTAACCATAGCCACATGAGAAACACTATTGGCCATACATAATTGTGGCAGAGGCTGAAAGGGGGCTCATATTGACACATTTTTCACTTTTGTATACTATAGGCTTCATAAATCTAACATTTTACCTGTCAGGTCTGAATGACCAGCTGGGTTTGATTAGGACAGCAATGTACTCCCATACAGGCAAAATTTGGTTGGGGATGACTGGACTCTGCTTTACACTAAAGGAAGTTATATCCCTAATAGTTAAGAAACAAGCAGATTTCCCTTCTTAGACGAAATAACCTGCCTCCAGAACCTGCCCAAAACACTGTCTCTGAAAGCAAACAGACCCAGCTAGGAGTTCCTACAAAGCTGGGCTTTCATTTATTGTCAAGGCAGAATCAAATTGGTCCTTTTTATGTATCACATGAGTTAGGCTGACCTACCCATTCTTATATAGCCAAGTATTGGTTCATTGTGCTGGCTTTATCCCCTTTCCTGTAATGTAACAAAAAGAATCTAAATACTCAAGTGTTCCTAAGACCCTTGATGAGAGTACTTAGCTCACATCAATGGTAATGGGACTTAAACCTAGGTATTTTAGGCAGAATGGATTTCTTTGTTGGGTACTTTTCGTCCTTTTTTTCCCTGAGCTTGATTTCACACCAGCTATGTTCACAAATCCATAATAAATCACTAGGAATGTAAAATACACTACACTTTCCCCCTCAAGTTGGCCTGGGTCATTTATCATTCTGTGGATTTCAAAAAGATGGTAGTGTTTTTATTGCAAAGGCCTTGTCATTACAGAAACTAGAAAAGAAAGTATTGATCACAATTAGATCGTATATTAGCAGCCTCTGATGCCTGGACTGCTGAGGATTTCAACCTAGATCATTCTCCCCTCTGTTAAAATTCTGGACAGCAATTTCTTTTATGTTAGAATAACTAGTATAAACCCATAAAATGTAACCTAAAAATGTAATTATAATTGCCATGCCAAAAGCAAGCCAGTCAATATCTTCAAGATTCTAATAGTTTCAAGCACTATTACCTTAACGGTCTCACATCACAGTACTGATTAAAGAAACATTTTGTCTTTTTATCTGTATGGAATGGCTAGCATAATCACTGAAGCATGGAGAGCTAAAATATTTATTAGTGAGTATACATCTTGGTTCAGGCAGTGAATGTCAATTTAGGTGTGGAAAGTTACAACAGAGCTCTCAGCTCAATCCATTTTCAGGTTCCTCCAATGCTCCTGAGGTGGTCACCCCAAGCAGAGGAGATCTTAGCATCTGTCCCTCCACTTAAATGAACTCCTCCTGCAGATTTCTCAGAAAGAAGCTCTTCTCAGGAGCTTTCAAACTGGTCTTAAATTGGCAGTGACTATCATGGAATCATTGTCAACCAACAGAGACAAGCCTGAAAGGAGAGGCACTGAGTGGGTGGAAAGCACAAGGTAAGACCAGCCTGATATCAGCCAGTGCTCCAACCCACCCTTCCTGACCAGCAAAAATAGACAAGCAAACAAAACTATTCATTTAAAAAACTGTATTGATTAAAATAAATGCAAACTAAAGTATGAGAATCAAAGCCTATCATTTTCCCCACAGAATACATTGTCCATAATTTATATCTTGAAAGGTACCTATCATCACATTCTAGCCAATTACCAAATGCAGAATTAGAAGGTAAACGTCAAAGGGTTTCTCCACACTAGTCACTTAATAATGTTTGTTTCGCCAAACTATGCAATTGAATTCTATAGATTTGGAATGTAATAAATATAAAAAGGCACTTTAAAATGAATGGCATACTCCTGATCATTTCTCTGAGAAGCAAAAATATATTTCCTCCCAATTCATTGAGCAGGAAGAAAATTTAGTGTCCAATCAGTTCAGAAACATCAACACAGTGGTCAAATAAAAATTTCCTACCATGTGATGTGCCCAATTAATTTTACAATTAGAGCTATCTGTGCAATGTTTGTTTCCAAAGCTAGATACGAAATGGGTGGAGGAAATCTGTCTCACCTGGGGAAATACATTCTGTGACTTGGTAAAACACAGAAGCGCTACCTTCCCAGTGGGCTCCTAGGAGAAAGCATCCTTTCTGACTCTTCACTAGTTCTTAAGTAAACAGGGTCCCAGGCCCCAATGCTTCCTGCCTTAAGTAAGAGGGGGAAAAGTAGAGAGAGACACAGAGGCTAAAGGGATGGAAAATGCGTGATGCTAGCTCCAAAATTAAGTGAGAATGCCAATCGCATCATCCCGGGGTGGCCAGACAAAGGGAAGAGGCAGCATCGCACCTCCACTGTCTACCCATGGGTTAACTGGCATTTCTAATACTTTTCACCTAGTCTGACTTGACAGATGCCTAACCTTAGCTACTGAGTGGAGACAGGCTGATGGGTCTTGGCCATACAGGGGGAAAATTTTTGATGCTTCTCACTTATGACATGATTGATTTTCTTTCAGCGGCCCTTCACTTTGGGAAGTGGCGAGGGCTGGCTCACTGCGCCCCGGTGCGCCCTGACCCCCGACACGCGGCCGCTGTGAGGCTGGAAACCGATGACGGCAGAAACCTAAAAAATCAATAGGCCCTGTCAGTCAGAGGCGAGGCGGACGTCTTTTAAAAACCCAATCACGACATGTATTTGCTGCACGGTGCGGATCTACTGCACACTTGAGAACACACTGAATTTCCCCTTCCCCTTATTTATTTATTTATTTGGCTCTGCTTTACACTTCATTTTACCTCTTTTTGAGAGGGGGGAAAAGACCTTAACCTTTCAGGCAGCCAGGGAAAGGGAGCAAGCCATGTGGTAAGGTTGGTTCTTCGTGATATTAACAGGAAAAATTCCCTGGAAACTATTTGAATAGTATGAAATAAATAGAGTACCTTGCAGCTGCCAACATAAACAGTGACATCATTTTTTTTTTTACATTATCTGGAAAGAATTTAGATATAAGACTTTTAAGTCTAAAAACATATGAGGGCAAAGCTGCTTAATAGACATGGTTAAGGAAAGAGTATTGTTAATTTTTCTTCTGGGGTTTCTTTAAGGTGAAAGAATTGAGGACGTACACACACACACACACACACACACACACACACACGCTCTATAGTTCTCTGCTGGGGAAAAGCAAGCACTGGGAGAACCATTACGTTTCTAAGCAGGGTCAGCGTAATATTCTCCATTCAGTGTGGAAGAAATATCAAATATGCATCCTTTCTTTGGGAGACAGACAATGCAAAAGATGGCATTTAGCTTCTTCGTGATCTGAGGAGGGGCAAAATAAATATCAACTATGACAAACCAAAAAGATAAGAGAATATCAGCTGGAATGCTTCCGCACAGAGAGAAAGAAATCCCACACTCACACAGAAAGAAAAAAGAAGGAAGTGAAAAGGGTTTGGAGCCTACAGAAAAACAGGCAAGATACTATTAGGTACAATTAAAATATATACTCGGAGAGCTTTGTGCAAGTATATTTCAGAATTTCTGGGACACACTTTTCTTCTTTCTTTACAGAGAAATAGATAGGTATATTATGCACCATCTTAAAATCCACCAAGGTAAATATGATATATTAAAAAGAAAACAAATAAACAAAATCTGTGCCTGAATTCCCAAACTAAGCCCAATTAAAGGTTTCTTTATGGCTGTAAACCTGACAAGCTACAATTTCCCCCTGTTGCAGTGGGTGTGTGTGTTTTAATGTAATATTAATGAGCCAGGATGGAGGGTCATAAAAAGTGATAGGTTTTTGCGATGGTAAATTATAAATCGGTATTGATTTTTCCCGGCACTAATGCAGCCAGCTTATTGTAAGACACCACAGGCAAAGTGCACTTTATCAGATTAGACTGGGGCCGGTATCAAATATACATGAGAATAAGGATGCATTTGTGAGTTAGACTAGACTTTTCTTCCCTAACAATGCATGAAATTTTTAAGGGAAAAAAAAAAAAAACAGACAAGGATACTGGGAAATTCAACATTTTTTTCTAAAGCACAAATTTCCAGAATTGTTGCTCTTGGGACAATTTGTTTCACAGTGAATAGAGGGCAGTAATAATACTAATGAAATTATAAATAGTTTTCTTTTAAAGGCCGTTCTAAGTTTCTCTTGTTTAATTTGTAGCTTCAGACTGCCAACAACAAAAGGGCATGCTTCTGGCCTCTCCACTGTGTCCACCCCCCGGGTAACATATCATTCTTTTCCCTCTGCCCACAAGTCACGTTGAGTGAACCACGGTGGAAAAGAAAGTGTTATTTTTTCAAATGACTGGGGTTCCTCTCTTTTGACATTTTATAGTCATAAGGACTCGATTAGATACTTCAGTGGAGATTTTTAGCAATCAAGAGAAAAGAGGAGCCAAAGAGAGAATAAGGAACAGGAGAAAAGAAAGAAAATGACTAGACCTTATTCCCCTCAACAAAGATGTGGTTATTTGTCCTCTCTTCCAACAAGGGTCAGCCTCTGACTCACTCTAATATCAACAGGGAAGAGAGTCCTCACGCTGATGTGTGTGTGCGTGTGCACGGGCACGTGTGTGTGTGTGTGTGTGTGTGTGTGTGTGTGTGTGTGTGTTGCCTTTTGTTCTTTGGAGAGACTTCTCCAGCTTTGTTGGGAATGCTAGCAACCTTGTTTCCAAACACTTCCCGACTTTCGTCCTTAAAACTACTACCACACACTGTCAAAACCTGCCGCTTTCCTCCGGGCACAAAGGCTGCACTTTCACCACGTGATTGCAACCGTGCCCAGCTCTGAGGCCGGGTCCACGGCCAAGACTCCTCTCTCTGTCTCCAGGGCGCGAACAGGGATTGGAAACCAGCATGCTCACCCCCAAAAGAGTCTTTTTTTAAGAAGTCTGGAAGAACATGTGTTTATTGACAGTTCATTAACAAACATCAACCCCCCTGCAAGCTGTTTACTAAGGAACGTAGTGAAGTGAAGAAGTGTGAATATAAATAACTAACAAAGGAAGAATGGGGAGAAAATACCTCAGGGCTGTCCCCTTTTAAATGCACTTGGAATCTGCTTTCTTTTCTGCTTGGAAACATGATGCTACTGAAGGTACCCTTGGCCCCCTGAACCCAGGACAGGAAACACAGTAGATGTTTGCGTAAGGGTATCTAGAACATTTAAATAAAACTCTGAAAAACCAGAGTATGCCATTCCTCTTCATTCTTTCTCTTTGCCTATATCAAGAGATTTAAACAATTTTTAAAGGAAAAATAAGCTGATAAGTTCCATAATAATAAGGTTAAGGCTATGATATTATTGCTTATATCCAAAATATGAAGGACGTCAAAACTGCAGCAAAAGTTCACGAAAACCAGACCCCAATCTCAAGGAGCGTAAAATCGAAGTTAGGGGTAAGCTAAATCAGTAAAGAACATATAACATTCAATAAGGTGTTTCTCATTTGTTACATCAATACTCAAAGTGGACCGTACTGAGTGAGGGGAGCTAACTATTTCCAAATGTTTAAAAAAAAAAAAAAAAACCTTACTACAATATCCTTGCATCAAAATGACTCCTGCAATTATAGAAATAAGAGAAAATGTTTTGAGACAAGAACAAATCAGGTAAAACCTAATAAAGCCAAAAGGAAATTAGAAAAATAGAAAGTTGTATTCATGGGAGTTTAATCTTTTCACTGAAAAGTGATCTATATTATATGTCAAATCAACATCTTAAGGTTCTGTTGTATAAAGTTTTGAAAGTGAAAGCATACATTTTTACCTATGCTAATTTAACTTTATTAGTGATGCCAAAACCCTCATTTACATTTTTCATAAAATTATGCAGCAGTTCCCTCTGCTTTAGGGATAAAGCTAATAAACAAATACATAAATTAGTGTATTTTAATTAAACATTATCCCATGAAGTAATATTGTACACTGTCTAACACAAGAACAACTTTCTTACTTAAAATCAGTACAATATTAAAATATTAAAACTCATTAAAAATTAATTTAAAAATACTTTACAAACAGTCAAGTACTCCAAGTTCTGCATTTTTAAAGGTTTTATGTTGTTGTTGTACATATGGTATAATCCCTAAGCTCCTAGCAAAATAGTGCAAGAAACAAAGGTTACTTTGCAGAAATGCATTGACAGACTTGAAAAAATTGCTATTTTTAAAAAATATCTCATCAAAACAGTGTTGCTAGAATCTTACAAAAAACAAAAACAAAAAACCAAGGGTCCAGTAGACACATATAGCAAAACATAAGTCTGCATCTGGTTCACTCAACCAGAACCTATTTAACTGCCTACTATGTGCCCAATATGAGCTATGCACATGGGAGTCAACTGCCAATTAATGGCTTGGGCAAGAGAATTCAAAATAAGTTACTACCAGCCTAGACCAAAACACAAAGTAATTGAAATCCTCCAATGGTAGATAGGTAGGCGGGTTTTTCCAACATGACTAGAAATGTCTTTAGAAATCTTTAGGTCAAATAGAAAACTGCCCTGAGACAATGAACTAATGAATGCATCTCAGCTGACATTTTATTAAATAAATATTAGCTGCTCAAGTAGTTACTAATGGTATTATGTGCACAGTAAGGCTCAGTCAAAGGTGCAGATTAACCAAAGCTTAAAAACACAGATGGCGATGATGCACTGATGCATACCTTCTATTCAAGTTAACAATCATTTATTGAGGGACTACTTACTGTATGTTGGACACTGGGTTACACAATGCAAAGATTAAAAAGAATTAACTCAGCTACCTGAGGGCCATAACTTTGTCTGCCGTGTCTATTGCTGTTTCCAGATCCTGACATAGTGCTTGACATACTATAGGTACTCAAAAAATATTTGTCGAATAAATGAATTAAAAACCAAACAAAAAGCCCTATTGACAAGATGTGCACAGTCTAATTACTTTTGCCCTGCTGGGGTTTTTCCATCACAGATACAGCTTGCTGTCTTTGAAAACTGCTGTCCAGCTACAAGTAATGTAATAAAATAGCCATGATCACTTGATTTGGAGAATATCATCCACCTGGCATTTACAGGAAGAGATGGGCTTGTGATCTGAATAGGGCCAAACTCTCACCAAGTGTCCTATATATGAGGCTCTCGATTTAACCCAAATTACCCTGGAAGGAAATTCCACACAACAAACCATGGAAAACATGGCCTGGTCACCTCAGGAGGCTGAGTCTGCAGGACACGTGGTCCTGGCCTCTGGCTCCATAGGCCACATTCTGTGTCGAGTTCCGGATACACATCATGGAGGTTCGTGACTCCCTCAGTCCATAGTGTCTCAGGCCTGTGACAGAGCTCTTGTTAGGAAGATATCAGCTTTTTATTTGAATCAAATTACTGTGGATGGCCCAAAATGTGGTAAAATAGCACAAGAGTTCCCTTCGGCAGCAAGCGTTTCAAGCGGTATCTTTCATTTGGGTGAAATTGTTAGTAACCTGAAGACATGGAAAGAGAAAGGAAGAACAGACCCCAAGGAAGCAGGTAGGGGTTTTTTGTGTAAATAATGTGTTTTGAAGAGGCATGTTCCCTTAGCCAGCTCTATGGAATTACAGATGACTTGATATTTCCAATATGACTAACTTACAACACAGCTGAACTCCACTGCATCCACTCGTGGACGCAGGAGGCATCTTTTCCCAATATTGGTGGAATGTTCTCTACAGCAGTATTGATTGCACAGTGATGGGAAACTGCAGGACAAACCCGAACTAATTAAGCAATAAGCTCAGACTACCTACCTTCAATACTGTCTGAAGGCACATTTAATTACTGCGTGGATTCAACGACACGAGGAAGAACATGCCATTTAGGTAAATGTATCAAAGAGTATTGACTGAATGACTAAGACTCCCTATCGGCTCTAATGCCTTTGGAGAATCAAAGGGAATACGAAGCAGATATTTCAATTTGGAAAGAGAATCCTACCAAGTGGGTGGGGGTGAGGGTCTGGAGGGAGGAGGCAACGACCAAACCAGAGATAACGTGCTCAGCCAAAACCTGGAATAAATAGAATCCAAGCCGAGGATAGGCCATTTTTTATAAGAACTAAAGAATATTCTAGTACTTTATCTGGACAGAACCTCATCCTGCAACTGTGTGTGTGCGTGTGTGTGTGTGTGTGTGTGTGTGCGCACATGCGCAACCAAATGAAGAAAATAGAAGTATCTCTTTGAACATAAATTCAGTAACAAAAATAGAATTAAAATGCTGGTTACTGTTATAATATTTGAGTCCTCTGGTTAGCAGCTAATTTCCCATGAATCTCATAAACATCCAAGTCATACTCGGAATCCCGAAAGAAGGGGTAAAATAGCAAAAGGAACCATTTGGCACCTCCAGCTCCTCTAACTGCAGCTTATCACTTTAGTCAGGACCACCACCTACAGGGTGTGACTAATGATAACATACAAATAGCCAATGGGGTGCCTGGGTGGTTCAGTCAGTTAAATGTCCGACTTTGGATCAGGTCATGATGTCACGGTTTGTGGGCTCAAGCCCATGTCAGGCTCTGTGCTGACTGCTTGAAACCTGGAGCCTGCTTCAGATTCTCTCTGTCTCTCTCTCTCTCTCTCTCTCTCTCTCTCTCTCTCTGCCCCTCCCCTGCTCGTTCTCTCTCTCTCTCTCTCTCTCTCAAAAATAAATAAAAACATTTAAGATTTTTTAATTTGTAAAAACAAAACAAAACATACAAATAGCCACAGTCATCAATGTTAAAATCCTCAGGGGCTTGAAAATTGATTTCTATGACTCTGTTCATGATTGCTTCAGGTTTCTAGTTTCTATTCTCTACGTTTCTCAAGTCTCTGGTCTGACGACCTATAAACTTCACTTTTTTATTTCGTGTATGCTTGGCCGTCAAATAGAGTACTTTTTCTTATAAGTATCACCATCACTTCCTCAAGGTAAAGAAGCAGCACCTGTAATGATGTACTCAGGACTATGTTAGTGGTGCAAGTACATGAGTATCAAAAACCATCAAGTCACATATGGAGAAGATCTGTCCCTTTTTAATTTTTCCCTTATTGTTCTGATGAAGTCCGTGAGAAAGTCTCAGGGGGCGCTAGCATTTCTTGAACACCTAAGACTTGTCAGTCTCTGTGTATAGCAGCATCACTGGCAGGCAGTGGCCTCCACCTACAACATCGCGATGCTGCTTTCTTTTCATTGCATGTACCCTGTGGCTACTTTCCGTTTCCTGCAGGAGAGGCTGAACGGCTACTTACGGCAGTGCTATAAAGTTTCCTTTTCAAATAAAGTCAAGTTTAAAGAGCTGATGTAAATAAATTTATTTTTTAAAATAGTACAGTCGGTACAAGGATATGGCAAGAATCATGAAAGTGGTACAAGAATGATATTTGCAAGATTTCCTGGGTTGAGAAATGGACAGCCTAGGTTTTTAGTGGTAGTTTTACTACTAACCAGCTTTGTGACCATTTGGAAGTCACTGAACATCACTTATCTTGACCATAAAGGGAAGGTGTTAGGTCAATGTTTTCAACCTGGCTGTGCTCTACAATCACCTCGGGATTTTTTTAGAAAATGCCAGTGCCTGGGCTCTACCCCAGACCAATTAAATCAGAATGTCTAGAGGCAAGGACTAAACATCAGTATTTGTTTTAAAGATTCTCAGGAAATTCCAATGCCAGGCCCCAGCTAAGTACTGCTGGGAGAGATGATTTCTAAAACCTTCTGAATCCTAATATTCCCTAGAAAGGATATAAGAGGTGCAAAAGTCTGTTTTCTCTCTGCCTTTACTTTTTTTCTTCCTTTTTTCTTTTCAAAATTTCCCTCTCTTTTTTGCAAAGTTCTAGATCCAAATATTCTTTCTGAATTTTGCTGATGTGACACCTCCAACATCACCATTATCCCAAAAGCTACTAATGCACTTTTTTTCCTTTTCCTCAGATTGGTAGTAAAGCCATTAAAACAGAGGCATCAGAGTCTAAAGTCAGTAATCCCAAATGGAAAGTCCAGATTTCTAACTCCTAGTCTAGTGTCTGGGAGAAGGAGAGGAGGAGGAAGGGAACAGTCCTTTGACTTGGATGCCAATGGAGCCCATGCAGCTCATCTCCTGAATCCAAGCATGGACAAGACTGTGGAGCCAGTCTCCCAGGAGATGCATATACTGCAGGAGCCCAGAGCATTAGTGTCCTCCATATGCCACTTAAGCCCCCTCATCAATAACCACTTACCCCAGGAATGGCATATCAGCAAAGCCATTCCGAGCAGACCGGCTCTTCCGTCCAGCACAGCCCCCAGGTCAGGGGGCAACAGCGTGATAAATGCCGAGCCACAAGCCGCACTGTCTCTTCCAGCCCCTGTCTCCTTCCCCATCTTAATTAAGAAACAACATATTTCCCGTCCCTCTCTTTCTGATTTTCCCTTTCATCTCCCCTTCCTAGTCTGCAATGGGGCAGGAGCGGAGCCGGGGTTGGGGGTGGGGGCTGCTTTCTACTTCAGGGTATGGCAAGTGCAAGTGAATACTGATGACAAGACCTGGATACAATTAGGGACAGGTTGCATCTCAGGACTAGATATGTTATTTCTTTCTTTCTTCCCTCCACTTTCTTTCTTTCTTTCTTTCTTTCTTTCTTTCTTTCTTTCTTTCTTTCTTTCTTTCTTCCTCCTTTCCTCATTTCCTTCCTTCCTTCCTTCTTCCCTTCCTCATTTCCTTCCTTCCTTCCTTCTTCCCTTCCTCATTGCCTTCCTTCCTTTCCTCCTCCCTTCCTCCCTCCATTCCTTCCTTCCTTCCTTCTTTCCTTCCTTCCTTCCTTCCTTCCTTTTATTAGAAAGAGTCAATTCTATCTCCTCCCCTAGCTTTTCAGGCTGACTTGGGTGATTCTCAGGCAGGGAGCTCGAACTCAAACTCCCACAGAAACACACAAGAGGGTTACACCCCTACCCCCACATAAAGAAAGGAGTTATCATCAGCAAAGCTGGGGTTGCCAGGTAGGCCTCTGAGCCCATGGTTATATATTCTCTTAATTTTATAAGAAAAGCCCACTATACAGATTTAAATGTGAAATCTTCTGATTTGATGATGTTGTTGTCTAATATATATTGCAGACCTAACCAAATGCATTTGAGAGCTGAATTAAGTCACATTTGAAGACTTCTATAAGCTGTGAGGTTGAGGGAAGGAAAGAGCAAATTCCTAAGAATTTAATCTCTCTCATTTCATTGGATTTGCCAGACTTATATAACCCTTGTCTGGACCCCAGCTTAGTAATTCAATCACCCAACATCTAATTAATGGTGATTATGATTACCATTTTTATAGTTTTTCATATATACTTCTGCTAAGTACTCTTACAAATAAGGTACCGTTATCACCACCATTTCACAAAAAGGAATCTGAGGCTCAGAGAGACTGAATTACCCATTTGGACCACACAGCTCCAAAGTGTTAGACACACTTAAAGCAGAGGCTGTCCAATTCCAGTGCCCATATTTCTAACACTGCATTAACAGTGAAGCTTCTTATCCTAGAACTAAGAGATCTTGAGAAGTATCACTAGGCGACATTTATTGTTCTAGCTATGGAGATAAAGTGGACAGATTTCAGTAAAATTCAGGCTTCCCATGTACATCAACTGTGTGCCTTTGGGCAAACCATTTCACTTTTCTGAGCTTCAGTTTCTTCTGTAAAAGGTGGTGCTACTATTTCCCATATAGGCTAATCAGTGTCATTACATGAGATAATCCATGTAAATGCTTAGCATAGTGCCTGAAGAATAATACACGCTGGAAAAAGCTGGACTGCTATTGCTATTATTTTTATTTTCTTTACTATGAGTCATCACTGTTCATATTCAACCCTCTACCCTAAAGCCACAGAATCCTAACACTCCCTTGGGTTTTAAGAACACTTTCAACTTTTCAAAGCCTTTTAACATCCATTATTTCATTTGATCCTACAAGAACCTGATGAGGAGGGTGGGGCAGGGATTACCTCATTTGACAGATGAGAGAATGAAGAAGGCACAGAGAGGTTCAGAAGGCTTCCAAAGTCACACAGCTAGATGTGGGTTCCATAACCCTGAGCTTTTTTCTATTACTAGACACTCAAGGATGAAGTAGGTAGGAAAGGCCACTAAAAGTAGAAACATTGTGTGTGTTCTTGGGTGCCTGGAAAGCTAATGGGGGTTTAAACACAACTGCCCGTGAAAAAGATATAAGAATACTTCTGAAGAAACATAAATGAGTTGGAATTCATAAACTGCAAATTATACAGATAAATACATACAGGAAAAAATTACTAGAAGCAATTACTAACATGAGTAGAAGCCAGGATGGTGACATTTGAAGAACTTCCTGGAGGGGTATAGGAGGCCTTCTATGCCTGCTGCAAACTAATTAGAGTTGGGAATGGTGTCTTATGGGCTGACTGGAGCAGCACTGTGGGGAAAGGACATCATTATTCCCAACCCCTCTGTCTCTGGAGTCTATCTTATGACACCTGAACTTTTAAGTACCCTATTACCAGCATCTAGCACATTATCTAACCCATAGTAGGTACTCATAGTAGGTGAACTGATTGATAGAAAGAAGGAAGGAATGAACGAACGAAGGACTCTGCCCAGAAAGATGGAAGAAGCTATGAGCCCATCTGCAGTAGACCTGGCCCATTCTAGTAGATGTCTGTCATTTTTCCTGCCCAATCCCTCTACCACATCTTTGTACTTTTTCCTTTAGTCAACTGTCCCTGGTTTATTCATCATGATCTTAGGGAGACTGATAGCCAAGTCAGGCCAATCCAACTCTCTCTCTCTCGAGATGCTGAATCTTGAGAAGAGAAGGACACAGGAGAGAAGGTGGTAGGAGCCCAAACCTTTGGCTGGCAGCAGCCTGAGAGACCATTACTTCCTATGACCAGATCCCCAGGGCTGCGTGATGTACTCATCATCCTAAGGCCTGATTATTCAACTTTTTTTCTGACTTTTAAGCTTACCAGTTATTTCTCCAATAGATTCCTACATTTTTGCTTAAGTTGTCAAGAGTCAGTTTCTCTTGCGTGTAACCAAAGGGCGACCTGCCCTCAAAGTGAGCAGCTGAGTAGGTAGGGTTGCTGTTATATCAGCTGGCACAATTCCAAGAGCCTCTAAATAGGCCTTGCTATTCTTCTGAGTCTGCCTCTCAGGACATATCAATAATATAAATATAGGAAAGAAGTGCATAGCCTGTTAGAGTAGTCCCAGCTGATGCAGCGAAGAGATACCTGCCTTAAATATTTTGCTCCAATTCTCTCCATCTGGATTGGAATTGGGCAAAATAGAGCCAGTGGAGTGACAGAGAGAAAGAGGAGGGAAAAAACCCACAAATGGGTCTTCCCCCTTTGCCTCACTCAGCAGCTGGAGTCTCCAGTTGAACCAACTCCAACCCAATTCCAACAGAAAGCCCTCTGGCAGCCACTAGTCTTGCCCACCACATGCTTATGCCCTTTTCTCTGTTTGGAAGAAACATTATTTTTTTTAAGTTTATTTATTTATTTTTGAAGGCGAAGGAGCAGAGAGAGAGAGAGAGAGAGAGAGAGAGAGAGAGAGAATTCCAAGAAGGCTCCGTGCTGTCTGCACAGAGCCAGACACGGGGCTCAATCTCACAAGCCACATCATGACCTGAGCTGAAATCAAGTCAGATGCTTAACTGACTGAGCTACTGAGGCGCCCCTGGAAGAAACATGCTTGAAACATCTTGCCTGTGATGCAGGCTCTG
The DNA here is from genome assembly GCF_028018385.1 of Neofelis nebulosa. Taxonomy (NCBI): domain Eukaryota; kingdom Metazoa; phylum Chordata; class Mammalia; order Carnivora; family Felidae; genus Neofelis; species Neofelis nebulosa. Next base: position 50,843,860 of record NC_080782.1, read on the forward strand.
CTTCCCTCCTTCTGAGGCACACCAGGAGTTGTGCTGGCTTCCTGGCTCTCTGATACCCAGCAACACCCCCAACACCCTCAACACCCAACTGAGCCACAATCTTCCCATAGCACAGTCGCTGGACAGCTGTAGTCTGCACCTCCTGTTCCAACAAGAAACAGGAAAAGATGGGTGGGGGAAAAGAGGGAGGGCTTTCTGCAACGTCTCCTCTTCAATCCCCGGGTCAAAAAGCTGAGATTCTTGGTTTTTAATAAAATGTACCATTGGACCTGATTGCAGATTGCGGGAATGGGAAATCACTGCTCCTGTGCCAAATGATGGGCAATTTCTTGTCAGACTGTAGAACGGGCACAAACCTCTTCATGTCAAATGATGAATACAAATTGCCGTCAGGTTCTTGGAAATCCTCAAAGTGCTTAGTCACGGAGATCACTTTAACCCACTGCCAATTAAAACCAAATGCAGGCATCCCCAGGATCAAGGCAGAGAGAGACCTGGAGCAGTGGTGCAGCCCTCCTCACTAAGTCTTCTTCCCTTTGTAGGTAGCTCCAAACCCAGCTCGTGGCCATTAGAGCACAGTAGCCATGGGCACCAAGAAGAGGCCAGCAGTAACTGCTTCAAAGCATCTACTGAAGATGTTGGAGAAGTCTGTGAGAAGTCAAGGGCCTATCCAGCCATTCATGCATGTGCTCACTCATTCAAGACATAATAATCTGTTATAAGGTCATCCAAGACACACTGTAGCTCACTCCTTCCTTCATTCAAGACAACACCTTCAGGTTGACTACCTAGGTTGCTATGCCAAGTGCTACGGGGTACGTTATTTTTATGCAAAGTTCTAGATGGCATAGCCCTTATGGAGCTTACAGGGCTTGGCGGGGGGCGGGGGGGGGGAAGGGGGGTGGTTAAAACACGGGGGTTGAGGACGACAACTAGAATCCAAGGTAGAAAGTGATGAGTGACAAGAAAGATCCCAGTAAAAACAACAGAACTGTAAAGGGGCCATTGGAGAAGGGATTAAGAGACAGACGAGGATACCTCAAGGGGGAAGCAAAACATGAACCTCCTGGCACAGGATGAGAATGATTCTAAATGCAGGAGTAGAGCCTGGGGCTTGTGCAAAGTGCAGGGAGAGCAATATAAAGTATATAGTCAGAAAAACGCCACATGACACCCAGCTGGTGCTCTTCAGCCGGGGTGGAACACGTTGCAGGGACATCCCAAGTACACGAGGTCCTGGATTCCTGTCAGGAAGGCCATGAGACAACACTAGGCAGTCGCAGTTCTGTGAAACTAGGGAAAGTCTCTCTGTTGGAAAGAGTCATAATCAGAAGTGCACAGCAAAGAAGGCTTCCCTGTGGAGGGACAGCTCAGGTAGGGAGACAAGTAAGAAGGCTATTGCAACAAGACAGGCCCAAACTACGGTGGTGAAACCAAAGAGTAATCACACGAGGACGGACTCTCACTGAAACTTCACTAGCTCAATCCTGGAAAATAAACATTGGGCTTGGTTTTAAGAAGCAGTGTGATTCCACACAGAACTGAGCTCCAAGTCAGGAAGTTTAGTGTCTAGCCCTAACTCAAGCAAAAACAAGCTGTGTGACTTCAAGCCAGTCCTTTAACCACTCTGCACCTTGCTCTCTTTATCTGTCACTATCTGTAGTTACACCTAATGGGAATTATTGTTAAAATGGGTAGGTGTAAGTGTATTTTCATTTTTTGGTAAAAACTTTAAAAACACAGGCTGAATAATAGAATCACACTGTTTCTATAAGGTGGTCATTCAAGGCTCTATATTTTCTTCTTCTGTGTCAGAATCTAACTCTAAAGTTGGGCTAATCTCGATGAAACCCATCACTTTCTATTTTCCTCAGTGAGCCAAGCGATAACAAGAGCCCATGAAATGTATGAGAACTCCATATATAGATCCCAACACTAGCCATGGGACCTGCTACACGTCCCAATGCTTAGTCATTACAGAAAGAATGGCACAGTACCAATGTCATGGGGGGGGGGGGGGGGGGGGAGAAGACAAATCTCATCTGCTACTTGCTGTCCGCGTAAGCTTGAGAAATTTCTATTCTGCCCTAATTTCTCCATCTGTAAAATAGGGTTAATAATCTCCATCACCTAATAATATTAATGAGAATATTAAATAAATATGTACCACAGACCACAGTCCTAACACATAGTGAGCACTCGATAAATAGTGGCTGTTATTCATTGTTATTTTTATTATTGCTGACATCATAGGCATTGTTTCATTAATTTCAAACTACAATATTTTGCATATCCACTCTAGCAGGCCAGATGAATGCTTAAAAATATCTGAATCGCTTATAAAAACAGTTTGAAGGGGCGCCTGGGTGGCGCAGTCGGTTAAGCGTCCGACTTCAGCCAGGTCACGATCTCGCGGTCTGTGAGTTCGAGCCCCGCGTCAGGCTCTGGGCTGATGGGTCGGAGCCTGGAGCCTGTTTCCGATTCTGTGTCTCCCTCTCTCTCTGCCCCTCCCCCGTTCATGCTCTGTCTCTCTCTGTCCCAAAAATAAATAAAAAACGTTGAAAAAAAAAATTTAAAAAAATAAAAAAATAAAAAAATAAAAAAAAAATAAAAACAGTTTGAAACATTCCATTGAATAAGTCACCGGTTTATTTTTTAAGATGAAAACTCTCATATTTTATGTAAGAGATGCCGCTGCAGAGATAGTATTTTTAAAAACACTACCACATGTTTTGCCACTACTTCTTGACAAAATGTTTTTCAAGGAAAGAGAAAGTGAGCGGGCGCGCGCATGCACACACACACACACACACACACACACACACACAGACTTGTTCTGTTGTCAAGAAAAAGTATCAAGCCTGAGATGTTAACGCTGCCAAAAGATGACAGTATTTGGCAGGCCTAAAAATGTTTGTCATCTTAAAAGTATTTATGCAAGAGCAAAAAATAAACTATTCAATATTTTAGTCACTTTAGGTGATTAAGGCAAGTCATTAGGTTTTGGTTTAAAAATGTTCTTGAAGGAAATTCACCCTTCTCCAACCTTACTAGTTTATCCTTCTGCATATAAAATTTAAACCACTTAAGTTTTATCTGTGTTACCTGTGGAGTTTCTGGCATGTGCACAATGCAAGGGCTAAAAAGCCCTCCTCACCTACCCAATCCAGTGCCTCCAGTGTTTTTGCAACACTTTTAAATTAGAAGCATTTACCAGTTCTGAGACCTTGAGCAACTTACTAACTCCCCAGGTCCGAGTTTCCTCTTCTTTTAAAAAGTTGGGGTGGGGGTAGAGTTGAGGGAGAATGTAAGCCCTGCCGGCTTACCAAGAGAGAATGGATTTGATAAATCTTTTTGTTAATGGCAAAGCTATTTAAAGAGGGTGGGGTGGTGGGGTGGTGGGGTGTGGGGAAGAAGGAGAGGGGGGTGTTTAAACCCATAAAGCTAAAGCTTATTCAACTAAGACCTTCCTCAGCATTTTCCTTGCAGAACCCTTAAATAAACCCTCGTAAGGACAAAAAGGTGTCCCTTTTGCCTAAATGCAAGTAACTGCTGAGTTCATTTAGAAGCAGAGGCTAAAATGCTCCCAATGGCATTCCTTAATGATTTTTTTTTTCATCAGAATTAAAGAAGTGTATGCCCTTTTGGAACTATTTATGAATGTGTATCTTGTGAAGTTATAAATACATTGAGATCCATTTCTCTTTCCTTCTTATGAAGACATTGATGTGTTTTTTCTGACATGCCTCATGAACTCAGTCAATCACAAGTCTTGCTTAATGGAAACCACATGTCTGCCCAGAACTGTGTAATTATAATGGTAGGATTCTTGGCATTGCCAGGAAAAGGGGCATTGTCAAACCAATTAAAGTTTATTTACTTACATACCATTTCTGGATCAGAATGTTCTTTCTTTTATGCTGATGCTGAGAAAATATATATCTCATCAAGTCATTGTAATTGTTGTTTTTGGGCAGATTTACGTTTCTTACCAATTATATTCCTGGTTTTCAGTTCCTTTGCATGTAACTAAAAATTTCTTTAAAAAGACATCTGGGAACAGCATCATGAGATATTCTGTAGATAAGACTTTGCACATTTTACACCAAAATTACTGTGCTTGGCTATTTTGCTGCTGAAATGTAATTTTATAGGATTTATCTCCACTAAGGGGTATATGAAGAACCCTGCTGTTTCCTCTAGACTGGTCAGGGATTGAGCATGGCCTACGAAGAGGTCGGGGCCTGGTATCTGGCTCAGCTTCTGAATTAATGGATTACCTAGAAAAAAAAGTTTATTAAAGTCTCAATATTTTACGGCTGAAAAATAGGAATAAAAATTCTATTCACAGAAATAACAATGATAAGGGGAAGTACCAGGATTAGTGGGAAAAGCTGTGGGATAAATATGTGAGGGCAGTCACCAGCTAGCTGAATGGCCTTCAGCAAGCCCTTTAAACACTCTGAGCCTTCTTTCTAGTCTGTAAAATGGGACTAATAATACTAGTGAACCTCACAGAATTACTTTGAATTTAAAATAAAATAAGGAAAAAGCACCTTGCAACGTGCAAAGCAATTAACATGGCTGCTCTCTCTGACTGCCTTCAGTGTTACAGTGCTAAATCGAGAACCACAGTCACAAACAAGCAAAAGTAAAACCGAGGAATAACCATAGATTGTGGCCAGAACTAAGAGGTGAAGGGATTAAACAAACCAGACTGAAAACCTCAAACTCCAGTCTACCTGGGAAGAATAGGGCCAGTCAAAGAAAGTAAACCTGTCCTGGGGAAACAGAACCTGCCAATGCCTACGAACATCACCTCCACTTTTATCATTGGAGAGAAAGGACCCCAGTTTGTTGTCAAGGCAGATGGGAAGATGGGGCGAGTTACATGGGTTCACTTCTCTCACTCTGATGCTCATACCCACACTTCCCAGAAGAAGGTACAGGGAGCCAGCCTTGGGAAAGCCACTCAAACTTTTAGTGGGATGGGCTTATCAATCCTGCTGGTGGGATCGTTTATTAATCACAGAAGGAGGACAACATGAGCTCCATCTCCCATCTCTTGGGGCCACCAAACTAAATGACTGTGAGACTCCTTTTTAATTTCCACCAAGGAAAAAAGCAATGGGAAATTGCAACAATATGAATAGATTGAAGTACACCCCAATTTTCTACAGGCACAATATGCAATGTGATTCCAAATATCATTTGGTTACTGTTGTAGAGTGGTTTTGCCTAAATCCAACAGGTAAGCCAGCGTTTGTTTCAATAAACTCTTGCTCTTAAAGTCAAAGCAGCTTTCATCTTACAAAGTTCACCATAAAAAAAATGTGAACATGCCTTGCTACAGGAGGCTGTGCTAACACAACCACAGGCAACACAGTAATACAGCTTGTAAAGAGCATTCTCTGACATCAGGGTCTGCTCTGCTAGGAACAACTCTGGAAACACCGCTTGTAGTCCTTCAGAGTAAAATACTGTATTTCTTGGAACTCTAGGTCTAAAGTCTTGCCTGACCTTAACATTTATATCATATTAGCTTGATGCCTCATAACGAGAATGACTGATCTTCCATTCCGTTTTGCATTTCATCATGCAAATTGTTATTTTATCAGAAACTCACTTCTACCTCAAAATTCCAAATACATCATTACATTAAGAGACAAGTAGGGTAAAAAAACATAGTTTTGCTCAAACTAATAAAGCAGAAAATTCATGAATGACTTTTTTCATTAGATAAGAAATCTTTACTCTAGACAGTGCTAAGTGATAAGTTCCCTAGTTCATTTTGATTTTTGAACATTCAAACTAGTAATGCAGAAAATTTAGAGTTGATTTTCTCATCATACAAGAATGCTTAACTACAAAACAAGTTCTTGCAGTTTATTTCAACTTTTGGAAATTCATTCTGGATTTAACATTTCAGAAATGCATCAATTACATGAGAGGCACATTGCTAGTGTCTAGCAATACTCTCAGAGTGGAGAGAGCTCTTTGGTGGGTGAAGAGCCATCAAGTGAGAGAAGCCAGTGCCTTCAAGTTAGTTATCCTTCTGTATTGTCCAAGAAGGCATGCCCCTACATGAAGAAAAGTTAGCTTCTGCTTGGAGATCCTCTCTTCCTTGATGGGAGATTTTGGCGAATGGAAGCAAGTGGTATGAAATTGGAGAAAAGGTATGCCAGGGCCTTCTCTAGCAACAAGTTTCTCTCTTCTCTTCTCCCCAATATTCTATCGTCTTTGGATCCTTACATACAAATGGCATAAAATAACCCGAACGTAGGTATTAATGGCATCTTTCTGGGGTCATATTTTATTTAACAAGAAACTAAGATTTAATGTGGAACAGTCACTGAAGAGAAAAATTTTAGGCACAGTGACAAGTCAGAGATGGGGAGACTCTAAATACGTTTGGCCTAGATCTGCTGGGAATGTAGCAGTGGGCACATAAGCATCAGTAGGATTCTGTGACCTTAGAATCCCCAAGTGTCTCTGAGCCCTGTGAGTCTTACAGGCTGGATGACCTCCCAGTGCAGAGGCAGCTTTTGATGCCCCACAGGGGGATGCCCAAGAAAGAGCCTAGAACAGCCATCATATGGACAGTGGTATGATTCCGGGATATGCCATTTATGAAGTTCTGTGAGTTTGAATATATTCTTCAAACTCTCCAACCTTCTTGCAGGCTGTTGTCAGGATTAATTAGACAGTTAAAGAAAGAACCCAGCACCATGCCTGGCACCAGATAACTGAATGATACAAATCTTAGTTCTCTCCTGTTTCATATCTCACTGCACAGATGTTCTGTACTATTCCACGTATGGGTAGGGCAGCCCTAGCCTGAAACCATGAGCTAAGAAAAATGATCTCATCTTTGGTCAGAGACACGCAATGTGATTTTATTGCATGATGCACAGAGACTCCCAAAACGTGTTAGCTCAAACCTACTGGATTCCAGAGGTGCAATGATGGGTCAAGGACTACAACAGAGGATTCAACCTCCCTGAGGATCTTAGCCCTCCTTTTGACAGTCTGGCCTGCAGCCTTCAAGAATATAAATGGCTCTAGCAGATTCTGGGCCCCAAATCCAACTTTAATTTACTGGTGACCTCATGGCTTTTAGGAGTATTACACAGGACTTATCTGGAATTCACTCTTTCCTACGCCCTTTCTTTTATTGGATAAATCTGATGATCATGCTGATTTCTTGGATCCTTTTATCTAGAAAGGAATTTTTCTGGAAGTACTTAGTATTTTTTTAATCAAATCAAGAGAGATGCCCAGGACTCTACAAATAACTTGTAAGCATATAATCTCAATATACTTTCTTGATAAATTAGTGATGGTTTTGTTAAAATTTTTCCTAATTTTTATGAAATACTTTAATTGACTCTTACTTCATTCGTTAATCACAAAGATTGTTTAGATTTTGGATTTGGGAAGTTGTGATTTCTGTTTTCTACCCCGAAAAGAGTGGCATTTTCTTCACTTTCTCCAAATCTGCTTTCCAAAAGTGATTTCAAAATGTGAACTTATTCTTAACTATTTAATTCAATTCTGCATGTGAACTTATGAAGCAGTGAGGAGGCCAAAGACATGGGGAAATGATGGAAAGTGAAGTAAATCTTAATACAATTTCTCAAAAAAAAAAAAAAAACCTGCAATTTAGTAGAAGTCTGCCTAAGTAGCCTTATAGGAACTGAACACGCTACCAATTATCACTGTATTTTTAGTTTAAAGGCAACAAACATAAAAAATTATGATACTCAGGCCCATCCCTGATAAAAGGAGACTCATACTACATGTCTAAGTGTGTCAAAGTTACAGGACAAACGCTAAAGGAAATATGTTATACCCCCTATCTGAGTGAGTATTCCTTCATAACAACCTGGAAGGCCATGTTTGATTTTAGAATACTTGGACTCTTCAAAGTTCTACTCAAGAGCTTGGTGGCCCAGGGAGGCTAGCTCTATCATGTGCTGTAACCCTTCTTCTTCCATCTCTGGTTCAGCACCTCAAGGGGCCCTGAACACATATAGGAGCACTCCAGCCCTCATGTTCAATCTCCTTCCTCATCCTCTACAAACAGCCTCTTTGTCCAACTCTCAAGACTAGGAGACACATACACTAGGAGACACCCTGGGAAGGGAGACCCAAATGAGAGACCCATGTGAGCTTTGGAAAGTGACTCAGGGCTCTTGGGGCATCAACTTCCTGGGTGCCAAGAACTCTCAGTGTGATCTAAATAGGGTGTGCATTTTCTAGGTGGCAAACATGGACCTCTCATTCCATAGGGAGTGGTAGGACTGGGGGAGGGTCATACTGAAGCCCCCTAAAGAGCAGAGTCCAGAGGACCCTCTTAACTCAGTGGTACTAGATATTCAGCCACATTCTGAATCAATGAGAAAACTGAGCATCCTATATGGTTTAGAACTAAGTAGTTTACAGTTTCTAATTCTCTAAAATTTGTTTATCTACACACTCAGTGTTGCTCACCCTCCATCTACTTCTCAATCCCCAAAAGTCCAGATTCCACCCACTATCAATGGTTTTTACTTTTGCACACACTATTCCCTCTTCTGTAAATAACTCTGACCTCCCACCATCTGCGTCCTCTGATAACTCCTCCTTATTCTGAAAGACTTAGTTCGGGGCAAGCACCTTCTCTAGGACACCTTCCATGAGTTCATTTCTGATTCCTTGGGACAGCCATTCCCCTCCTCAGTGGTACCAAAGTAATCCTCCTTAGATCACTACATTGCACTCCATCCTATTAAATTTTCATTATAACTTCTGCCCCCACCCCAGTTCTGAGCTTCTCTGACAAGTTGTATATCTATTTGTATTCCAGAGCCAAACACCCAATACATGCTTGTTAAAATGAACTAAACTCAATCCATAGTGCTATCTTTTCAAATGCAACCTCAACAAGGCTTTCCCTCAACCTGTTCTAAAACAGCATCCTTTTCAAGCTCTAGCCCCTAGCCTTTATTTTTTATACCATCAAATACTTTACATTACATTATATATTTATCTTCCCCATCCAGGATATGAGTTTCACAAAGGCAGGGACTTTGTTTATATTATTGACTGCTGAATCCACAGTGCCTAGAATAAGCAGGCATTCAATAAATGTTGGATAAGTAAATGAATGCACTAAACATGTTTGAAATATTTCAGCTTCCTAAAGCTTCAATTCATTGTATATCATTTTGTCAGTTCACCTACCACTGTTATTATCATTTCCTTAATAACTTTAAATTGATTCACAATTTCATTTAATTAAAATTATTTTCAAAGGAAACTACACACAGAAAACCAGTAAACTAAAGACACCTGGGTGGCTCAATTGGTTGAACCTCTGACTTTTGATTTAGGTTCAAGCCATGATCTGATCAGCTCAGTGTTGTGGGATCCAGCCCCATGTCAGCTTAAGATTCTCTCTCTCTCTCCCTCTGTCCCTCCCCTGGTATCTCTCTCTTTCTCTCTCTTTCTCTCTCTCTTTCTCTCTCTCTCAAAAAAAAAAAAATAGGTATATGATGATTCAATTGAAACTGTCTGTGTGTGTGTTGGGGCGCCTGGGTGGCGCAGTCGGTTAAGCGTCCGACTTCAGCCAGGTCACGATCTCGCGGTCCGTGAGTTCGAGCCCCGCGTCAGGCTCTGGGCTGATGGCTCGGAGCCTGGAGCCTGTTTCCGATTCTCTGTCTCCCTCTCTCTCTGCCCCTGCCCCGTTCATGCTTTGTCTCTCTCTGTCCCAAAAATAAATAAAAAAACGTTGAAAAAAAAAAATTTAAAAAAAAGAAACTGTCTGTGTGTCTCCCAAAATCATTGTATAGACCAGCACTGGTACACACACTTACCACGCTTTGGGAAACGGTGTTGACTTGATCAAACAGACCTTCGATTCCCAACCGTGCCAGATTGCAAAGTATGTTATGCATGCTTTTCACCTACTACTGAAAAATATCCACAACCTGAAAAATTTAGTGCCTACACCCTAAGCATTTCTCTGTCATGGAAGCTTCAAAGGCTCAGCCCAAATACCACGCTTCTCAGATTGCAGTGAATGAACCTCAAGCACACACAAGAGTTTTTCTGTTTCATTTTCTCTTTGAAAGAAAAAAAAATTCTCACAGAAAAAGAAACACAATGAAAGAACCATATTGACAGCTCTTACCCAGAGACTCAACTCTGAGATTTATCTATGTTGTGGCCTGAGACACTGGCAATTTCTGAGTCTGTGTGATGCCCCAGAATAGGAAATAAGGCCAAGTCATTCCAAACAATGGAGTGATAATTTCAAAAAATATTAGTACTTATAATCAGTTTCCATAAGAAATCCCAAATTTTCTTCACTTTTCAACAAACCCAGTACTCTTCTTTAAGAGCCTTTCAAAATTAGTTGCAACGTTCAGTTTTTTAGAAAACTCCTTACATCTAGTTGAAAGATCAGTCTTCAAACCTTCTCTCTCTTGGCTAAGAGGGAACATGGGATGTTTTCAGTTACAAGAAAGAAATTTTTCCAAGCATTCGTGAGAAATTGGCGATTTTTTTGCCTCTTAAAATGGTATAACTGTACACAAATATTTTAAATCTATTCCAAGTAGCTAGTCTTCAAGATTATAAACAGACAGAGAATCAGTATGTTCCAACGTTGACATGGTAAAAGAGAAAACTAAGTTCAGCAGTCACTGATGGCTTCAAAAGTATGCTATCTGCTGATCCAGAGTGGATTTTTTTCTTCCTTATTTGAAATGAAACCCAAAGATTTAATAAGAAAGAAAAATCAACCAACACTTTGTTTGCCACTATAGACATACATGTATGAAAATATGCATTAAACTTTTATTATAAGAATAACAATATCCAACTCTTTTCCTACTGTTTTGCTGTCCTACTGTTTGCTTTTCCTGCTGTTTTGCTACAGAAAGCCCTTCATACATCACTAGCATTTTTGAGAGACAGTACTGTGGAGAGAAGCCGTTCTCAAATGTGGTCCCATGGAATCCTGGAGGTCATGGAGTCTCTTCTAGGAGGCATGTGAGGTCAAAACTATTTTCCCAACGATATGACTGTGCTGACATTTGCAGGAAAGGTGCGAAAGCAATGATGGGTAAAGCAATAATGAGGGCTTAGCGAGAATCAAGATAATGGCACCAAATTCTACTTGGTAATCATTGTATTCTTCACTGCCATGAATTCACAGTAACACAAACACACACACAATGTAAAAACCATTTCCTTTAAGAATATTCTGATGAAGTAGTAAAAATTATTAATTTATTAAACATTATTAAAATATAATATTTTACTGTATCTCAACCCCTCTTACATCTTAATATTCTGTGAGCCTAAATGGGAAAAACAAATAAAGCTTTCTGCTGCATGGTCAGGTACAGTACTTGTGCAATTGTTTGAATTGTGAGCTGAACCAGTTGTTTTTTGGCAGAACACCATTTTTATTCGCAAGTACAACCGACAAACAATGGTTATTCAGACTTGGATGCTTGGCAGCCATCTTTTCAAAAATGAGCAAAGTGAGGATGTCACTTGAAGAAAAACAACTGACAATCATGTATTGCCAATGACAAAATTCAAGTTTTCAAATGAAAATTGGAATTTTGTGAAACCTATATCTAGGACTATGAGCTTGACAGCTTACTAAAAACTTTTCTGCTGAGATTTTGATATTAATAAATATGATTTTTTAATAGTGTACAATATAATATGTCATGTAACTCAGTGAACATAACTCAGTAAATCAATACTTTCCAAATAAACAATGTATGATGTTACAAATTCATGATAGCTAAAAGATCCATTCAAAGTGAAAGATATACCAATGGATTTTAATATAAACAGTACAAAAAATTCATTGATATGGTCTCAGAAACAACACTTCAACTAACTCTTAAGAAACTACCACTTGTCAAGTTTTAATGTAGTATCAAAGAATGTTTACAATTATCTAAAAAAAATTATTAAAATACTCCTCTTTTATCTAACTGCACGTATTTATAAAGCTGGATTTTCTTCATATACTTTAGCCAAATAACACATAGCAACCTACACAGAAGCAAATATGAGAAGCTTGTTTGCTATTAGGTCAGACATTAAAGAAATTTGTAAAAATGTGAAATAATGCCAGTCTTCTCACTAAATATTTTCGTTGCAGAAAATAGAGTTATTTCTGATTTTAAAATGTTATTGATGTTAAAATGTGATGGGTTTGGTATTGTCTCTTTAAAAGAATAATAAATAAATATTTTTAAAATGTCTCATGTTCATTTATAATACACTGGACATGGCATAAGCTACACAAACAGAAATTCTTTGGAGCCTCAATACTTTTTTTTTTCCTTAAGAATGTAAAGGGGTCCTGAGCACAAGGGATTTAAGAAGTGTTGTAGCATTGAAAAGACTGGAATCTGTAGTTAAGAGAAACCCACAAATTATAATACAGCCACTCATTGACTATGTGACCCCTTGCACAAGTCATTTCATTTCTCTGAACCTCAGTCTCCTTATCTGTAAAAGTAAAGATATTTCCCCATCTCACGGGGCTATTATGAGAATCCCATGAAGTACATGGCTACACTGTCCTTAACACACAATAAATTCTTCAAAATTACTAGCCACTGATATCACCTTCATCTTGTCCTTGTTGGCCAACTAATTAAGTTGACACTTGTGAGAGCTATTTGGATTTTGAAGGAGAGCAGAAACTGCCCCCAAAAGAGAGATGAGGGTGATCTCTCAACACTACCAGGCCATGCTCTTCCTACCAACTGGTACTAAAGGAGAATAAAAGCCAAGAAAGGGAGAAAACTCTATCACTTCCTGAGGCCACCTAAGTTATCTCCATTATGAATCACTAGCTTGTGTGTGTGTGTGTGTGTGTGTGTGCGCGTGCGCGTGTGTGTGTGTAGCCCAAGGTGGATGCTCACAGTAGAGTAAACCAATCACTTCTAATCCACTTTTTTGATAGTCTTGGGGTTCAAATGCAATTGACATATGTGATCTTTGAGACTTTTGCCATGGTCTTAGGGAAAGACAATTAGCCCTGTAGAATGAGGCAAGACACACACACACACACACACACACACACACACACACAAGACAATTAGCCCTGTAGAATGAGGCAAGACACACACACACACACACACACACACACACACACAAATCTTTTCCTCATTTTCCATTTATTCTTTAAGTCCTGTGGGACAGGTACATAAACTACAAAAATAATCATTTCTCTATTTTCCCGTATTACTTTTTTCCATAATTTGAAAACATAAAGCTCTTTCCACTGGCTGCCTTTCTAATTCTTCTTTCTATTCTTGTTCCAGTGCAAAAAGAATTTGCCAACGAGAGTGCTATAAACAGCCATGCCCTCACTGAAAAAGGCAATATGCCGTCAGCCTGACATATACCTCGCTTTTCCGCTCATTGTCAACACTGTGATTGATGGTGTAGTTCATTAATGTAGGACGATTGTCAGCTTTTCCTGAATAAATATAAAAAGAAACAAAGAAATCCCCACCCTTTTCAAGCCAGAGTGAATTATTTCCTATTTTCCAGGCTTAGGTTTAAGGATCCATAGCACATTCATCTCAAAATACATAATGAACATACCCTTTAATACAAGAAATTTTAGGTTGGGTTCAGGGCTGAAATATTTTAGAGAAATAGGAAAAAAAGGAGGAAAGAATGCTGTTCAAAAGGATGAAGCAATTTTGGCACCTGAAATTGTACTCACTTTAAAGCAATATTTCATCTTTAATATACATAGTCATGTAAAATGCAAGAAATTATCACCTTTGGAAACCTGTAAAGTAAAAATGATCTGTTATGTGCTAAGCTGCACGTAACAAGAATCACAAGGAAAGAAAGCAATGGAGTGGATGGATAGTTAGCAGACTGATTCATGGCTGGATAGGAAAGTTGACTAACGTCAGTCCACATCAAAAGGAAGTTTTATGGAAATAACCAAAATAGATTCTCCTTTCTATTTACTTACTTATAATGCAACTTACGAATGTTTTCATTGCCAGACACATTTACAGATATAAGCTGAAGAAAGGTAAGATGGTTACCTCTTGGTCACATTTGTCCTTTTATCAGAAGGCATTGCCTCTGTGACTTTCCTCTGCTCTGGCATCCTTATCTTTCTGCCTGTTTGAACTGTCCTAACTGGGTCTTTGCTAACTCCGATAGTCACAAGATCAACAAACACTATCGGGCGTGTCTTGCTTTTAGCTTTGGTGTACAAAAAGCAAAAACCGAAACAAAAACATCCTTGTCCATATGGTGCTCACAAGCTGATGAACATACAGCATTTCACTCTGGGCATTCTGTTCCTGTGCAGATTTTCTTGGGTGGTAATGTGCTAATGACAATAATAATTTATTCTGAAGATGTGCTAAGTTTCTTGAGTTGAATTGTGAAGTATTTTGAATACCACTGGAAGGCACGGGAAACTGAGAACTGTAGGAAAAGCTGGCACTCTGCCACCACTTGAAGATTGTAATCTGATTGTAATAGAAGGTGATTATTGAAGACTAACCAGAAGACCCTGGATGATTTCTTCTGAAAATGACAGCTTGCCTCTTAGAGTACATATGCAGGGCTCTGTTTTCAGGATGTTCTAACTTTTAATAATGTAGGTAAAGGGACTTGAACTCTTAACAGCAGCTGACAGTGAGCACTGACTATATGCCAGGCACAGTTATCTCATTCAATCCATGCTCCAACTGTTAGGTCTTAGCTATCATTACTCCCATTTTAAAGATGAGGAAGACAGGACTCAGATTATGTAAGTGACTTATTCAAGGTTACATGTGAGCAAGTGGTACTAGCAGAATGCTCACCCAACTCTTTCTGACTTCAGAGCCAGAATCGTGAGCATGAAAATGTGTGACTTCTGAGCAAGTCTGAAATGTTGGGAGGGTTTGTATTAAGGAAAAGAGCAATCTGCACTTGGCTTTAAAATGCTTCTTGAACTGATATCTATTTGATTTCTCATTTCCTTCTCACCCTAACCACATTAAGTCAGCAGAGCAGATATTTTGTTCATTTTACAGATGAGAAAAAGAAAGTCCAGAGAGGTTAAAAAAAAAAACTGCCTTGAGGCTGAACAGCCATGACTACAAGAGCTGGGACCAAAATTTGGGTCTTCCCATACACCATTACTTTGCTATAAGGTGGCAAACCAGAAAAGCAAACAAACGAATCATCAAAGCCTATCAAAGTCACTCAGTGGAAAGGTAGCTGTTGCCATACTTCATTTTGCAACTGCGTAGCTGGTCATATAAAAAATGCAGGGTTTCCCTACTAGCAACCAAGTGCTTTGGGATTCTCCAGATCCCCTGTGTGTCATGTTATCACAATGGCTTCAGTTGATGGGACCCTGGACTTCCCAGGATGTGGGAAGGCTCTAAGGGTCCTGAGAAGTTTGAGGGGGAAGCAGTAAAACTGCTTAAAATCAACAACCAAACCCAACACAGTGTAAACTCTTCCATAAGTAGCCAATCAGCAATATATCTGCCCGTACTTCTTAAGTAGTCACAGCAATACTTCCAGCATGTCAGAGAATAATAAAAATCAGTTGTGGGAAATGAGAAATTTTAAAGAAGAAAAAGTGCACTCCTACAAACTCCAGGCTTTACATGTCACAGGGACCCAGAGACTACAATACAAGGGCTCCCATAGCTTCACAGTAAATTAAGATGGATGAACTTTTTTGGAATTTATCAGGGCCAGGCCTTGACATTCATCCAGAACACCCTCCAGAGGAGGAGGTAAACTACAAAGCAGTACATTTTCAGTCAAATCTCATAAGTGTCCCTTACTGATAATGCTCACCTTTAGAATTTTATGATGCCAGAGAGTGAAACTTCACCTACTATCTCTCTGACTTCAAGAATCCAACTCACAGTACTTCCCAATGTTTGTGCCCTTCTCCTAAATATTAACAATTGGGACAGTGTGTGCACTTTCTGGTTCTTAAAGACGTGTTGAGTTGTAGGCCAATGAGGAATATAATGAGCCAACACCGATAATGTACATAGAATGGATTTATTCTGTATTCCAAAGGACTCTTCCTTCCTATTTTCTCCCCAGCAAATTGAAAATTATATTTGTAACCTGATTTTAAAGCACTCTAAATGTGCATTTCTCAGAGCTATTAACTGAGTTTGGATAGTGTTTTATATTTCTTTCCTGTACATTTATTATGGGACATCCAAGACAGAGAAGAAATTAAAGATCAAGGAATATCAGAGTTGTGCGTGCTTTTGTCTCTTCTGCATAAAAGGAAACAGAACATCAACTTTCAAAATAAAACATTAAAAAATTATGAAGCTAAAATGCAGTGGTTCCTCAGCCTTTTATGGGCTGTAGACCCTTGTGAGAATTTCATAAAAGTCTCTCCTTAGGCAAATGTCTGTTACTTAGTTAAAAAGGTTCCATCCATTGTAAAAGTTTCACTGCTCCTTGTCCCCCAAAATATAGTCTTGAATTGCCCATAGGTTAAGAATCCCTGAATTATAATCCCCAAAACCATGAAAAATCAGTTCATCTAATTGACTTGTCCTCTGTGTTAACAATTACAGATGGCATTCACGGCTTAGCATTGCAAGCACAGTGGCTTTTTAAGTTTTACTGGAACCCATACCTCCTGACCCCTCTCTTCCTCTCTTCTTCACTGGATGCATTACTCAGTTTATGCATGATTGTTTAAAGGAGAATTGAATTAGAAACACTGTCTAGAGAGCTGTTTTTGCATCTCTGCCATTTAAGATGCAGACCTTGAGAGAGGGGGTTTCACCATCAAGAGAAAACAGTGTGCATTCTCAGGGCAATCAAACCAGAAGGGTCACACTTCCAAGAGATAACTTGGGCTGAAAAGGAAACCAAGCTCCTCAGGAAACTCTGTGACACCACAGATGAATTGTGTAATGAATTGCACTGGGGGGTTTAGTAGGGCTGACACTGTACGTCCTTCACCATTGTCCCAGCGTGGTGGCAACTGTGTCCATTTTTACAATCTAATTTTACAATAGATTAACTTGGAAAAGGCTGGAAGGCAAAGAGTCCGTATGGGGCATATGAGTGGAACCAACCAATTCAGTCATTAGTGAGTGCAGCACTTTGATTCTTAGAGAATCAGAGAGAGAGAAGAGTAAGTACACCAAGAGCCACAATCACCAAATCACAAAGCAGCCAAGGACTCCATTTCAGGTAAACACTACTTTTAATGCTGCCTAAAAGTTAGGTTTGCAATTTCGCAAACTCATACAAACAGTCGTAGTCATGCCTAAAAAGGCCTCTCTTGGGTTCTCACTGGTGAGGAAATTCAAACACTGAATCCATTTGTCAGACACACAGCCAACTATGCCCAACACATAAGAAAGTTTGGCTCCTAAAGGAAGTAGGAAAACAACTCCAATTTTCTATTCTCTATTAAGAGAAGGTTTCTGCCTAACTTGTTCTCTGCCTTATAAAGCTGTAGAAATGAGTCTGACTCGCAGAATTCTATTTTTAAAAACTCTTCCTATTTACATATGCTTTACTTCTCAAAAGAATGTCACCTTCCTATTAATGCAACAGTTAACAAAAGCAGTGTCAGAAACGTGCCATTGGTGGGGGCTTTGTTTCTCACTTGCCATGTTTTGATTGGGATCTGTGTTAATTCATGTACCCTCATTGTGACACAACTGAAAATTATCATTGTCAATACAGTTTCCTAACAATCTCAGAACCCAGGCAATTAGGTATAAATAAGTCATTGTCGGCAAAATAAAGAATGCCGTCTAATGTCTCCGATGAATAAAAGAAACAGCTGGAAGAGGAAGGACAGAGCACAGAGAGAGAAAGAGAAAATGGACCCAGAACTTCATTATGGGCTCCAAGTAAAAGGAAAAACTTTATATGACAAAATAAAGACATTCAAAAAAATTAAAAAAAAAATGCTTAGAAAATCATTATCCAATATGTTTTTAAGCTAGCTCCTAAAACAGCTTTTCCGAAATAGTTTTGGATGACTGTTTATATGTTAAAATCAACATTTAAATTGTGCTACAAAGCTTATTGTGCACTACATAAGCAGTTCTAAGACCTCTAGAACAACATAGCTTTGGGTCTAATCCACTGAAAACACACTGTCCGCACATGAAAATTTTGTTCGCTTTGGTTGGGAAAAAGTGAGGAATGTGCTTGTCTCCAAGTTAGGAGAAGGTCAAGAAAGCATTTTTAAAATATACTCCTCCATGAATGACCAAGTAGTCAGGGCCCCTTCATGCACCTGAGAGGTTTGCCAGCCAAAATGCAGATCAATTCCTGAAAGAAGCATTCATACCTTAAATATGCATTTATGCTCCCCCCAACAAGATGCACAGTTCCAACTTTTTTTTTCCAAAATTAGGAGTTCAGAAATGAGGGGAGTTGGAAACACATAAGTTCTGTTTGCTTAAACCAATGGCAAGTATCATAAGATGTTAAGGAAAGAAAAACCTTAGCAATCAGATAGACCCCAGTTACATAACAAATGTGAGCATTGATTTTGCAGATCACTTTCTCCAAATTGGAAAGCAACTCTCTGCCACAAAATTCAATGAGGACAACGAACCATTTAATAATGACACAAGAGATACATTTTATTCTGTAATCTGTAAGAACTGCTTCATGTTCATTACCTTTCAGAATATTATTTCACCATCTGAAACTCATCAGATTTCCACATATATGAATAGGGTTTATTTCTTCTAAAATAAGCAGTACCAACCAAAAATAAAATAAAATGAGATCACTAGAAGCATAAGAAGTCAACTTTTTGATCCAAGAATTCCATGTCTAGGAATCTATCCTAAGACTGTAATCAAAGCAGCAGTAAAAGGTGTTCATCAAATTGATATTTATGGCCATGAAAACTAGAAATAACCAAATATCCAATAATGAGAGAATGGTCAATAAGATACTAAATTACTATTAAAACATTTTCCAAAAGTGCCTAGATGGTGTAGGAAAATTCTCATGACATCATATTAATTAGAAGTTATAGGATTCAAAGTATTATATACAGATGATCAGGTTTTATTTGTTTGTAGTTAACCATTCTCTTCAGTTAATGGCACATGATAATCACCGGAATCTTGTGTGTGTGTGAACATATATATACACACACACATATATACTTTTTAAAATTTTTTTTACGTTTATTCATTTTTTTAATGTTTATTTATTTTTGAAGGAGAGAGAGACAGAGTGTGAGTGGGGGAGGGGCAGAGAGAGAGGGAGACACAGAATGTGAAGCAGGCTGCAGGCTCTGAGCTGTCAGCACAGAGCCCGACGCAGGGCTTGAACTCACAAACCGCGAGATTATGACCTGAGCCAAAGTCAGACACTCAACCGACTGAGCCACCCAGGCACCCGATGTTTATTCATTTTTGAGAGACAGAGAGACAGAGTGTGAGTGGGGAAGGAGCAAAGAGAGAGGAGACACAGAATGTGAAACAGGCTATAGACTGAGATGTCAGCACAGAGCCCGATACGGGACTCAAACTCACAGACTGCAAGATCATGACCTGAGCCAAAGTCGGACGCTTAACCAACTGAGCCACTCAGTTGCCCCTACACACATATACTTTAGTTAAAAAAACAGGAAAAAAGAGATAGATGAGAAAGAAAGTTTAAAAAAAAAAAGGAAAAGAAAAAAAAAAAAGGAAATATATTCCAAATGCATATCTCTGGGTAGTGACACTAATGAATTGCTTTAGCTTCCTTTTTAAAGTTTTCCAAAAATTCCAGGTTTTTTATAACATGTAATATCAGCAAAAGGACACTTGAAAGAAGTCAAAATGGCTTTTATCAGTCTAAATTCTAATTAACCTGATTTCTTTTACACTTAAGGAATGTACAAGGCCAGCAGTAGAAGGTGATTTCCACACTGGGTCCAAGGCACTCCAGGAGTCTGAGGGCCACTGAATGGCTGAGCGGGGAGGCCTAGCCAGTAGAATGATACCCCAGGCTCATTTTCTCCTTAATTACAGAAAGTTTGCCTTTATCTATTCTCTCTATATTTTTAATTCGCTGTCAAGTCAAACCCTTTTCAATTTATAGATGAGGAAACCACCACCCAAAAAAGTTAAAGGTCTTGCCTAGCATCACATAGCTTGTTAGTAGAAGATTTCAGATTAAAACTCAAAGATCCTAACTCAGTTGATCCTGTGTCCACCATAGGATGTGGTTCTGTCTGTCCAAGGCAGAGCACATGTTGTCAGCTAATTGCTTCACAGAGGTAAGAGGCCCACACAGAACCATCCACATTTTCTTGGAAAGCATCCCTCTTACCACCCTCCCTATGACTATAGGAATTGGAAAAGTAGCACTGTTTAAGAAATGCCACTAGAAGTCAGTTGAAATGAAATATCAGACTTCCTTTACTATGTCAATCTCGGTCTTAAAGCCTCTTTGAAAAATGATCACTTGCCTCCTTAATCTTTAGAGTAACAATCCATAGTACAAATATGAGAAAGATGGCTGATCTATTGAGGACAGCTTCCTGTCATCTATGAGATAACCATTTCATACATCACATATAAAACTAGCAAAAAAAAAAAAAAGGATTAAATAGTATGTGATATTAGTACAGCTGACACTTGCTTTTTCATGCAAAAGAAACAAGTAGGAAACCCCAAAATCATTTGAATAATTTGTGGATGGGTTTTTAAAGTATATCAGAACATACTCCCATTGCAGTTATGTTTTGCTTAATCAAAATCTAATATCCAAACAATCTTCAAGATAGTAACCATTGTACCAAAATACCAAATACAAGTACTTTCAGATACTCAGTTAATGCTGGAATCATCTTTAAATGATGATGGCTGGTGAGCAGACAAGCATATGACCCAAACGAATAAACTATAACTATTAAAACAAAAGACTGAAGGCATGCCAGAGAATAGCATGAAAAAAAATTCAATAAAGTGTTTGACCAATAAAAGTCAGAATATCCTTGCAGATGAGATGGATGTGGGTAGGTGGATGGACAGACAGGGAGAGAGGAAATACAGTTTGCAGGATTCAAATCTAGATAAATAACCTTACCTAGAAAAGTTACCTAAATCTCCATTTGCAAATGTAAAATCAACTTCTGCTCTTACAACACCTTCAATATCCTACCTGCCTGTTACTTGCACAACCATTTCTTCATGTGTTCTATTGTTCCAAAAATTATTTATCTTCTGCAAGCAAAGAGGAAATGGTCTATGTTAGGTTTAAAACCCCGGAAAATACTCCCCCAGAAGCATGACTAGTTTGCATCTTTTGGACAGCGAAGATCAAAGTGATTTAAAATGTTTATTTTTAAAGTAAACCATTTACACTGATCTTTGGAAAAACCCCTTTCACCCTTTAAGAACTGTATTTGTCTCCACAACTCTTTTAGAGACACACCAAAATCACACTCTATTCAAGATGGCATTGGCAGAATTATTGCAACTGATTTCTCTGACACTCTCTCATAACGTCAGCTCCAGGCACAGTGACCTGAAGTGGGACAGGAAAATGCAGAAGGCTGGATCACGAGCCCAAGGGCCACCATGAGCCCAGTAATGAGACGCCGTGTGCCACACAGCTTTCTAATTGAAAAAACGGCAAAGAAACAATACTGAAGGGGAAATCATAAACACTGCTTCTTGGAATCACTTAAGAAAATAACCTTCATGGATCCCCAACTTCTGTTTCTGGAGAAGGAAGTTACAACGTCAAGTCCAGCTCTTTCCAAACTGTAGGCAAACACCATAAAATAGTCAATACCAAAAGCCACAAGGACTTTGCAGGAGGGTGAACCTTTTCCTTTTTGAATCTAGAGGTTGATTTGAATTTCATCAGGGTCACTGTATCTGAGGGAGTTTTCCCAGCCCCCTGACTTTATTTCGCATCTCAAACACAACCCTTCTTTTATGAAAACCCATTTTAAATATTAATGTGTGTTTTCTTAAGGAAGTGGAAGGCAAATCAACTTCCTGGTACCCAGGGTATCTGATTTCTAAAATGGTCTAATGCTGATTGTCACAGCTCTACCAGATGTGAGGGGTGAAGCTCTATAAAAAACGGAAAGGCCGGCTTTCAGGCTCACTGCTGTGCGGGTCCCACGCCTCCCTGAGCTGCATCCTCTGAGAGTATATTTTTGTTAGCTGGCTGCCGGAAGCCCTCAACTGCCCCCCAGTTGTTTTGTGATCCTATAAGGACCTTCCCAGCCCTGCTGTCAGCCCAGACATTAAGAGCATGTTTGTGTTGGTAAGTTTTGGGGGCTGGTTAAAATAATAAGTATTATCATCAGCATCACCGTTTCAGCAGAATAGAGGCGGGTGGGGTTCAAGAGCTGGGCTCCAAAGTTTGCTAAAAAGCCTATTTTGAGAAAACCTTTGTTCTAAACTCTCTTGTTTACCTCCTGCACCAAGAAACAATGTCTTTTGTTACTAAGCCCCCCCTTCTTTGACTGTTAAGTTTGTTTACTGACATTTTCAATACCAGGCAATACAAAGAGTATTTCCTCGTATTAATTCCAAATGTCACAAAGAACAAAATTTGGTTCCAAAGAAGCCTGTCTAACTAGATAAGATGCCTTAGTTAGGAAAAAGTATAATGAAAATAAATCTTGCTCTTAAACGTGGACCACATAACCTTAGGGATCCTATTCTTTGCCTTCCTTGCTGTATTATTCAGAAGCTGCCTGGTTTGGCATCTCTCTAACCAGGCCAGGCCAGGCCACAGTTACTCTAGTGTTTGCTTAGAAAATGCTGACATGTGATTTGAAGAACATTAACCTTCCATGTTGGCTAGAGTCCATGATGCCCACCAAACAACTAATAAGATTTAAACAAACAAACAAACAAACAAACAAACCATTGTTTATAGATCAGTCTTATAAGTTATCAGAGGATGACCTCTACAGATAACTTATTGATTTTCAAATACATTTCTTCTGCAAATATTTGTTGAGCACCAATGAGGCCAAGCACAGGGAACATGGTGAAGAGCCAAAGCAGACATACTCCCTGCCTTCACTGAGCTTGCAGACTAGAGGAGGCAAACGCAA
Organism: Neofelis nebulosa; assembly: GCF_028018385.1. NCBI lineage: Eukaryota > Metazoa > Chordata > Mammalia > Carnivora > Felidae > Neofelis > Neofelis nebulosa. The sequence continues at coordinate 50,866,961 of NC_080782.1, forward strand.
ATCAAATTGTCACCTAAGAAGCACATTGTTACAGCCCAAGATGGGTGATCTGAAGAAAAGCAAGAGAGTAAAAACCAAGAGGCTTTCCTGAAAGTGGGGTTTGAAGGATGAGGAGAAGATAAACAGGCACAGAAGGCGAGCTCCACAGAGGGATTAAACTGCAGAAGAACCCAAAGTCATAGGGAGTATGAATTTGGCTGGAGGACCAAAAGTACTGGGCCAAAGAGGGAAGGGGCTCGGGGGTTGGAGGAGTGGTCACACCACTAGGGTCTTGCCATGCACTGTGGCCTGAATCTTGATGGATTCATCCGGAGAGGTACCACTGAAGGATTCTGGCTTAGCTTCCAGTGCATCCCTATCTCCTACATAACTTGGCAAGATCTGATCCAAATTAAAGGTATGGCATCTATCCCATACACATATCTCAAGCTCACACACGTCCCAAGCAAAGGTGTTGAATTTCAATGATAGTCTTCAGTATTCCAAAATAGAGCCTCCAGTTTAAAAGGTATGCCTCCCTTCTAAGTCAGTCTAATACAGTGGCAACCAGGATAGATACAGATACAGATACAGATATAAAATTTCACAAGTAATCCCTTCCTCGTAAGTCCCAAAATTATTTTAAATTATGGTTATACTGACACTCAGCTTTCTAAGCCCACAATGTAAAATTAAGTTTTACAAGAAAACAAGACCATCTGTGAGAGTATCAAGAGAAAGAGAAAGAAAACCAACGTAATGCTTTCTTTCATGATTTCTTCTCCAAACCTTTTAGGAGTCATGATCACCAAATCTTACCACCCCAGCCTGACAGGAAATAGATATTGAACTAAGGCTACATAGTAGCCAAGAGATTCAAAAGGGTTGTTTAATAGCGAAAATAGAACATGAAGGAGAAAATGCAGAAAACAAGCATTTTCTCTAGTGACTATGTTACCATATACACAAAATTACCAGAAATAAGAAAAGGCTTAGTCACATTATAATTCAAAATAGCCATGATGTCTTGAATGATGCCAGCTATGGGATACTATGCTAAATGCTTTCCAAATAGCCTCATTTCTTCCTCATAGCATCTGTGGGGGTAGGATCTACTATCTTCATCATTTTCATTTTACAGATAAATCAAGAGGACCTACCCAAGGTCAGTATAGTGAACAAAGTCTATTGCTGACCCCAAATATTATTTTCTCCTTCATCTGAAGTGTTAACATCTTCAATATTCATATGAGCACATTACTTACAGAATAAAAACTATATTTCCCACACTGCCTTATAGCTAATCATGTGATCAAGTTTTGGCTAATCTGATGCAAGCAGAATTTGGTATGCAACATCCAGTGTCATTAAGAAGAGGGGGTCTGCCCTGCCTCTGCCTGCCTTCATCCCGCTACTAGGAATGCTGCTAGGACAGCCACAGTTCCATTTTTGACAGTAGGGATGACACCACTCTCCATATGGTAGAAGAATGTGGTAGAAGGAACCTGCCTTGAGAGCTTTGCAGAGCAGAGCCTCTGTCATAGCCCTGGTCTGCTTATCTCTCTAGGCATCAATTATATAAAGTAATAAACTTCTGGGGCACCTGGGTGGCTCAGTCAGTTAAGTGTCTGACTCTTGATTTCATCTCAGGTCATGATCTCATGGTTCATGGGATTGAGCCCCGCATTGGGCTCTGTGCTGACAGCACAGAGCCTGCTAGGGATTCTCTCTCTCCCTCTCTCTGCCCCTCTCTAGCTCTCTATCTCTCTCTCCCTCTCAATCTCTCAAAATAAATAAATAAACTTTTTTAAAAAAAAGTAATAAACTTCTATCTTCTTTAGACCACTGTTTTATTTTGGTTTTGGAGGGGCAGGGGCAGGGCACATGTTCCCTCACTTGCAGCAAACTCTAATCATGGCTGCCACAGCCACATAGAGACATGTGTGATAATCTGAGTAAATTAGTCAACCTCCCTGTCTCCTAGTCTATAAAACAAGATGGGTAATATCTATCTCAAAGTATTGTGTGAATGATATACGATAAGATGAAATCATAATATTTAGCACAGTCCCTGGCATATAAGCCCACAATAAATGTTAGCTTACCACCACCATATTCCTCACACAATAAAACTCACAGTAAACTCTCACAGAGTTGATAAATGTCACTGAATTTTTCTCCATAACAGTCATCAAAGCTCCAACATGCAGCCTATACTTGAAGTTGTGGGCCCCATAACTGATGCTGTTGGAAGTTGTAGGGGCTCATCTTGGAGCTGATCTTGAAGATCCTTCTAGAGATAACATGAATATGGCTTAAGTAAAGCCAAAGCACCTGGAGGGAGCCCAATTAAAGTCTCTAGATCCCTGAATCTAGGCAGCTGTCAGACCCAGCTTTTTGCCCTTTCCAACTGCCTTCTGCTGCCACCTCACTTCCAGATAATGACTCCCCTAAACTGGCCAGCCCTCCTCTCCCAAACTTCAGGAACACTGAGACTACCTAAGCTTCCATGGGTTTTCTCCCCATCCTACCAACCTTCACATCAAGAACATACATTATTCTGCAAGCACTGGGAGCAGTGGCAATTACCGTACCTCTCTGTGTCCAACCACCTGGAATCATGCACTAAGAAATCTTACTCATATAGAGGAGTCACATTTTAGACAGGAAGTCAGATCCTAAAGTTAGTATGAAAGGCAAAACTCACACATAATCAAAATTACTCTTGAAAATCACTTACATCATCCATAAAGTATCACATAGGTGGATCTGTATTTATAGCCCATTAAAATTTGTTAACTACTGAACCGGACTAAAGAAAAAATCTATATGCTTATATCTGCACATTCAAAATTTCCTGCTTTTCATAAGAGACTCTTAAAAACTGAGAACAAACTGAGGGTTGAGGGGGGGTTGGAGGGAGGGAAGGGTGGGTGATGGGTATTGAGGAGGGCACCTTTTGGGATGAGCACTGGGTGTTGTATGGAAACCAATTTGACAATAAATTTCAAAAATTTTTTAAATAAAAAAACCACAAAATTTCCTACTTTTAATAAAATTATTAAATCTTTCATATATCTGGAGATGGGAGGAGATCTGACAAGTTCTTCCTTTCCTCTGTTGATATTAAAAATATAAAACCCCAACAGAGGTACTAGATGTGTGTTGTGAGGTGAGAAATGAGATAATGTTTATGAAGACATTCTGCATAGGACCTAGCACCTAGCAGTTGGATCATAATATTTCCTGGATTTGAATCTAGTACTTGCTCAATTAGACCCACAAACACAGTGTTCTCTGAAGAGCTGGATAGAAGAGTCCAGTGGCTTACCCTCTTTCCAAGCTGGCATTTCCAGTGGCCCCACTGACCTGTCAATCAGCCACCCTTTGTTGGTTACTAAATCACTTGGTTCAGTTAATATGTGAGCATCATATGAATCCTATGGTGCTGGTGACAACTTACACTCACTTGTACAAATTTAAGGTGTTTGCTCTTTTTCCCCAACATAAACAAGATTTTAAGCATCATTAAAGCAAACAAAAGAACCGCGGTTCCCAAGGAGTTCACCATTCTACTGTAGAACCTGGGTACCAAGGGCTCTGTGCCCATGACTGGGACACCATTTCTGGGGCTCAGGATGGGGGACAGCTGGGCACACACCTGCCAGCCAACCAAAACTTAAGGCATGAGATCCAATTTTAGCTCTATCTTTGGATCAAAGCTGACCTAGCTGGAAGACTCACCAAAAAGGCAGATCTTTCTTGACTTTTAGGTTGATCTAAGAAGGAAGAAAGGACTGCACAAATGATTACGTTTATGGACCGTCATCCACAGAAAACCACAAACACACTGAGAGAATGTCTTAGTGGGAAAACTCAGCTCAAACTCTAGAGCAGCATGTCCCCTAGAAGTGTAATGCAAGCCCCAAATGCAAGTCATGTGTGCCATTTTAAATTTTCTGATAGCCACATCTTAAAAAGCTAAGATAACCAGGTAAATTAATTTTAATAAACATGTTTACTTTAACCCACAATATTCTCATCTCAACATGCAATCAATATTTTTTAAATATTGATATATTTTACAATCTTCAAGGTCCAGTGTGTCTTTTATACTTTATATCTACATTTGAACTAGCCATCGTGCAAGCATTCCACAGCCACATCTAGCTAGCAGCTACCGTATTGAACAACGTAGCTCTAAAAGAAAGGTGACAGACTAGCAAGTCACAAAGTTTGCTTTGGCATTCATAGTGATTTAATTTTTTAATGAGCTGTCATTATTTAAAGTCAGATTTCACATTAAAATAGCAATTTCTGGCTTCTGTTGAAAGTTCCTATCTGGTAACCCTGGGTTCCGATGCTCCAATAGCAAGGAGCAGAGAGAGCTAAGAACCCGCCGCAGTGCCTCCCTCTGAAAGGAGCACTCCAGCTGCCACAGTCCCTATCAGTCCCCATTGCTCCAATTCCTTACACTTCCTGCCTGGCTGTACCCCAGTAGGCGAAATAAATAGCACGGCCGCCACCAACAGAGATAACATCAAAACTATTGGCTTGTTTAATGTGGTGAATTTTGAAAAAGAAATGTATTTATGTATTTGTACTTTATTTGTTTTCCTCCCACTTGCCATTTATGTTACCATGAACCCTGAATTTAAATGGGGTCATATACACAAAGAAGAAACAAATCCTTGCTTATTGATTCAGGAAAAGACGGAAATCAGCCTAGGGAAGGAAGTGATCCTGTTTACTCTGCTTTTCAAATAACTGAAGACAGAAGACTGAGAAGGCTACGGAGCATTAGAACACCTTGTTATTCAAATACATCACTAAAAAGACCTTGCTCTCTAAAAATACTAGTATATATAAACATTCTTCTGTCTGTGTTGCTTATTTCCCACATGTGGCTAATTGCCCATCGCTCTCCCCTCTGAGGCTCCCGTTTCTCTGAGGTTGGTTTCCTCTCTCCACCACCCCTGTCAAGACCTCAGGGCAAGGGGTCATGGTGGCTCCCAGCACCTCTCACCTTCGGCCTCATCTCCTTTTTTCTCTTTTCCTCACACTGGACACTTAAAAGTCTTCCACCACTTCTCCCTGCTACCTATTTTCTCACCTTATCAAAATCCTCCAGGGACATCTAAGATTTCTTCCAAGGTCTCAGCTGAAGGTTCAAGTCATTTCATCAGCTACCCTCCTGGTTCTTCACATCAGGCCAACAATAACATTAACAACACAACGACAATAATACAGTGGCTTTAAGTGTGGTATGGGTGGGAGTCAGCTTCTAAAGTCAGAGTGTAAAATAAAAACTACATAAAGTCAGGGGCACCTGGGTGGTTCAGTAGGTTAAGTGTGCAACTCTTGATTTCAGCTCAGGTCATGATCTCATGGTTTTGCGAGTTTAAGCCCTGCATCAGGCTCTGCACTGACAGCATGGAGCCTGCATAGAATTCTCTGTCTCTTTCTCTCTCTGCCCCTCCCCCACTGGCACTGCCTCTGTCTCAACCTAAATAAACTTTTAAAAATATTTTTTTAAAAACTACATAAAGTCAAAATAATCCTTGAAAATCCCTTAAACTACACATAGAGTGTGGTATACATGCTTTTACAACCTTACTCGTTAATACCTATATACAAAGTTCTGATTCGGCAGATTTATATTTAAAGCTCACTCAGAGGCATGCACACAGTGGAATGGAGACCATTATTTAAACTGTTCTTTTCCTCTTAGCTTTCTTTCCTCTTTTTTTTATTTTTTCGTCCACTACACATAGTTGAAATCAGAAGGATAACGGCATGCACGATGAAAATTGACTATGATAATAATTTTGTCATAAATACCACTGGCTAAGCACTTATGGTGGACTGAGCCCCGACCAAACACTTTATAAATATTCCATTGTAATATTCACAGAAACTGAGTTTTTCATTCTTTTTCTTCTCATTGTATAGGAACAGGCTTGGAGTGGTCAAATAACTTGCCCCAAATCTTGTAGCTAGGAAGTTGCAGGATCAGGAGCTGGGCCCAGATCTATCAACGAATCCCCCTTTTCAGTAGTAAACTCAAAGTCTACAGCTTTATTCCTCTGGTCTTCCCACTATATACTGAAAATATATCTATAATTCTGATCAAGTGAATCTGAGCAGGCAGTCACCTCCTCTCCATAAGACTATAAACCATTGCAGATCTTGGGCCTGTCTTATATTTCTGTTTCTCCAAACATTTCTGTGTCTTCTCCAATCAGTGAGAGTTCAGTAAGTGTTTACAGATGGCAAGTGTCTAATACCAAAAGTTCAGAAGACACCCAAAGCAGCCATAATTCCCACGACTAGAGGAAAGTTTTTAAATGTTTATTGTTTAGAGTCCACTGGGGGGAAGGAGTCCCCCCTTCTCTCTCTAGACTCCATGAGAAAACACTTTAGTAAGCCACTACATAATTTACATTTTCTCATTTCTTCTGTAAAAATTATAAATCTCTGTATAATTTCCCACAACATTTAACGGGAGAATATTTAAATTAAGAAATGTCTTGTGGATATAAATGTCATGCTCATATAACTAAATATGTCACGTTATATAACTAAATAATATCCTAGACTTTTTGTGTGTATCTGGTAACAGTACGGTAAATATAAATGAGGGGGGAAAGTGAGTAATAATTTATGAAAACTGATTTGCATTTCCAAATATAAAATGTGTAAAATCCAACTAATTAGCAAGAGTCAGGGCTGAGGTGTTTCTATAGCAACTATAAAAATGCTAAATTATTTTTTCTCCAAAGTGTTTTATATCTGCCTCATTAATGTTTGTTTTTCTCATTTGTTTTGTGGATATTTCCAAAGTGAAAGGTTTCAAAGATTGCAAAGATGCTCCGCTTTGCTACAAAGTTCAAGAAGAGGTTTCCCACTGAAAGTGTCTCAAGTGCCAACAGCAATGTGCATGAAAACTATATTTGGTCGAGCTGCTTTCATGCCAGCAGCTCCATTCTTTGTTCTTAGCTTCCTCCTAAATTCTCCTTTTCTCTTATCGCCCCTGATTGTTCATAGAGCATCTCTGCTAAGGAGATGTTAACCTAAGGTCAGTTTTTCATCTTGCACCCTTTGCTACCACCCTGATAGTTCCTAAGAGTGCCTGACCCAGGCAGCAGTGTCCATTTAGCTGAGGAAGATAAAGACGCCCTCAGAATGGCTGTGGGGAACTTGGGCAGTGACCTCCGCCTCCGGCTCTCAGTTTCCCCTTCCGAAAATCAGGTGGATGGACAATGGCCTATCTCTAACATCCTCTACAGGTCTTTTTAGAGGCTTCCTGTTGGCTTCCATGTCAATCAAATCCCTTTGCCAGGTTTTTAGTCCCCCTGCCTCCCTCAAACCAGCCCCACCTTAAACTTATAGTCCAGAATTTCCATGAGGCAGCAGTTCTTTAACCTTGGGTCGAGGAATCAATTGATGGACTTCAAAGGGACCATGAGTTCCTTGAATTTCATGCAAACAAATTTTTATTTCAGTGGAAGAGTACAGAGATTGAGAATGGCCGCACTAGGCTCTAAATTCCCTGAGGGTAGGGCAATGTCTTATCCACTTGCATCCCAAGAGCCCAGCACAGCACTTGGCAGGACAAGGCTCTCTTTATAAGGCCCAGCGGTCCTTCGTGGAGTCCCCCAAATCCACTCTGCTCAATCCCCCTATACCCCTTCACGCTCTCTCAGGGTGGGGAATCCTCTGCATTCTCCTCACTTCCTCCTTGCTGCAGTTCTGGGCTGCTACTAATCTACCCTGTATGCTCTATCCCTTCTTTAAACTCCTACCATACTCATAACCAGTACCATATAATCACACTGAACAAGTTTATCTTTTCTGCTGTTTATCCTTCACAACCCGATTACAAACTCTCTGAGGCAAGAATCATATCTGACATGATCCTCCTCTCCCTCGTAAGTGCCTAGCACAGTGCAACTCACAAAGTGATAAATATATCTGTCCAAGGCAAACTGTGGGGATAATTAGCAAAAATTATTTAATCATCCAATTATGTAATCAATGTACACAATAGGAAGAAGATACACACACAGAGCATAAGAGTTATGTGTGATATATATGAATATACTTAATATGGCAACCAACTTGATCTTATTTGCAATGACCTTTGATCCCTGTCTGAGAAGCAGGGCTCTTCCATGTGCTTTAGTCTTGTCTGTCTTGTGCTTCTGGTTATTAATTCATGCCTTGTTCATTACTCAAGCTCAGTAGCAACTTTGAATTTATTCCCAAATTTCTCTTTGCAACTTCCTTGTTTTAATTTAAATTTGCTTTCAGTTTTGAAACCAAAGACGAATATTCAATTATTCTGCAGTTTCCCAGGGTCTGATTGGGTATCGGGGAAGCTAAAGTATCTTAACCTTGAGGGATATTCACGTGATCTCTCACCCAAATAAAGGGCAATCGTACTCACAAGGGGAATAAAAGAAAAACAGAGAGACTAATGTGTGCTGAAGATTATAAATTTCTCTTATTTCTTAAAAACTTCAATTCTAAACAGAATTCTCTTCTGATGCGCTAATTCCCTAAATTCTGCCGAGTGCCCAACAGAACAATCACATAGAACAATTCAAACAGCTCTGACTTATGGGTCTACCTGTGCATGTGTAGCCAGGCAACGGAACGCTGTCACATGCAGTTCATGAACACAGACAATCCCGTATGTGAGCCCACAGGCATATGCATGTGTGTATAAAGGCAAATGGGCTTTGCCTAAGAACTACCCAGCTCCACTTAACTCTAAGCCAAGTTTAATCAAACACTAATTCCCAGTCTTTGTGTTGGGTGTTATTTATACTTTCAGTAAAGCACATGGCATCACGTCTAAATGATCATGAACAATAAGGGTATCCTTAAAGGACTGTACTGTTGACAAAGAGCATATACAACCAACCCAGCTGGAAGGGATTCACTTAGAATGCCCCTTTAGCAATGGCTGTAATAATTTAATACCATTAGTCTCCATCTCAACTGTAAATGGCCTTAATGGACCCTGCAGTGTTCCCTCAGATTCTATACCGATATTGGGGCACAGCTTTTATGCTCACATTACCGCTGCTAATTGTAAAACCCTTGTGTTGGATACACTTGAGTGTTGCAATAAGTGTCTTCAGTTAACTTCTTAAGGGCACAGCTTTAAAAGGAGCATTTGTCAATGCGATAGAAAAGGCAAGAGAACGTTTCATCTGGCTTCAACGTCGAGGGGGATCCTGAAAAGCCTGATTGCCTCTCTCTTTCCTTCTTTGCAACAAGCACTGTTGCTTCAAAACTTGTTAGCAGCCATCTCCTCAAAGGATTTATTTTGATAGTTCATGAATGTGTTGTCACACAGCATAATTAAAGCTTACAGAACTATTATCAAAACACAAGAGGAAATGTGCTCAGGGAGGCTGATGGCTACCCGGCTGCCTGTGTCTGCCGCTTCCCACAGGATGTGCGCTGACTGACCAGCTGGCTTCCAAGTTCTGACACTAGGCATATGGAGGAAAGCAAGGCCTCGGGGTAAAGTGCGCGGGCAGGCTTCAGTGAGCAATCAATTACAAGTAACAGCCAACCCCCTCTCGGTGACTGTGTATATTCCCACCATCACACACTGCCAGCTTGCCTCTATTTTGAATGCAATAAAACTTGTAGGGAGCCGACTCATGTGAAACTCTTAAAGATATATGGTAGGGATTAACCATAAAAACACTAATTAAGGATGGGCTAAGGAATCAGAGGACAGGCAAAAAGGCTTTCTGCCTCGCAGTTTGTATGCAATGAAGAAGGAAAGACTAAAAACAGCCTTCTCTGTTTTTCTGAAGACTGGACACTGGGAAGAAGGTACAGGCTATTTGGGCAATACAATGTCACGTGTTTCTTAAAGTGACTCCTCACCTCAGTGGTAGTAAATGAGTTGTGCATGGACAGACAGACAGGGAGGAAAAGAACAAAACATGCAAGAACTTTTGTACCAAAGGTTTCTCTTTTTTAGCATTTGACTTTAAAAAATATTTTGTGATTCACTGAATGAAATATGAAAAGGAATTGTGAAATTTAATGGTTATATTTCCAAATGGCCCTGAATTTAGACTTTGCCTTCCCATTTCTTCCTTCATTATAGCAAAGTTCCTGGACTTATTTCTCTGCTTTGGGAATTGTGAAAGCTTGGGGCCATTTACAGTAATAAAAAGCTATCCCTCACTTGTAGAAAAGAGAACTCTTAAGCAAATACTAATTTATTTTCTATATCAGTGCCAGAATTTCTTCACTTAAAAAAAATACTAAGTTTGTGCAATTCATTTTTAGCAAATAACTTTAGACAAAAGAAAAGAGTGAAGACACTACTGAGTGCTCATTTTATTGTGTGGTATGATAGTTACATGATAGATAAAGTACTAAAATACCTATGAAGCAAGAATTATGCCTATTGTACAGATAAGGAAATGAAGCTCAGACTGAACCAAGTCAAGGTCTCTGACTACTAAGGAAAATACTGAAACTCAAATCCAGCCTGTCTGATGCGCGAGTTATTTTTTTCAAATGTCTTCCCATTGTCCTTCTTCCTCAAAGTGATATGCATGACACTTGCTATATTGTGGGCCCTGAAAACATATTTTCATGGAGCTGATAAGCTTTTGGGACACAGGAGCGCTTCCTCCACAATACTATATTTGCCAAATTACAAATTTGTATGGTTTGGAACATGGAGATATTGATAGGAAAAAATTGTGTTTGTTTAATCTTTCTATTACTTTGTCTTTTACTCACAAAGACAAAATTCTAGCAGCTAGTTTCTGTACTTCCCACTCTGTTCAAATGTATAGAGAAAGTCAGAAACATCCTAAAAGAACAGTCAAATGTATTACTTACCATGAAATAGTGTGAAGTATGACAGAGAGAGCCCACTGATAGGAAATCAATCCATGTAAAAATAATCAGACCTTGCTGTCTAAATAAAATCATTCTAGGTTAAATGTGGAGGTGAGGGAAAGACTGGGGAATCAGGGAAAGGAGCACCAAGCACATGAGAAACAACCACATTTTCTTAACAATTCATAGCTTTATGAGTTTCTTTGAAATCAAAATTCATTCTTTTTTTTAAATTTTTTTAATGTGTATTTATTTTTGACACAGAGAGAGAGAGAGACAGAGCATGAGTGGGGGAGGGGCAGAGAGAGAGGGAGACACAGAATCCGAAGCAGGCTCCAGGCTCTGAGCTGTCAGCACAGAGCCCGACCCAGGGCTTGAACCCACAGACCACGAGATCATGACCTGAGTCAAAGTCGGACGCTCAATCTACTGAGCCACCCAGGCGCCCCTCAAAATTCATTCTTTAGATTGCTCCTGGGATTACTCAAGCAAGGAAAGATGAATTGTTGGTAAAAAAAAAAAAAAATAGTGATTTAAGGTAAGAATTTTATTTCCTAGAATGGGAAATCTGTCAGTATTCAGAAAAAACCTCTGTCATTTGGGCCACCCCTGATGCTAAGATCCTAGAAACCTACACAGTCCACAAGCCAACTTCCAAAGGCTCAACAGATCCAAGCAGAGAACCACTAAGGTCACTTTTCATAGATTTCTAATTGCCTGCTGGAAGATGCATCCTGAGAATAGAAAGCTTACCTTCACAAACTTCACCTGCTTCACAGTTGACAACCAGGACTATAAAATGATGGGGCTGATGCTTAACCAACATGCCTACCAGAACTTAAACATTGGATAACTATACAATTTTTCCAATTTAATGGCCCTTGCTTGATATATTTTTGGAATTTCTCTTTTAGGAAGTTCTTTATAGTCCTACCACAAACCAAACCAAACAAAAAGACCCAAAACCATTACTCATACTTTATAACCTAATGCAACAAAGAAAAATCATCCAAGTTAACCACTTGCTTGATTCCTAACATTTGACTCTTTCCAAACACAGCCCCCAAAAGTGAAGACTTATCTCTATCAAGGATATTGAAAGTAATATGCTATAGGCTGAAGGGCAAACCTAGGTTTAAAGAAATCATATAAGCCCATGGCTTCCCGGAGGGCAATTAGATGTGTAAGTGGGGATAAGCTTCTTTAAAAAATAAATACGTCATATCACTCCTTATTTGTGCTTTATAGAATCACTTCTGAGTGAGATGGATTACCAATCAAAAGTATGTATTCTCCACAGCTCCTGGGTCTAAGAGTAGACATGAAATGATAAAAGTGAGACTCGTGGGTCAGCTAAAATGGCCAGTGATGAACCACTTAAAACAGAGCCAGAACCTGGCATTTACATACCAACATAGGTAAAAAGAGCCACCTCTTCTGCAAGACTTCTGTTCCCAAGACTCTGCAGTGGCCAACGGCACGTGTCTATTGGTGTGAAGGAATTATCAGCTGCATAGTCCTCAAGACCTTGCACTACTTACAGGACATATACAGAAGACATTGCAAAATCCTTTGGCCACCAAAGCCTGCATTTCTTAGGTCAGCTGGGCAAACTCAGCACATGCCAGGGCAGAGGTCAAAGGAGACTGAAAGTGAATCACCTCCTTGGTGTGGTGGCTTATAATGGCCTTTCCTTGACATCAGGTGCTAAGCTACCCTGGCCCTGCTCTTCTTATATTTTACACTCTCTGATTGATGTTAGAGAATTCTCCCACAAGGGAAGCGATTAAATGATTTCCAGAGAGGAAAGGGGGCTACTGAGGTCTCTAAGTGAACATGCAAGATGTCCACGGAAATAATCTGGGATGTCCCAGTGCAAAATTCTATAACTATTGCCTGAGTGTATGAGTTATGATTTTTGTTTTTCCTGCACAGTATACATGATGTGACACGCTTTATTTATTGGAGCTGATTTATCCACACTGCTTTATTGTTGACCAGCTTTTATTTCTTCCTTAACCTTATTAACCCTTGCTAGTATTTGACAGCTTAACACCCTCCATCACTCCACAACATTCACTCTGAGAACCGACGTGGAACTAATAGCAGCCCTTTTATTTCCAATCTTTGAGGTCACAAGCAGCTGCCCTAGCCTGAACCCTGAAAGATTTTTCTATAGGTAGTTCTCTTTCAATGGGTCGTCTCCTTAATGTATCTCTACAGGTCTGTCTGGATGTTTGAAATGAGATGTGATTCCTGCTAACTTTAGTCACCACCAACATGGACCTTAGAAAAGGAAGAATAAGTTTTACCCTTGGAAAAAAGCCCTGAGTAATTCAAGTGAAACAAGTTGGTGATTTTCTTCTTGGGCATTTTATCACTTTTCAAGTTACATCCAAGGAGTGTTCACTTGGGTCCACCTTTGATTGTCCCAACAAAATCCACTAGTGAAACAAACTCACAAACTTCTATTACCTGCTGTAGTGTGAATGAAACAGAGCATGGTGGGTGGGATCTGCTAGTTCTGTTTTTCAGCCTGGATTGATTAACTCTAATAAATTCAGGGAGGTGATGTCAGATGATGCCCATCAAGCTGGATCTTACAGCCCAGTTGTTTATTATTTCACACTGCCCCGGGCTCAGTCTTTGACATTCACCACCCTAAAAGGTCATGAAGTCAAATTCTACAGCCAGATTTAGCAAGTATTTTGGTGAGCAGGCTCCTGTGTTAATGAAGACTAGTTTTCTTATCATTCAGATTTAGGGAAAAAAAATTCTACACTGAATACAAATATCCCCAAATCAGCAAATTCACACTTTTAAATAACCAGGTCAGGGTAAGAACATTTGAGACCACAGGAGACGGAAGAGGGTATAGAGGGAAGCCAGTCAGCGCTAACAAACCAAGCAAACAGAAGAGTTAACAACTGTGGGGGCAAAAATAACATTTCCCACCAGCAAAGATGGGAAAACCCAAGCCAATAGTCCACAAAGTCTGTGGCCCAAGCTCTCCATTAACGTGCACTCCTAGGCTGGCCACCATTGTTCCTACCATCCCAAAAATGCTCCAAGCTTTTGTTCCCCTCGCACAAAAAAAAGACCCAGAAGCTGGACTCACAGTTCTCCATGCTTTGTACCCAGTCAGAGCTACAGGCCTTAGAAGCAATCCATGTTCTCAAACTTCTCTTTCCCTAAGCTTAATTCAAGCCTAGATAATTGAAATCAATGACATCAGACCAGCAAAATTTTTTCTAGAACTCTACCTGGAAAGAATATAGCATGATAGACAAGCATAAGGTCAGTGCCACTTTCTTTATTTTCTAACCATCAAACCTTCCTTTGTTTGCCCCTTACCCTCCCTGTGTCTCTAAGATAAGAGGGAAAAATAGGCATCTGTCTACAGCACACACAAATTTCCACTGGGGGGGAAATCCAACAAAACAAAAAATGAAAAGAAAGAAGAGATAGGGTCTATTTCGTTTGGTTTGGGCCTTGCCAAATTTCCATTAACCCCACCCAGTTGGCTTTTCTGGCCTCAAGTATCTATCTGGACCATTAGTGCATATTCTCATCACTGCCCCGGATCCATTTGTTCCTCCATTAGAAAACAGGAAGACGCTATGCCCAGCATTTCAGCAGAGGCAGTGCCACTGTCTACATAAGCCTGAATTTTCTTCATAAGAAATCCCTACTTGCACACTACTCCCATTTTTAAATTATTGGTAAACACATGGACATTATGCTCATACACTCTTATGACTTGGATATTTCTCAGAGAAATACTAAATTCTCCCTCCTATTAATATATGGTTTATCCTAGATGAGGCCTAGTCCCGGTGCCCTCCTAGGTAAACCTACTTCTCCAAGTCACCCCCGAAATATCACTTCTTTGAGGAGTCTTCCCAGACCACTGCTCACTCCCTCTTCAGGTTAGGTTCCCTGACAGACTTAACAGTCAACACTCAGTAATATTTACTATCACTCTCTCCCACATTGTAGGCTGTAAAATGCAAAAAAAAAAAAAAAAAAAAAAAAAGAAAGAAAGAAAAGAAAAGAAAAAAGAAAAAAAGAAAAGAAAAGAAAAGAAAAGAAAAGAAAAGAAAAGAAAAGAAAAGAAAAGAAAAGAAAAGAAAAGAAAAGAAAGAAAAGAAAAGAAAAAAAGGAAAAAAAATCTATGGGAACTTGTTGAAAATGTAAATTCTCAGTCACCTAGTCCCAGAAGTTCTGATTTTGGCATGGGCTCGGGAAACTTCATTTGACCCAAGTGATTCTGACACAGGTGATCCTCAGCATTGCCCCCAAACATTAGCTCTGTGAGAGCACAGTCCACGTCTTAATCAGATTACTCAGCATCATGTTTAGCATGCAGCTAGTATTTGAGAAACACTGAATTGAAACAAGGACATTCTGATTCCAGCTCTTCCTCCTCTAGTCTTAATTTTCCAGACCTCACACAATAGTTGGTTAGCAGGGTAGAACACTGCCGCATCTTGCATAGATCTCTGTAGCTCTTGAGTTGCACAAAGTATTGTCAAGGTGGTCATGCCCAGGATTTCCCTAGCTCATATGGACTTTTCATTTACTCTCTTTTGGAAGAATAAGCTTCAGCCCATTCCTTTTCCAAATAAATGCTGCAAGGGAAAAACTGACATGAACTTGGCAAATAAGGGTTTCTATTATTAAAAGCAGGTTGAAGCTAGAGCTTTGTGCAACCGCTTCCTACTTTCTGAAGTGTCTCTATTTTAAACGTGTGGATAGTGCTTGAAAAAATCCCAGCAGGCTCTAGATGAGAGAGGATCATCCTCATTAACACTAATGGGAGCCGGGCTCATGCACTAAAAGAAGAACACGTCCTCTGGGCCAAGCCTAGTGGGTGGCAGGATGGGAACAGGAAGACTTGGGGTGGAGATGGGGGAAAGAGAGAACAATACTTCATTTCATTCTATCTAGGAATTTAGTGACAAGGTAGAGAGAGAGAGACCAATTAAAATGGACTGCTAGGCAAAGAAAGTTTAAGCTTCTAAAAAGATGTCATCAACACTCCAAGCCATTGAAATGGTCCAATAATAGGGGGGGGGGGGTGGATTATTCATTCATCAAATATTTATTTAGTGTACACAGGGCTGGAAGGTAATAGTGAACAAGAAGAATAAAGTACCTGGTCACATAGAATTAGCATTCTGTGGGTGGAAGTGAGAGAATCATACCATTAACAAGGAAGCAAATAAGATATTTCAGTAAGACCAGGGCCTCATCTGTTTTGTTTGCTACCATATCCCCAAAGCCAAGTAAAGTAATATGGACTAATAAACATTTGTTAAAGGGTGAATGGAGTGTGGATTGGATGGAAGGATGAAAGGGAGTGTCAGAGAAAAAGTGACCAAGAAAGGTTTCTCTGAGAAGGTGACATTTGAGCTGAAAAGCAAGAAAGAAGCTGCCATGAATGTTCTCAAGAAAAGTTCCAGAAAGAAGAAACACCCAGTTCTCAAGGCATGAATGGGTTTGGCATGTCAGAAGAAGACCAGGGAGGCTGGAATGTGGGGGAAGCAGCCCAGGGCAATAGGGAGAGAGGAGGAGGTAGAGACCAGAGCCCAAACAGGGACATGATGAGGACCAAGTACAGAAAATAGCAAGCAGTTGTGATAGTAACTGTATCCACCCAGCTAGCATTTTCAGAACCTCTGAGACTGACTCAATGTCAGTTGGCACGGAGAACACAAAACCTCCTTTACCACAATGGGCTTAGCCAAAGTTTTATAGGAATGAAATCTTAGGTATTGGTTTTTACAAACAAAATGGAAGAATCAATCATATGGGTTTTCCAACCCTAAAATATGAGTAAGATGTTATCTTTTGATAACTATTACCTTCATTATATAAATATTTAAACAAACTTATTATAAAATACTAAGAGTCAAATAAAGAGATTCTCAATGAGAAGGAACTATAGAAGTCACAAAGAAGGACATGTAACAAATGCACGTATGGAAGAATGCCCAACCACACTAGTAATAGGAGACATATACACTTAAGTCCCACTTTCATGTATTGAATTAGGAAAAAGTAAATTTAGTGATAATAATGTTGGCAAAAATGTAGAGAAAGTGGTACACAATCAATAGACTTGAGCACAGGGAACTCAAGTTGTTGGAAAACCATTTGACATTACGTATTGAGAGCCATGAAAATATTTATAATGCCTGAAAAAGTAATTCTTCTGAGATTTGTCACAAGGCTTTCAAAGTATTTTCTACAAAGCCCTTGGGTTCTGCAGACGAGCCTCAAGGCCTCTGGTGGTTATGAAAGGGGAAGAAGGGGTTTACATACTCTACCCCATGACAACCAGCATGGTCTGTTTTATATACTCAGGCTCTTTATATAACAGAGTTCACTTAAAAAGGCAGTTCTGATATTTTTTTTTTTAAAGCTAGTCCTTGGGGTGCCTGGGTGCCTCAGTCAGTTAAGTGTCCAACTTTGGCTCAGGTGAGTTCAAGCTTTGTGAGTTCAAGCCCCGCATCAGGCTCTGTGCTGACAGCTTAGAGTCTGGAGCCTGCTTCTAATTTTGTACCTCCCTCTCTCTCTGCCCCTCCCCCACTTGCACTCTGTCTCTCTGTCTCTCTCTCCCAAAACTAAATAAACATTTTTTTTAAAAACTAGTCTTTAAAAATCATAATCCAAATTATAAAATAATTATAAATATGAATGTGTTCATTGGTATTATTTATAATAGTGAAAAATGAAAAAAACTCAAACAAGTAGGAAAATAAGTTATTATCCATTAAATATGGGCTATTTAAAGATATGGAAAATTTTATACAAATATATATGATATAATATCAGAATCATACATATATAATTGGAATTTAAAACAATACACTATTATAACTATACGATCATAACTTTTTTAAAGTACAGATGAATTAAAAATGCAATATGGTAAGTATGGTTGGATTGTGGGGTTTTCTTTTCTTTTCTTTTTTTTCTATCCCAAGTTTTCTGTAATGTAGCTAAATTACTTTTATAACTTAATAAGAAAAAAAGTGTTTTGTGGTGCCTGGGTGGCTCAGTCGGTTGGGCATCTGACTTCAGCTCAGGTCATGATCCCACGGTTCATGAGTTCAAGCCCCACATCAGGCTCTGTGCTGACAGCTCAGAGCCTGGAGCTTGCTTCAGATTCTGTGTCTCCCTCTCTCTCTACCCCTCCCCCACTCATGCTCTGTCTCTCTCTCTTCTTCAACAACAAATAAACACTAAATAAAGGTGTTTAAAAATAATCTTGATGGCTGGGGGCCCATGCATTATTATTTATCTCTGTGCCTCAGCATCAAGCAAAGGGGCTGGCATAGAAGAGATGCTCCATAAATATTGGTTAAATAGACTTTTTTTTTTTTAATGAAAATCCAACTATAACTAAAGCAGCAGAAAGAGGCAGGAGGGATTCCTTCTGGCCGGGCTAAAAGAAGGCCCCATGAAGAAGGACCAGGTGGGAAAGGTAGCTAGGCAGAAGGAAGAAGGGAAGTCAGAACTTGGAGATGGGAAAACACAGAATGTGTCTGGGGAAAGGAAGAAGTCTGGGTCACAGAAGCATGAGGCACCTGAGGGACATTCAAGGAATATGAGGCTAAAAAGGTGGTTTGAGCCCACAAGCCAAATAATTTAGGCTTTACTAGGGAGGCAGAATGCTCCAGCAAACACCTGTGAGTGAAAGTGACATGTTCAGAACTAGGCTTCATGGAGACCAACATAGCTGTCGTGTGCACAGAGGACTGGCCGTGGCAGCCAGGAGGGGTGAGAAGTAGGGCCCAGGAGACCAGCCGGGAGGCCCCTGAGGAAGCAGGCACGGATCAAGGGCTGGAGCTTCAGGAACGGATAGCTGAGGACCCCCGGCTGGGAAAGGACTATAAAGTAGAACTCTCCCACAACACAGGCCTGGAGTCCACTAAGACACAGAATCCATCCTTAAGAAATCTGTACCTTTGCGGAAAGCAGTAACTCCCCCTCGCCTCTGCCACGTCACCCAGGCTTACTTTCGTGCTCTTGAGTGCGTATGCACATCCAACAATTAAAGCTTCAACGTGTCTAGCATTTGTTTATTAGCAGTCCCAAATGTTTCCTGTGCTATATAAAGTTTACCTTCGACCTCCACTGGGGAAGCGAAGGGTGGGGCAGGGAGAAGGGGAGGAGGCCAAATCTGTGCTGGACTCACGAGCGGACCATCTCGTTTTAAAATAATGCATTAACTCTGAAGCCCAAATCAAAAGGTTGCAAACTCGCATAAAGCACCGGTGATTTAGAGCTCCCTTCTATACACAGTTCAGCAATGCATGGAATGTAAAAATACATGGAAACCACAACACAGCAGGAATCTTGCTGTGCTGCTGGCAGAGGTCTCCGTTTCCCACACAGGCCCTAAATCTGACCCAGCGATGAAACTTTTAAATTTGTAAAAATAGAACAGTTGGGAAATCTTGGCCACTTTTAGTTAAAATAAAAAACAAAACCGCCATATTTGTGGGGGTAGTTGAAAATCTGCCATAGTTCTCCCTTCTTTGAAGGAATTTTAATGGTTAAAAAAAATGTTTTTTCAATGTTGAACTGTGTATTCCTTTTTTAGGTTTGCTGGTGAATATACTGTGGGATGCTCTGGAATATGCGGACTGTTTTCGGTTTAGAATCTCCACTGCGACCGGTCCTAAAACGACCAGGCGACACCAATGGGTTCTAACAAGTACCCCTGCTTCATTTTCTGAAGCATAATAATACTACAACTACTGCACATTTATACATTATGTGCCAGAATCATCTCAGGCATCCCTCTATCCACAACCCTACAAAGACAGGTACCATTACCCCTGCTGTACAAATTAAAGAAATGAGATGAATTAATCAACCTGCTCAGGTCCAAGTGGTAGCCAGACAGAATTCAACTCCAGCACCATCTGATTCCAAAGTCCAGTCTCTTTTCATTATACTTACATTGTAGGAATAAAGTCCCCTCCTCCACCCAAAACAGCTATATTTAGAAACCAAGACATAGATAGCACTGTTCCTCGATCAGCTCTTATCTAGTTTTCTTGGACTATTACATAAAGCTGGCATAAAACAAAGGGATATTTCTCACTTCTTCAACAGTTCTCTTATCTATACATTATTATTCTTGAACGTAGGCAACTCCCGTGCCTTACAGCATAGCCCGTGTTAAATTACGAAAGAATCTCATGGCAAGAAAAACTGTCTGTCTCTCTATCTCTCTTACACCACTCCGTCCTTTTAAAGTGTCTCGCTAATATTTACTTTGGAATTGCCATGAACAGTATTATGACATTGGCTTCCTTAAAAATTTAGCTTTCACAATTAGCACTTGGAATGAGTACATCCAGAGAATGCATTTTGCTCAGTGCTTACAACCAAATTATCTCAAGAGGCTATCAAGAGCTCTCAAGTCATTTCGTTAACTATGTTCTCCATTTAACTGAGCCCCACACAGACAGAAGGGAGGAAAAAGAAAGCTAGACTTAAAATATCACAGAAAAAAAAGTCAAATATTCTATTCCCTCTCTCTTTCCCTTCCCTACTTTCTCCACCCTCCCATATCCGCCCCACCCCCAAACTAAATATAGAGATGAAATACCAAAACTCGAACTTAAAAATTCCCAAAGCGGTAATCAACAAATCATTTTAATATGGAAAGCAAAAATTAGATGCGATGCCCAAATTCACATGAGCAGCCACATGGAAGACAGGAAGTGGGGCACACCTGAACATGCTTTAGGAAGTTCTGTGCACAGTTACCCCGGCTTTGCAGCTCTCTCTTCCTTCCACTCCACAGCACAGGAAAGGCAGATTCTGAGTATAACACCAGAGCCCTGGCTTTTCCTACCATTAATCGTAAGATTAGATCCTGGATACAGAAATGTTAAAGGATCAACAAACATAAAGTTAGCACTGAATTCAAATGAATTTTTTTTTCCTTTCCCTTTCATTGAAGGGAGAGAAAAAACAAAAGCTTCACATGGCTTCCTTTTCTTGACCCACAACAAATTCCATTAAACTTCAGAAACAATGCTTTGTGATGCTGGAGGATGCGGACAGGAAACTGAAGAAAGACTTTACACAAAAGTTAAAAACATCTCTTTTGGAGGGAGGGCTGTGGCAAGGAAAGGTTGCATCTTGCTTGACAGTTAGAGCTTATGGCAACCGATAACATAATTAAATTTGGATGTCATGTACTTGTGACTGGGATGTATAGCACATCAAAATGGATTTATTGTTTACTCAGAGTAAAAGAAATACACAAACACCTGTAAATAGTTAATGATTGCCCCAATGTTTACACGTTCAAAAAATGCCCTTTGGATTAAATTCCATCATATTTTCAAGTTACCTGAAATCATCTCTTGTGGAATGACTATCAGTCATCTGGGCATGGTTAATTCATTTTCAAGACAGAGAGAGTCTTCTTCCTACCTACCCACTCCCCATACTCCTTTGTTTCCTGGGACCCTAAATTTAAGATAATTTAGTAAAACAGGATAAGCTTCCAAAAATGCTGTAATAAAACTGGGCTTAGATCTCACCATTAGTAAGTCTATTATAAAATGCAGTGTTTGCAATGAAAATCAGGTTTGTGTCTATATTTCATCGCCATCCATAAAGTTTGGGGCCATTTGAAACTTGATTCAAATGATTTAATTCAGATCAAAAAATTGCTTCAAAATGATGTTCAGCAGTAATTTTATTGGGCTTATTTTGGGGAGCACTCAAACAATGTTTTTTTTCTGACTTGTTGGCCCCAAAATGCAAGAAGGCTTAACCTCATTTGCAAAATCAAGAAACAAAGATACAGGCCTATTGTGCAATAATCAGCCCACATTTCAATGAATAAGTAATATTTCTCACAAACCCAAGTTAGATAGTGGATTTATTTAACCTCTTGGGGTCAGGTAATAAATACTAAGTGAATTATTCAGCCCAATGGCTAATCAATACAATTCCATGATATATTTTTTGTGTTTCATAAAAGGTTGTACACCAAAGGCAGTGAGCAATTATGGAAATTGGGCCAGAGCGCCTCTCAATTCCTCTCCGGCTTGAAACCCCAGCAGGCCACCTTGACAGCAAATCGATTAGTGCTCCAGTGAAGCGGCTCAGTGACCTCTGACCCGCTTCCAGCGCGGCCTGACAGAGGAGAGAGTATTTTATATTTATTTTATTGAATTAACTCCATCTTGCCTGTACCAACGCTTTACACATATTAGGCGGCAAGCTACAAGCTACTTCATTGTCGTTGTTTTCCATCGCTCTTGCTAAGCAAGCCCCACCCCTTGCCCTGCGGATTTCTTTGTCCTGGTTTTCCTTTCACTTTTGGCCTCAATATAGGATTTCAATCCACCCTGAGACTCATGATGGAGCTCCAGGTAATAAAAACCAAGAGCAAAGCTCATAATCCTCCTGCCCTATGGTTCCTACCTACCTGGTCCACTCAGGACAATGCCCTACCCCCCATATTTTCCCTCATAAAAACAAAGGCCACTCAATAAAACCCGGCTCAACATGGAGCTCTTTCGGAAACATTCAAGAGAACATCAAGGAGTGAGGATATTTCCTACTGGAAAATTAAAAACAAACCAGAAGCCTTAGGTATTTTCTATTTTTGTCACTTAATTATATTATTGGCTCACTGAAGCCATCAAACAGACAGACAGAGACAGAGCCTGAGAGAACCAAGCCAGCTGAGTTTAGGACACTGTTTCATCAAGGGAGCAATAAATACAAAGGCCTATCAACCATCAACGAGTGCCTATGAGAAAGGGAAAATTCCTAAATCACCAAAAATTTTTCAGCTTTACTCCTGCTGTTATCAGTGAAAACCACCAAAGTAGATGAAACATAAATGCCAGGAAGAAATTGAGAGTTCCAACTCAGAACTCTCCATTTAAGTTGGCAGCTCTGGGTATTAAATAATACCAAAGGTTAAATTATCAACAGCAATTTGATGCTATAAATCAAAGGAGTGAAGAATCTTAGACCACATTTGAAGGATGCTATATACATAGAATAGTGGTTTAATACATAGACTCTGAGGTTAAACTACCTCGATATAAATCCCAGATTTTTTACTAACTAGTTGCAGACTTTGTATAAGTCACTCTGCTTCTTTGAGTTTCAATTTTCCCAATCTCTACCTAAGGATGACCACAATAGTCTTGCATGTAATAAGTAATGTTGACTACCATTATTATTTAATCAGATCCCAAGATGTTTTCCATGGGTAGGTAAGAAGTAATTTTTCAGCCTCGTTTTATGAATGGGGGACTGAAGGATACGGGTGATCAGAATTTACCTTTCACGTTATCACCCCTCCTGGTTTCACACATACACAAAAGTATTGTGATAACCACTCACTTCTCAAAATCTCTGTCTCTCTTGGGTTTAGACAACCTTGAATGTTCCCATTAAACATTCAGTCCTTGGGTTAATCTACCCAAAGACCTAAAATGGAAGTTTTCTTCTTCTCTCCCTTCCCCATCCAATGGTGGAGAACATGAAACTATCTCATTCTATTCTTAGCACCTTGCCCCAGTGAGTGGACACTTGGGCCCTGAGGAGCCCTGGCTTCACGTGTGCAGAACAAGAGATTGAGTTGATAATGCAGCAAAGGAGAAGGACAGTGGGGTATGAGAAGGATTCCAGAGTTGCCCTTCAACTGCTCCATCATCTCATCAGGGATGGGTCAGCATTTCCAGACACCTTGCTTCTGAGAGGAAGATAAATTCACCCCTGAATCCCCTCTAAGTTTCCATTGCAACAAGGATCACTGTCACCTTCCCACCTGCCACATCAGACATACTTAGAGACAACAAAATAGGACTGAGGTCCAGCTCCATTTGCAAAGACTGTTTCTGCACAAATGCCTTAACCTAGACTCATGGGCAATGTTGGAGTGATAAGATCTACTGACTGTCAAGGCTATGTTTGAAGGACTAACCATAATTCTTGGAAACTGTAGTAAGAGAATATCTTGATTTTTCTCCTCATCCTTCATTGCTTCTTGCTATCCTAGGAATTCATGATCTTTTCTTATCTGAGCAGTCCTTTCTCTCTTAGCTCATGACCCACTGGCTCTATCTTTCCCTTTTGGTAGACAGAAAGGTAGACTCACCCTCTTCTTCCTTTGACCTACAAACCTCACGGCAAAAAGTCAAACCATCTGGGAAGCAGTGGAGAGAAATGAGGAGGGAAATCCGCCCATCCTCATCTTCTCTACCTACCACTTAAATAATAGCCCAGATATTTACAGCCAATGAAAATAACTTTGTATATATATATTCTTCAATCAAGATGGACCTAGCTAATCATGCCAATGAAAGATAATCAAGACTCAAGGCCAAAATACTTAAAATCGAATGCAGTGGCAGCTCTAGAACATCCATAGAAAAGGAATTTAAGGCATGATTATTATAGGGTGAGAAGACTTTGCAAAGTTGTCTAGCAGCTAAGCTCCATAGCAAGCAAACATAGTTTCTACTTAGAGTGTATGTTTATTTGAAAAGGCCTGGGGATGAGGGGGCTGATAGAGACTAAGAGAGGGGAAAAAGACCCCCGACCCCAGCCATTCCTTGGTAGTGCCAATGATCTCATGATACTTGGTTTGCTTTGGGGCTGTAGGACCTAATTATATTCGCAAGACTGTCAGCAATACTTTCAATGCTGGCCTTGACCTGGTGCCTGGGCCCCTAGAATTGCCTATGACAATCTCAGACACTACTAGACTTCTAGCAGCACAGGTAATGGGATTGGGTAGGAGGAGATCCTGGTTCAGATACCGAGTGGCTGTGTGACCTTAGGCAAGTCACCTCATCTCTGGACCCTCACATATAAAATAGAGAGGCTATTTCCTTTGTATAAACATTATGGGACTCAAAGTGGTTTGTTTATCTGAATGTGTGAGAAACCCAAGATGGAATGTTTACTTCCTTTGGAAAACTGGAATTTAACAGCCAAAAGAGTTTTTTTTTTCCCCCCTATGAAGGAATAAAAAGGACTCCAATCTGCTAACCCCAAAACCAAAACAGAGTCCGTGGTATAAATGTGTTAGCCAAGATTTCTGCAAGCATTCACTCACAAGTCAGCTGTGTTCCCTGAGTCTTTTTGCAAAATGGCACAGCACATTCTTCCTGGTCCCACAAAAAAGAAAATCCTTCACACCTTTGTATAACTCTATGCATTAAGCCATAAATTATTCTTCCTCTCTCTTCCACTTTCAGAATCTATACAAAAGTGATTACCTCAGTCATTTCTCAATATTACTTTCATACTTGGAAAATGCATTTTCAAAAAGTTATTTATTTTTCACAGCATGTCAGGTTGTTATATTGTACTAGTTAAAATAAAACTACTATATAACCTACTGTATACTTTTGCATGCATTACATTTCCCTACAAATGCTGTGAAGTGGGATTTTCACAGGTCCTAGGAATATTTATTTTAAATATTACATTATATTTTATTTTAGCACCATTCCAGATTTTAAGGAAGAAATAGGAAAGCCAGTTGCTAAAGTAACTTAGCTATTAAATAACTTTCTTATTGAAGTTCTCCATTTCAGAAGAAAAATTATTTAAATATTAAAAGCGGTTTTACCATGAAACTTAACACCAACTCATACTATTATTCCTTCTCAAGAGCTCTTGGAATAGCTAAAAATGTCCCTTTGGATTTGATTCATGCTCACCTAAAAGCAAGAATCGGGCCAAGAGTAAAACGTGTAAAGCATAAAATACCGAATGAGCACAATCCAGCATTTCTAATAATGAGGCCCACAGGTTCTTGATGCGTATGGTTAGGTTTAAAATATTTCCTGGAGTATTTCTAAAGGGTGACAAAACAAAACACAAGATTTGCTTGAGGTAACCCTAAATTTTACGCCTGCAATTGTTTTCTGCTGAAACATAGTATTAACCGTGCTCTAAAGTGCCGTGAGTTTCTTTAAAAGGCCACCTCAATTAAAGCCTACACAGAAGGACACGGATCCAGGTGCTGTCGTTAGCACTTGTAGTTTTGACCATGGGTGCCCTCAGAGCCTAGTGGGAGGCACTGGCTGCAGTATAATCCACCAAAACAAAGCTGACCCTTGCCTGTAAACCCAAGGAACTATGGTCACCCACTGGTACCTCACTGGGCTCAGAAAATGCTGCTCTCTGGCTCTCTCTGTGGCTGAGTGAGAGGCAGAAAGAGGAAATGCTTAAATATTTAATAAACGTTTCTGCAGAGGCTTTTGAGCCCTAGCATGAAGAGTCTGAAAGCACTAGCTGCTTTACATCCATTGAGGACACTACCAAAATGGCTATCTATGATCCTGATTACAGGCGACTCTAGAAACTAGTTTCTTTTCCTTTTTCTTCTTCTGAAGGTGAGTTGGCAGCGGCCTATCTTGAAATCTTTCAGAATTGCTTTAATCTCTCATTTTCGTTTTGTCTCAAGCGACGCAGAATGTCCACCCTCAGTGCCCTAGAGGTCACAGGCAGCAAGTCCTTGAGCAGGGAAAGCATGCTTAAAGAAATAGCACAAGAGTGCAGAAGAGAAAGCAAGGATACTCCACATGTATTTTTAATACCACCAAATTTAGCTAAAATGTGCTCCCTGGTAGTGCTTTTAACTAACAAGCAGGCAATATATTGCACTGTAAAATGTTTTATTTTAACACCTTACAGTTTTTTAGCTCTATGGCTGTTGCAGGTATATCCATTAAAAGCAACACAGACCATAAATCAGAATTCCATACCTTTTCACAGCATATGAATCTATTCTCCTGCTGGTAAGCACACAGCTTTCATTGATGCCGATGGGGGTGACATATACTTATGCAGGGGAGAATAGACCGCTCTATACATGTGAATTTATGCTTTTAGACAGGTGGTTGTATGTAGACAAGAGACACCAATAAACAGATTTTATTGGAGCTGTTTAGAAACAGATTCTGTGCTACATATCTACAGAGGAACAGTCATCTTTTTCAAAGGGAAATACAGAGGCAAATGCCTGGCAGAGTTATAATCTACAAGTTCACTACCACGATGTGGTACCCATTCTCACACATTTCTACGGTCATTTAAACTGAACATGACCAATCCTCAATGCTTTAAAAAGCTAATAGTACTTCTGAAATTATACAGCATCCCTCACCGCTGCCGTGAAAACACAGCAAACACTGCACATGCGAAGGCAAATGTTAACTTTTTAATGCTCTCTGCAATATACATACCTATGCGAGCAGAAGGTATAGATTCCCAGAGGAATAAGTTTTAAATGAAGCGTAAATCTTTTACATCACTGCCAAAGGGACCAATACACAGGCTTTAAGGGAATATGCTTGTTATGTTTAAAAAATAAATACTAAAATAGTCTGTGTCACATATGGATTCTATGTCTATTACACATAGATATAGATAGATATAGATATAGAT
This sequence comes from Neofelis nebulosa, assembly GCF_028018385.1. Classification (NCBI taxonomy): domain Eukaryota; kingdom Metazoa; phylum Chordata; class Mammalia; order Carnivora; family Felidae; genus Neofelis; species Neofelis nebulosa. The sequence continues at coordinate 50,894,294 of NC_080782.1, forward strand.
ATAGATATAGATATAGATATAGATATAGACATAGATATAGATATAGACACAGATATATATATAGAGATATATGTATGTATATATATATATATATATATATACACACACACACATGTATTACTTGTCTTTGTACAATATGTGCTTTGATTTTCTTTTTGCATTTTAGAGACTTCCAAAAAGGGAACTCACGAATAATGCAAGCTACGAAAACAGATGTAGAAAATATTTCTAAAAATCAGCTTAAATCCCCATAATTTACAATAGAAACTCACACAAAGTAGTTGACATTCAGCATATGTATCTAGTTGTGTGTGATGAACACACAGGATATATCCTTTTACCTGGATAAAATATCTATTTTCAGAGGAATCCATAAACTAGAATAAACCAGCTCTCATCTTCAGTGTCTTTCTGTACTTCATTTTAAAGACAGCTTCCTAGAAGACATTGGAAGGGTCAGCTGACTTTTACTTACTGCACCATATATTGTTCATGATTGACACTGTCATGTCCATCTATTGCAAAGACTTAAAGGCCATGACAATATTTAACTACTTACATTTGCTAGCACGGCTGTGGTAGAAGGAACCACAACACACTGATCTATCCAAAAGAAAAAAATTAGAGAGTGGCACAGTGGAATTTATGAATGAGAGTGCTTTGGCTGCAAAGCATTCCCATTATAGCCCTCAGCCACCACAAAACTGCTGTGTAATTGGAAGAGAACTTTTTCCCATGCAAAGAAGTTTGTAGTCAGAGCCAACCTACCAGGGCCAGCACATTGGCGTTAAGGGACGCACACCTGCAGCCAGCCTCCCTCACTCCCTGGGACCTGGCCCTTGCCTGCACCCTCTGCTCACCAAGGAACCTAGATCTAAGAAGACCACAGAGGCACAGTCTGAAGGACTATTAAACTTTGGAGGCCATTTCATCCACTCAACTTAGAGGTGAAGAAATTGAAGCCCAGGAAAGCAAAATAAACAAGTCTCAGGTACACAGCCAAAGGCAAAGCCAGGACCAGAACTCGGCGTTCCTCATGCCTCCTAGCCCAGAGCCCCTCCTCCACCATAGGTCTAAAAGCTGACCGTACTTCAGAGTTTATTTACCTAAAACCATGGTCAACCAATTCAAATGTTATCCCAAATGTCATTTTGGTTGGGAAACAATCAACTTCCTCTAAACCAGCCTAGGCATATTACCATTTTCCCAAAGGAAAAATATTTTTTCTTTGTGTCTATGTATGTTATGTGTGTGTATGTTTGTTTTTTGGTCCCCCAGCAACAAAAACTGTGTGGAAGCTTAAATTAATTACCATCTTTTTCACTTGCCTTTAAAAAAAAAAAAATCTTCTAAACAGAATTATACCATAGATCTCATCTGCATCAATATCTGAAATTTTAAAAAGACTAAGTTCTTAAGTTCAGTAGGAAAGACTCTCAGGTCTTGGGGTGCCTAGGTGGCCCAGTCGATTAAGCGTCCAGCTTCAGCTCAGGTCATGATCTCACAGTGTGTGGGTTTGAGACCCACATCAAGCTCTGTGCTCACAGCTCAGAGCCTAGAGCCTGCTTCAGATTCTGTGTCTCCCCCTCTCTCTGCGCCTCCCCTGCTCACACTCTGTGTCTCTCTATCTCTCAATAATAAATACATGTCAAAAAAAATTTTTTAATAAAAAATTAAAAAAAGACTCTCAGGTCTTGATATATTATATTTCATAGCAGAAGTGTTACATATACTATTTTTTATTTATCAAATATTGACAGTGAAAAAAATTAAAAGTTAAGCATAATGTTGCAGTAGGGAGCTGTTTTAGGTTAGGTGGTCAAGAAAGATCTCTTTAAAAACATCTCTCTGGAAAAGATAAGACCTGATTTACATAAGTCACATTTTGTCATAAATGACACAATAATAGTAAGCACCTATTATTTAATTGAATCGGGCATTTAAGGTATGTATTATTTCTATAACACAAAACAATCCAGGAGGATGGATGTTGCTATCCCAATTTTGCAGACAAAAAAATCTAAGTTTCAGAGATAGTTACTCATCCAAAGTCACATGGCTAGTTTACAGCAGACAGGAGGCTTGGAACCCTTGTCTATCTGGTTCCAGTGTCCCGTGCTATTTCTACTCTCCTACACCGCACTCTGACTAAAAAGAGCATGCAGACATAGAGATTTGCTCTCTGTCTGATCATCACTTTCCTGGGGGCATGTTCCCTGACCACTCCCTTCAGTAAATCAGTTTTTCTCCTCCCTAATATTTTCACTCAAATCATCCTCCGGCATAGCCTTCACAACACCTTTATTTATGTGATTCTTTTAACATCATCTTTATTTATGTGATCCCTTGAATGACTGTCTTCTCTGCTGGTCTAAAAATCTATGCAAAGTCTTCAACAATGTTCGTTTGGCACGCAGTAGGTGTTCACTGAATGAATGAATGAACCACTACTTCAAACTTACCTGCACTGTAACTCAGTGCAAAATACACAGCCAGGAGAACCCAAACTGCTGTCACTGTCTTACTGTTCTAGGCAGATCTGATACAACCACAATTTACATTCAAATTAAGTCTTTTATTTAAACATCTCTGAGTAAGATAAAAATAAACAGCTGGAAATAGCTGACAAGAGGGAGGAGGGAAGAGTAAGAGATGGGGAGGCGGGGAGAGAGAAAGAGAGAGAGACCAAAATAAGTTTAGAACTCTGCCAAAGGTCTTGAAGGTAGCAGCAAAGCCATAAATGTCTCCCGGCACTTCATATGTCATGAGGGCTTGCAGATGGAAATGGTATCAGTTCCATTCTCCGCTTCTGTTTCAGCTCACCAAGACACTGCTTCAGGAAAAGGTGATGTGATTTATCCTGCATTCTATCATCTGAACCCCCTATTAACTGGCACTTGCACAGTCACAGTACAATGATAAATGATGGTCATAATTATGACCCTAATTCACAGCAAGTCACTAAGGTATCCTCTGGATTATAGAAAAATGACATTAGGTGAGAAGTTCTTTGAGAGTAGAGACCATGTTATACAATTCTCCCAGGGGAGAATTTATACAACACATAATTGTTAAATAAAACTACATTGATCATAACCATGTTATTGTATCAGAAAATTATGTGCAGTGTATACCATGTGAAGAAATTATCTACTTACCAAAATGTTTAACTACATAGAATACCCGCTAATGTTTGTTAAGAGAAGTTCAATTCATCCTAAATTGAAAGTGACAATCTCAGTGGAAGATATTCAGCCCCAACCTCCAACTTATTAGCCGACTAAGAAATTACAATATTGGGACTTTCCAAGAGGTGTAAGTTAATCAATGTATTGTGGCTGATGGTGTTATTGTTGTTGTTGCTTTAATCTACCAGAGACTACTGTCTGGGTATTTAAATTCTGATACAACGAAACAAACCACCACTCTGAAGACAAGTTTGATCTGTTTTCACAAGAGGAGCCTAGCTGGGGGTGCAGAAGAGGGAAGATGTTCACAGAACTGGCACAGACTCATGACAAGTAGAAATTCACTGCATCTTTAACATATAAACTAACCATTTGCTATCCTTTCCCAATTTACAAGGGAGAAAATACCTCTGAACACAAACACTGACACAGAGAATATAAAAATTTAAAGCAAAATTATACTTTTTCAGAGTACAGATCCGTGAGATTTTTATCTCTGAGTCAAATAAGTAGCTTGTTAGTCATTTTTTAAATTTTGTCATCTATTCAATAATACTCAGTGTTAACTAAGCAATGTAATATAAAGAGCATAGCAACTGTTAAAATATTTCTTTATCTCATCTACACGATATCTCTTTTCTCATTCATTCATATTTGCAAATTTCTAAAGCAACTTCTGCCAGGACCATAAGGGAATTAGTTAATTTCTATAAACAAAAGCACAGGAAAAAAAATATTCTCAATGTACCAGAGCTGAAAACAAAGACTCAAAAGAAGGGAAAAATATTAAATAACCTTAGGACCTCACCAAATACATTTAATCCTTTGAATAACTGTATAAATATTTGAGTGTCTTTTATTTATGTTTTCTTTCTTTTTATTATAAAGATTGGCTTTATAAAGTAGTCCTCTTTAAAAAGAGGAAAAAAAAGAAACTGTGGTTTATTATTTAACTTCCGAAAAGCCAACATCAAAGATGAGACTTTTGGCCTTCAACACCAGATCATTTGTAATTTCTTCTTTTTTTATTATTTTAAAATATTTTTTTTATGTGGAGAAGAGTCAGAGATCTCAAGAACTCTTATTTTGAGGCCTCTCTTAGCCAAGCTGAGTTGATGGGAATTACTCCTTTCTGCTAAAACCCAAAAGAGAAGCTGTATACACTCCCTCCCTCTATTCTCTTCATCTCTTTCCACCACAACCCCCCACCCCTTCTGACTCAACATGAAAGCACTATTACTCTTTTTTTTCCTTGTATTTAAAGGAAGAAAAAAAAAAAAAAAAGAATCCTAACTGCATTGGAGGTGCGAGATGACAATTCTGTCACATACAAGAAATGATCTGAAACTCTTTTAAATTTTTTTAACAAACCCACAGTGTTTGCTTAGGACTGGGTAAAGGCTGCTTCTTATCTGCATATGTTACCCTGTAAACACACCACATACATAATTCTAAGGTAGTTAATGAGTGATTCAAATAGAAATAGAATTAAGTTCTAGACAATGAGAGTAATGAAACTCGGGGCCAATGAAATAGAATGCAAGTCCAAAGCTGTTTGGCTAAATTAAATTGTGCAGCCTACAATCCAATTTCTATTGAGACTGCAGCAGCTTGAGATAAAGTTGTCATAAAGTCTTATCAAAATTAGTCAAGATAACATGAACATTAAGAAACCATATTTAGATCATTTCAATTCTCCCATCTTTCCACCATGAAAAAGGGGGATAGGAAAATGATCTGGGTGTTTCTCGTTTCTTCTTCTTCTTCTTCTTCTTCTTCTTCTTCTTCTTCTTCTTCTTCTTCTTCTTCCTCCTCCTCCTCCTCTTCTTCTCCCTCTCCCTCTTCCTCTTCTTCTTCTCCTGCTAGTTTTTTTAAGTAGGTTCCACACCCAATGTGGGGCTTAACTCACGACCCTGAGATTAAGGGTCATATCCTCTACCACCCAAGATAACCAAGTGCCTCAGTTCTTGTTGGCTCTATTCTCCCTCATCTCCCCACAACCAATTTGATCCTTTGTTCACTGCCCACTCTCCTCTATTCCTGCTACCACTAGTACTGACCAAGATTTCAATCATCTCTGGGTCTTACTATCATAGTAACTTCCTTACTTGGTCTCCTTGCCTCTGGGCTCCACTCCCTACAGCAGTGCTTATCCCCCCCCAACTCCAACTCAAATATCATTTCTCCCTAGCTTTCCCTGAGCCCATACAGAATTAATTAGTCCCTGATGCTGTGTTCCCTGATACCACATCACACATCTTATTGGTTAGCTCTCTGCATACATCTATACTTCTCTCAATCGTACAATCACTGTGGGCAGGAAAAGCTTCTGTTACACTAGCATAGCAGCAACAGGGTCTCCCACAAAACACATCCTCAATAATCTTATTGAATTGAACCCATAAGCTTTATCATGGAATTTGGTTCTTCACTTAACTGTGCCAGGTTGTCCATGGTAACACAAATCCTGCTAAATAAAATATGTTTCTACAACATAAATAGAACGTGTGAGAGAGATTGGCCTAAGTGGAGTGGTGGATGGAAAAAGGCCCAAAGGGGTCAAAGTATCATCTCAAAATCTCTTTCTGCAGGAGCACGTTAGGTAGGTCAGACAGCACAACATGCTAGATTTTTTTTTAAAACAAATGCTTATTGAGTTGTACACTTTGCTACATGTTGGCAACTCAAAACCTAATAATATATGGCCTCTGCCCTTCAGAAAACTAATGACAATGACTGAGTATGGAAGGAAATTCTGAGAAACAAAAGATTTCATAGTAACCATGACTGACGGGATCAGCAGTTCTGGTAAAGTGGATGGAAGGAACCCTACTTTGAAGTGTTTGCCAATTTCTTTGGTGTAAATATTCCCACCATGAATGATTTAAGCTACCAATGAAATATCACTAACAGAGGTGGGAAGAGATTTGTTCTGCTGCTTCTTATGAGTAAGTGTAAGGCAATTCCAGCACATCACTGGACAGGATCCATACCCCCCACAGCTACAGGCTAAATTTCTATCACACAAAAAATCATCTGATAGACATTTTGAGCACCTACTGTGTGTCAGGAATGGTGCTGGGTAAGGATAAAATAGTGACCATGCAGTTCAGCATACTATGCTAAGAACTGACCTAGCTGGGAAGAAGATTGCAACCATCTCCAAAAATTAAGGAAAGGGAGCTAGAATCTGATGGGTGAGTTGAACTTAAGTGTTTTAAGAAGGGAGGAAGCATCCCTGACAGAAGCAATAGGAACAGCATATAAGGAATTTGCCCTTTATCCTCAAAGCAATAAGAAGTCATTGATGGGCTTTAAGCTAGGGAAGGGCACTATCAGTCTTGAATTCTAAAAATCTCCCTATGGCTCCCGTGTGGAATGAATGGATTCTAGAGAGGCCAAATGGAGATGCAGGACCTTTTGGTGGACTTAAAGCAGGAGTTGGGGTGAGGATTGGGGGTGGTGTGAGGAGGACAGAGTTAAGAGATACCTTGCGTGGCTGTGGGGATACATGAGAAGGCAGTGGCCAGGGTAATTCCCAGGTTTCTACAACTGCAGGGATAGACAAAGCTGTCAGTAATTTGAAGATGACCGGGGTTGGGAAGCAGAATTGAGAGTTCGTGTTTGGAAACTGAGTTTCTCAACATGGATTTTACATCCCCAAATTATGTATAAAGTGGCTCCTTACAAAAGAAAAACCATATCTGTTAACATGGCCTTGGGGACCTTCATGCACTGGCCCCAACCTTCTTCTCGGCTTCCTTTTCCACCACTTGCCATGCACTGGTATTTCCCTACCCCCACAGTATCCACTTCCCCAAAACTTTTAGGAGATTCATTTCCCCCCCAAATCCCCCACCAATATCTACTTTCTAATTCTTGCTTCTTGGTAAAAGGCAAACATTCGATATCTAATGCCAGAACTGTCTGTATTTAAGGCTGAAGATGTGAAGCTCAGATCATGTCTCATTCATCTTTGTATCTCTCCCACCTGTCAAGAGATAGGTACCATATTTCCATATTTTTATATCATATTTTCCAAGGAAAAACCACGACACGTGCTTTGACAACATGAACACACTTAGATGAAGAAGACAGACTGGTCTCCAGAATACAATAAGCACTCCTTAAACATTTATTGTCTATGCATTCATATGCTCATGGATTAATTCAACTATCACTGAAAGCCTACTATGCAGAAACAGACAGCAGGTATTCAATAAAAAGCAAAGGATGAACTCCCAGACTCCCAGAAGCTTCCCTTCCTGTAGCCAGTAGCAGATGCTTCTGATACTTGTCTCCTATCTCTGTGGTCCACTCTGATTTCAGCCACATATCTCACCTTCCATGGTATGCCAACACTGAAAGAGCTGTCTGGTCTGCACACAGGACAGCCTACAAGTATCAAGGTGTCAATGCACCCAGGGACAACCTTCTACCAATGGAGTAGAAGGGCGAGGAAATAAACGCTCCAGCCTCTTGTCCTTCAGCATGTTTTGCTCTGCCTCTTAGGACATCCCAATGGGATCAAGCACCTTTTACCTAAGCAGTGGCTTTGATAATGCATCACTGTCTTAGTTTTTCTTCCTTATCCATTCTCACTCTCCTCACTTCCTGCTTCCTAGGATCATGCCCACATAAACTACCCGCATCCAAATCCCTGTGGAAGATCTACTTTCAGGAGAAGTTCCAAACTGAGACAGATTCCAACAGAAATTGCCATTTCAGTGTCCATGAGAAACTGAAAACAGAAACTTTAGAAACTCTTCCAATTCTGTTGTCTATGAGGACCATCTGTGGAGGGTTGCACATAGTAAGTGCTAAATACATATCTGGTGAATTAAATCCAAGTAAAAATCCAGCTTCTTCACTGTAGTAAAAAGGAGATAAGGTATGTGGCTTCCCAAATCATTGGTTTTGACACACCATTCCCTCAAGTTCTTAGAGTTCAGTTTGGCTCTGTTTCCCAACCTTGGCCCAGAATGTTAGAACATATCTATCAATACATTAAATGTCACTTAAACTTCCTAAAATGATCCCAGAACGGTAAAGAAAGAAAAAAAAAATAAGCTTCTGATTTAAACATATTCAGCTATCCATTAGCATGACAAAGTCTGCATTTTATTTAGACATTGCCATTAATAATGAAATGATGTATGATTTCCACTCCTGCAGCTCTTCCTTCCTTGCACAATCAATTATACATTTAAGAAAATACTTAGTGGATAGAAGGCTTCTCTAATTAACATCACTTAGGGGAGGCTGCAAGATTCTTAAAACTGAAAAGATCTCTCAGATATATAGGGTGGTAGAGGGAAAAATCCACTCAAAATGTTTGAGTCTTGATTAGAAAAACATAAACCTTCACATTCTGAACTGTTAAATAAGGAAAAACTCACAAAGACATACATTTTTTAAACCAATTAAGACTCTGAGGTGAACCAAAGATTCTGCAGAGTATAAATTTTTTCCCTTTTTGTTCCAGCTAAGATGCCAGGACGAACTTGAAATTAGATCTTTTGGGTGAGACTCAGCCCTAGAATTGCTGTCCCCTTAGACAAAACAGTCTTCTCTGTCAAAATCATTGAGGATTTAAGACAGTTCTTGGGAATTCTGGAAATTTTCCAAAGCGAGAATCAAACAGTGAGCATAAGATTTCCCAGAAGGCAAAACTAGAATGGTTTTTCTCACTAAAATTATTACATATCACATCCTGTTGTCAGGAGGGATGCTTATCTTGGGATAATCTCCAGTATGAATTTGCATCCTGGTTGTCCTGCAAAACGAACTCTCCAACACACCACAGCAGATTCATTCAATTTGGCAGGTCCTAACGCTTTCTCTTTCTCTCCCTCTAGAGGCAGAAAATAAGGCTTGATTTCAAGGCTTATTAGAAATAAAACTTGGGATAAGCCACTCCACCAGGAACAGAAAGCAGGCCTTGACAGAAGGCAAGGAGTGTGTGGAGAAAGTTGCATAGAGGAGAAATGGGGGACAGTGGCAAAAAGGGGGGGTCAGTAGATAAGGTGATGTGCAGAGCACTCTCTCCTCTCCCCCTCTTCTGTCTCTGCCTTCTCCTGCACCCTTCATACCCTCTTCCTCTCTCCCACTTTCTCATTTTCTCTCTCTCCCTCCACTCCCTTCCCTTTCTCTCTTTCTCTCTTTCTCTCTCTCTCTCTCTCTCTCTCTCTCTTTCTTTCTCTCTCTCTCTCTCTCTCTCTCTCTCTCTCTCTCTCTCTCTCTCTCCCCCTCCATCCTGCCCTCTTTTCCTCCCTCCATTGCTCTGTCTTCCTGTCTCTGTCTCCCTGTCTCTCTCCTTCTAACCCCTGTTCTGTCTCCTGTCTTCCACCGCCATGTTTTTTTTTTTTTCCACCCACCATGTTGACCTCCTGCTTCTGGAACTTGTCCTCACCACTCTGCCAGGACAACTCCTCCTACAACAGGAGCAATCTATGAACTTCCAGAATGGGCTCTGCATACGCTATGGGTGTGACAGCCACATCACTAAAGACAGCAGATATCCCAGGACATTTTCTTTCCCCAGAGCCCCTCAGCCCCAGGGCCCCTCAGTCACAGCTCTCAGACCTTGGGTCAACTGGGGCAAAAGGAACTTTCTCCCCATATCCCATAAGCAGATTTTTAAAATACTGTGGATGGGGGCGCCTGGGTGGCTCAGTCGGTTAAGCGGCCGACTTCGGCTCAGGTCATGATCTCCCGGTCCCTGAGTTTGAGCCCCGCGTCGGGCTGTGTGCTGACAGCTCAGAGCCTGGAGCCTGTTTCAGATTCTGTGTCTCCCTCTCTCTGACCCTCCCCTGTTCATGCTCTGTCTCTCTCTGTTTCAAAAATAAATAAACATTAAAAAAAAATTTTTTTTTAATAAAATAAATAAATAAAATACTGTGGATGAACAAACTTCTAGCAATTGATGGCCTCCTTTCCTATTGCTAGCTTATCCCTCTGTGGACCAGGAACCCTCTTGCCAGGGCCCAGAAGCCATCTCAGAAGGAAACTCAGAAACTCAGTTGCAAGAAAGAAGTTTCTCCTGGGAGAAGGGAGAGGGGACAAAGCTGGGCGCCTGTGCTCTTTTTAATTCCACATTCTGGCGAAGAAAACCTCAGGTCTGACTTTAGAGCCTTTGACACATAATTGGTAGCCAATTTTCCTAAGTGGTGAGTCAATTTTCTGCTTGTGAAATGTAACTTTACCCTGGTGCACACCAGGCCCCAGGGTTTTCAATGTGGCTTAACAGCAATTATATGAATGTTAGGAAGGGGGGAAGTGTTAAAGTCTCTACATTTACATTTTTCATGTTTTTGCCTCTTAAAGGGATAGGAGACATCTCCTAACCAACCAACCCATGAAAAACCCACCCGAAGGCAGACACAGGATATCCTGAGAAAGAAAACCATTTTAAAGCCACACCACAAAGGGTATATTTTTTTAAATTCTCCGCAGTGCGCACACAAGTAGTGAGATGTAATGGGGAGGCGCTTAACAGGAGGGGTCAGGGCATCCTGCGCCTAGTTCCTCCGGGGCTATTTTCTTTGCTCCCACCCTCCCCCGCTCCTCCCCCCAAACAAATGCCCCGGTGGGCAGGCGGGCGCTGGGCCCCGCCGCAGGCCGCGCTCCCCCCCTGCAGCCCCAGGCGGCCGGCGGCTCCCGTCCACATGTGCGACTCATGTTTCGGCTTTCACTGGCGACAAACTGGAGCCGGGGCCTTTCCGTTTAGGAGGAACTCGCTCTGTGTCGCTAACAACAACACAAACACCGGCGGCCCCTGCTCTGTGCTTCGCTGCCCACGGTGCGCTCGGCACCAGGCTGGATTTATAGCAAGGAGCCCCGACTGTAAGAAGTAATTCATGAGTCCCCACAATGCCACTACTGAGAGGCATCGGGAGGGGGGAAGAAACGTCCGCGGGCTCGCTCCCTGGGCGTCCGTCCCAGCCCATCCCGACGTGCGGGTCTGAAGTCCCAAGCAGCCCAGCACGTGCACAGCTTGTCCTCATTCATTTTGTTTTAATTTTTTTCTCTAGAAGGGAGGAGAATAATGTCCACCACCTCCCCTTTAGCATAACTTGTTTAAAACCCGACAGACTTAAAAGACGTTCCTTGGGCATTAGTTGCAATACAACGGTTCTACTACATACATATGTTTACACAAACCTACATGGCATCTCTCTCTCTCTCTCTCTCTCTCTCTCTCTCTCTCTCACTCTCTCTCTCTCTCTCTCACACACACACACACACACACACACACAGGCTCATAATACACTCACAAACAAAAAAAAAAAAAAGAAAAAAAAGAAAAATCCCATCACTTATTATGGACTTTCCTGGAAGATTTAGTTATGTTTGTTTCAGAAAGACATAATAATTTTAATAAATCTGACTTGGGAAACATCTATCATGAATGACTTTGGAAAGGTGGGAAAGAAAACAAAGTAACTGATGTTAAAAATCATTTAGTAGGGGGAAAAATATGCAATGTAAAAATTCCACCAAAAAAGAAGAAATCGAAAGTCATGTAGACAAAGATTTATTGCTTCACAGCCCCAAAAAAAGCTCTTAACTATCCTGAGGCAAAGAGGAAAATATTGCACATGAAAGCTACCCTTTGGACTATCACACTCAATTCCAAAAGATATCAAAAAAAACCCACAGCAAAAATATACACACGAAACTTTGTACCAGATTCTGTATTAAAAGTAGGCTTGTCAGGTCTCATGAATACCTCCTGGTCTGTGGTTACAAGTTTCGGTGTTCAGCCTTTTCTGCAGATCAGTTTGGGGTTTCTCCAACTCTGAGCCACAGCCTGTCAAGATGATCCTCTCCAACCCCAGCCTTTTAAATCCCACATCTTTGTTTTCCCCCTAACTCTCAGCTTAATTGTCTCCAAGTTCCTGCATCGGTCAGCCATTCCAAGCTGGAATTAAAAGATGGACAGATCCTTTACCCTGAGAATTTGGAGCTGTGAACCTTCTTCAGGAGAGGCCCAGGGAGGGATAATTGTTTTAGTGAAGCTCACTGCCTCGTCAGTGGTCCATGAGACCCTGCTGAGCGTGGCAGCGTACCTTTGGCAGTAACCCAGGGCAGGTTCAGGAAACCGTTTCGTGTTCCTGCCCTTAGCCTTGTGTCAGTGAAGCCTGGCACATCTTTTTTGTGGTTGTAATTTAAATGAGACAACCAACTGCACAGCTGTGTCGGTCAAATTATGCAGGGCCATGTGGCCTTTCTTCCATCTTTAAAAAGTCCAGGGCACCTCTGACCATGTTTGAGAAAAACCCAAGGGAGCAATGACCAACAAAAGGAATAGTGATTATGCCAGCAAAGGATGGAAATTTGCCTAAATGAATATATTAAAGGCTGCACTCAGAAAATGGAAATGTTAGTTTTTAATAGAGGCAGAATGGTGTCATGATTAAGACCCTGATCTTTGGGGTCCGACACAGCAGGGCTGGCGTCCAAGCTCCCACACTTAATAGCTGTGGTGACCTTGGGTAAGTTATTCAACCTCTCAGAGTCCCTGTTTCCTCATCTATAAAATGGGAGGAAATAAGAATACTCCCCACACAGAGTAATTGTTAGGGATTAAAGAGAGACTATTTAGCAAATATATACAGCTTAATAAATGTTAGTTATTATTATCATCATCACCAAGAGCAATTACAACAATAGCACAAGGAACATGTAAAAGGCAATGCCAGTCACCATGCTACCAGTCATGTGCACTCCAGGAAAAGACTAGTTTTACTTAGCCTCCAGCTGAGAATTTTACATATCGTACATATTGCATATTACAGAACTATGTCCTTGCCAAACTGTAAATAAGACTGATATGACTGAAGTTTCTATAATCCAAATTATATTTTATTCAGTTTACACTGCATGGAGAGTTTTAACATCTCTCTCTCTCTCTCTTTCACACACACACACACACACACACACACACACACCAGACACATATACATGGATGCATACTACACCAATACAAGCCAGCAGATATGTGGGTAGAAAATCAGTACACACACCCTAGAATGAAAGGAACATAATTATCAACTTTATTTTGACAACTCTGTTCAATGATACTCGGTTATGAATTGAATGGCAAAAGTAAACTCTTTGAAATACTGAAAGCACGACCCATTGTGTCTTTGCTCCTAAGGGCCCTTTAAAAGCTGAGGTTAAATTATAATCAGATGGCAGAAGGATAAGACCCTCACCTCAGGGCACTTCTTTGGGATAAATGACCAGTTCTGGTCCATGTTGTAAGGGATTGGTGGCCCAAAGCACCATGGGGCCAATGACCCCTTGCTGGTCATTAATCGTTACCAAATTCCCTGGAACCAAGGTCATTATCGCTAATATAAACTTAAATAAAAATTCCAGAGACATATGGATTTCTTTTAATAGTCTTATTTCTTTTGGTTTTTATAGGGCATTACTATAGAATTAATGTTCAATACATTAGCTCTGTAGTTGGTTTGTCTTAACACTTGATCCTGCTTAAAGTAAAGGTTTATTGGACATAAAATAAGAAATGAAGGAAAGAAAACGAAAAACAGGAAATCCTGAGAGGGCCTATTCTGTACCTGGAATTTTCAGAAAGTCGTTATCTATGGGACTCACAAGTTTGTTTCCTTGGTAATCTGTCAAGATATTATAATGTTTGAATGTAAGGGTTCAAGAATTTCAAATTTTTAATATATGCATATGTAGATATATATGTACATATTCTACATACATAGAATCCTGGACTAAGTTTTGTTTCTCAGTCTCTCATCTCTGCACATTAACAAAAGAAAAAATGTTTTTGAGATTTTGTGAGATTCTAATTTCTTTAAGCCTTAGGGATATACACTGTGTTCTAACACACAAGCACAAGCCCAGCATTCTAGCAAAGCATATAATCTCATAGCTTTATTCTAAAGATACTCAGTTATTTGGTCTTAAAGGGAATTATCCACCACCAAAAATACAGATATAAAGTAAATTATCAATTATTTAATAAATGTGCTATGTGCAACTCAGTGTATATTTTCAAATATCAACAGTTGGGCTGCTCCTTCTGGAATAGGCTAAACCAGAAAATCTGGTTAGATGCACTGAGGTGTCAGAGAGATAGTCTCTGCTGATGGCCTTTTGGGGTTACTGTCTCATATAGATAAATGTGCCTGTCCACTGCCTCATATTTTATAAGCCTACAATTTTCCTTGCTAGCTCCCTTTCCCATCTTGCCCAAGTTATGCTACCTATAAATTTAAATACACCAACTCAATTAGTCTTGTAAGGTACATCATCTAATGGCCTCCCCCAATTGCCCTCTACCTTAAGGTGGATCTCAGCAATGGATGTGGTCCTTGCCCTCTTATTACCTAGCTGATACCTGGGATGAAGTAATGAAGAAGAGTGAAAGGTGGGTGAGAATATTGCTCACAATTCTAACTGTGAGGTTGCTATTTACTGGATAGTACACCTGCTACCCAAGCAAATGTTTAAGAACAGGCTACTGTCCGATGTTAGATATAAGAGGTGACTAGATTTATAGGAGTATAGAGCATTAAAATCATTGAGAGAGAGGGAACCTTAAAGATCCTAAGCGTCCAATTCTATCATTTTATAAATGGGGAAACTGAAACCTAGACAAGTTAAGAGACTTGCTGAGGCTCACATATCTAAATAATGGCAGGGGCGGTATTAAAAACCAGGTCTCCTGTGTCCTAGTTCAGCATTCTATACCAGGTTGCTTCTCATTTTCATTATAAATGAAAAATCCAACTTCAGCTCAAGCGATTTAACTTATCAGACCTAGAATAGAATCAAAGCATGCTCACTCCTTAACAGAAGTATATTCTCGAATTGGGGTTTGTAATGGAGGTAATAATATCTTGAAGATTAAAAATTAGCATAGTAGGACATTAACCTAAGCTGAATCTGACGCATAATGAGTTACTTCATTAAAAGGAGGGAGGGAACCAGGTGATATGGGAGAAAGATGTGACTCAATGGAATTGGTGGTGATTTGAAAAAGAAAAGGGGATCCCATACCAAATATTGTTTCCTTAATGAGTGAAGGACCTGAAAATTCCACACAATACCTCTAGGGTAGTCCCCACTCAGGGATAGGGGCTACATTTTATGTCACACAGTATATGCTTCCCAAATATCTAGTGAATAAATAACATGCCGGTTCATCTACCCTATTTGAGGTCAAGGAAATCAATGGATGCTTGTCTCTGTGGTCTCTGTGAATGAAAACAATGGCTCCCAAACAAGAGAATACCCCATCATGAAACAATTTTTATAAGTTTAGCAGAATTATTCTTGCTGGGTTCCAACCTCCAAACATTTGGAGCACAAGGGAGTTCGGCTTGTCGAATGGTTTGTGATAATGGTCGAAGAGAAAAAGAGAAGGAGAGAAGATATAAACTTAAAATTTCATCTTTTTTAAACTAGGCATTTGCCCTCAATTACCAAATAGTGGACACAGGAGAAAAAGACACAGCCCTTAGCTAAGTGATAGTCAGTTACATATTTGAACGAAGATGGAAAATTAAAATATCTCCAAGCCAGCCCAATCGTTTTAGGCAGGCCAGATAAGCATATAACCCAGAGGCTGAGGTATGTGTTGCTTCCTCCTTTCTCCCACAACCTGAAAAAGTATGGAAGCTGCTGATTATCCACTCCAGCATCCTTTGTGAATGCTCCTTTGCCTATTGGAATCACATTCCTTCAGTTCACTGGAGACTATGCCAAGGACTACTAATTTCTCTCAGCACCATGCCCATGACTTCTGCCCGTCCTTGGCAATTCAAAAGGTATGACAAACCTTCTCAGGCAACATGTGACACAAAGGCAGTTCTGAGTAGAGGGAAGTTCGATGTACTTTTCCCCCCCTTCCACTACGATTTCTTCAGAATTTGATCTTACAACAATACCTCATTTCCTTTATTATTATTTCTGGAAAGGACAGTTTGTTGAATTTGTTTAGGGTTAAATATAAGACAATTGTTAAATTTAGGACTTATTTTGAAAATTGCCAAGTTCAATATTTACATATGTCAGTGCCTTTCAGGGATAGATAATAGAGACAACCACTCATGATGAGATGTCTAGAATAGAAGAACTTTTATAAAATTCCTACTGAAATATGACTATTGATGAAATATTCTGACAAATATAAACAACAATTGCAATTTTGTGCAATGTTATGACATAGCATAAATAAGCACAGTTGCAAATGAATAAAATACGTAAGCTTCGAAAAATAAAGTAATATTTTATGAACGCGACATTCTGTAGCTTCCCATTCCCCAGGACTGTTCTAATTTCTTAGAAGCGATTTAACACATGCTCCTTGTATGTTCGGTGTACCATTCTGGGTGTTGTTGGAGATACAGAGCTCACGGGTTTCCCTAGACCCAAATCCAGAAAATACAAGTTCTACCCTTCCCTGAGGCTGATCTCACACAAGGTGAAATGAAGAGCAAAGCAGGACCCAGATGGCCAGAGTAGTAGCAGAAAAGCCACTGGAATCAGAGCCAGGGACTTGGCTTAAGGTCCTGGTTCTGAGGCTAATTAGATCTTTGGGCAATGTTACTGGCTTCACCTTTCTCATCTGTAAAATGAAGGGACTAGACTGTAATCTCTGAGAGTCTCTTCAGTTCAAAGGGAAACTTGGTCATTCCTACAAGAACTTAGATTCTTCTGAAAACCTTCCCTTGAGACCTGGCCAGGTTATTACTTTTATGAAGCTAAACTTTACATTCTCCGTATCTGTGAAATGGGTGCAAAAACCCCTACCTATCTCACAGTGTTACTGTCATGGAAACTAAAGCAATGTAGGTCAAAGAGCTCTCTACATGCCAAAAGAGCTGAACACTGTAAAATCTTTATTTCATTCCCTCAAAGAGGTAGATGAGTGATAGAATTAAAGTGTTAGCCTTCCCAAAGTTATGTATGTCTTTAGAAAAGATCAAAGGCTCTTAGTTAAAGGAATGAGACTCTAACAGGAGAATTCTAAGCACCAACTAGGTTTGGGTGGAAAAACTTTACCTGCATTCTTAAAAGCTGAATTCTTAAAAGCTCTGCAAATATTCCTTATTGTTTTTAAATACGGCTGTTTAATCAAACCCCAAGGAGACTTTTCTGGTGGAACTCAGACTTGCCCAAGCTACAAAGAGTATCTAAGTGGGGAGAAGAGAGGGTCAGTAAGCAAATGTTCTGTTAATGAATAAAGATCCCACTGAAAACTCTCATGTTGTTTTAGACCCACCAGCAGAAGCACAAAGCTAGCTTAATAAACCATGGGATGTGAAAAATTCACTGTGATGGGGCATACCAGAGAAGTCCCCTGCTAAAGGGGGCGTGTGGGAAGTTCGCAGTCCACCCACGGCCTTGTCTCGAAACCAGACAGATGAAGCTGTCTGCTAGAAAATCGAGATTCCCTTTCACTTTTCCACAATTGAAAAGTTGTTTGTGGGAGGCCCCCAGAATCATTTATAACTGAAAGAACAAGAGAAGCCACCTTCAAATTCCAGTTTCAATAGGCCTGAAATCCTTCTGGAAACCTAAAGTGACTGCACCATTTGGTATCCCCAGAGAACGTGAGCAACAGATAAAAATCATCCAACCCAGTGGAAAGAAGGGTCACTGTAGAGCTTGGACTAACCTCTTAGTAACATTCAGTCACTGCCACAACCTTCCCTTTTCCGTCATTTCCATGTACCGTAGAACTTGAATTCATAATCCATATCCCTGTTTTAAATCCCCACCTCTAAGGGAGCCTGTAAGAAATACTGACCTGTTTGTGTCAAAAACCTTCCAAACGATTACAGGGAAAGCACTGAGGGAGAGTTCTTTCCCCCACAATCAGGAAGCTGCATACCTGGTTTATAGGAGTTGCTAGTTCTCATGACCTCCTAATCCCCAGGGAACAGTCTAAGGGCACAGCTACTCCTACCAGGGTAAGCCCCCATTTCAGTCGGACCTCCTCACACAACTTTACTCCTAATTTCTGCAAAATCTCGGTGGTAACTGAAGCCCAGAAAGTACTCATAGGTATACAAACAAAAGCTTGCTACAACCACTATGTGTGGGAAACTGAGGAATACCCAGGCAGTCTACTCTGAGCAGCAGACAGAAATACAAAGACATATAATGTGACATGGTTTCCTGATATTCAGAATACCAAACTTCCATGATACATCAAAGAATCAGACCTAATTCTGCCCTTATTATCTTGGGTACGTCATGATTAATGTTGCAGAAACATTTTTAAGCCACTGTCTATCAGCAATTTGATGAAACAAAAATCTAACGTCTCACAAGTAATGTTGAAAGCACCATGATTTGAAAGAAACTACTATTAGTAAACTAAACTGCACTCTAAATAAAGAAAATTACTGCTGTTAAGACATACTGTTCTGAGAATTATCAGGAAGAGTACCAAAATGCTAACACTGCTGTATATAAGAAATTATTCAAGTATGCATTTGAGCAATTCTGCATTTTAATTTAACCCTTTGAAACATTAATCAAACCGTGGCTAATTATAGGAATTAAGGAATTAAACGATGGAATCTTCTAAAAGATATTATTTAAAAGGCAGTTTATACAATTACTTGTATAGATGTTTGCTTTAAAGAGGAAAACAGTTCTACTGTAATGAAAAGGGTCTTAGAAAATTAAATTAACAAGGGGGGACCAGGCTGATATGAAACTAAATTAGCATCAAATGCAAATTACAGGGTACTTAATGGTAGAAACAGGTGCAGAGAAGAACCCTAAATGAGATAAATGAATAAAACATCCCTCTCCACAAATGTGGAAGCTGACACAAAGTCAATGATATGAATAATTCAGCAGCCTCCACACTGCTGTTGAGGTCAGCCTGCCTTGACCTTTGAAACAGGAAGTAAAATTCGGTTCAAATTTGAGTGACTGGAAATATAACAGTTATTTGTTTTTTATATTAAAAAACCCACAGAATTTTCCTTAAATACAGATATAGCAAATATACAATAGAATTACAGTTTGAACTAAAGAGACATTACATAATCAAAGTACTTGGTAAACAAATAAACAAAAAATCGTTAGATAGGATTTTACCCAAACTGTGTTTCAATACAGAAATTCTAAAAATAAAACAAGTAAAAGCATATTTACCGTGGCTTAGCTTACTGATCACACTCCCTGTGAGAATAAATATCTAAATATTTCCCATTTCTTCAAACAATTTTGCTGTGTTGATGTCAATGTAAGAAATATTTTTAATTAGCCAGGTATTTTTATTAATAATACAAAATAATCTCTCACATTTGTAAGACAAAATTTTGTTAAAGTAGATTTTTAAAAATCTTTACGAAGCTGCTCTGTTTTTTTAATCCTTCAAACCGTGATTTAAGAAATGTTGCAGCCCTCAAATTAGTTTATCTTATAAAAATGCAACCCCAGTCTAAAAACAAATCATTCTCATAAGTGGATATCTACTGTGATTTTATGTCTTTCATGCTTTTCTCATTCTTTGCATGCTTCAAAAGTGTTTTGTACAGTCAACTAGTGAAAGTACTTTCCTCATTTCAAATTGAATTTGGTGCTGCTAGAGATTAACATGGTATGACAACAAACCAATTTCTACAAGCTAGAAAGACAGCAAAATATATATGGTATATCACCCTCATTCTTATTTTACAGGATGGCATAAAAGATGTTTGATAATAGCGGTTATCTCTGCCCTCCAATTGGTTCTATTAATGGGACCCACAACTTGGCTATCTACCTTTCATCTATCTACTGTGCTTGTCAGATAAAAGATTATGTTGAAAGATGAGCTTAATTTTATTTTCTAGATTTAGAGAGGGTTAGAGCCACACACACACACACACACACACACACACACACACACACACCAGCCATCTATGATAGCTCAGTGGTAAACTCGATCTACAATATAATTACCATAGGAAGAAGTTTGAGATATGCTTTTTCTAATTCCAAGTGTTCAGCAGAGGCAAAATTAAAGATGCAGGGTGTGTTGTTTTTTTTAATTATTATTATTATTATCATATCAGCAAAATCACTCCTCACTTGACATTTAATAAAGGGTGATAGACCAAACATTGCTGATTTGGGGCTTGGCGTAATGACCGACCTGAGTGAAGGTTTGTGTACAAAGTGGCTCCCCATTAAATAAGGGCTCTGTGGAACCAGCTGGTTCTCATTTTGAAACAACCGGTTTCTCTATCCCCAAGTGCTAAAGAAAATAATCCCTGCAATCTATGACTACACACTTTCACAGAGGCAGCAATGAGAATTTGATTGTGGAGATAATTAAAGTCATTCCTGGAACTTCCATGAAAAAAAAAAAGTGGGGGGGGGGGGCCCGAGGTGGGTCGAAAGAAAGAATAGTCAATGATAGTGTTTAAAATTAAACTATGACAAATCATTCAGAGTGGGGAAGAGAGAGAAGGAACCCCCACCCTTCACAGAATTCACTTGAATTGGCTCTATTTTCTTCTCCACTGGGCTGCTCCAAGGGGAGGCCCGAGATGCCATTAGTCAGGGCCACAGCCCCCAGTGTCCGGCTTGGATACAAGAATCGAAAACACACCCCAAGAAACTCCCTATCACTGATGACACATCATGATGAGATTTTTTTTTTAAGTTTCAACCCTAAATAAGATAGCCAGAGAGGAATCCATCTGGATTCTTCAAAAGTCACCCAGATTGATCTGAGATTGTTTCGACATTAAAAAAGAAGAACAAGAAGAAATCAGACATTTCAAGGCATTCCTCTCAATCTCGAGGAGAGCTTGTTTTTTGTTTTCATTTTGTTCTGTTTAATGCTATGCCGTTGAAGAAGAGCCCATGCTCACATAGCCTGAATGACATCCGGCTGAACCCCACAGTCCCTGCACGCCTGCAGATTTCATGGGCTTTTGGGGGAAAACTAAAATACGAGTAATCTATCTGTCTGCACTATCTGCCTCTACCAGGAAGGAGAGATGGGCTCAATGAGGACGACTGGGGGTCTCTCAATTAACCTGATTAGTTCAGCACAGTGCTCTCATGAATGGTACCGTATCTTGAAAATAGGGGAGAACTTCCTTTCTCCAGTAGATGCAGGAGCCCCCTAAAGCCACAACGATGCAGCCTATCAAATGTGAGTGGCCTCTGCTTCTCTTCCCTCTTCCCAGCTAGCAGGTCAGAGAGACCAGCAGACGTGCTGCCTGATTGGATTTTGTGTCCTAAGGACAGGAGGCAAGCTCCCCGTCTGCCCAGGTGGCCTTGGAGAAGGCTGGGAAAAGGGATGCCCTGTGGGCAACTTCAAGCCCCTTCTTTCAGAGTCAACCAGGCACATGATGGGATTGAGGTGGGGGACAAGGGGGTTGGGGGAGGGAGAGAGGGGAAGGGGGGGAGGGGAGAGAATTCATTAACCCTTCAGTCACTGGACTAACATGTCAATTATACCTGCCTGAAAAAAAAAAACGGTGAATTCTTAAGTCTTCTAACATTATATAAAACAAAGATACTGCTGAAACATGTTACCCTAATGCTGATTTCACATTTGATATAATAATGGGAACAACAAAAGTTGACATACAAAAATAAAGCTTTCCCCCCAAACTCTCTGAAATCCCCTTGTTTGCAAAAGATGCTCCGTGTGTGTGTTTTAAATGCACGTTATCATGTGTAACAGACATAGTAGTTAACAGAATATATTCTTGAAAATGTGCTTTGTGAGAATGTCAACAGCAGGGTTTTTCACTTACATGTCTGCTCTGTGATTTACTTCATCAATTAAATAGTTAGGCAATGAGGGGATTTGCATGGTAATCGTGTGAAGATTAACATTTTTAAGTGTAACAAATTTAATATTTTATCTTACATTTTCTGTTTCTCATCATTCTTTCATGGCAGTGCATTTTCACTTTATTGTGTAGTTATAACAAGCCTGTCTTTATGCAGAGAGATGAGACCACCAGCTTCAACAACTGCCTTTCTAGCTCCTTTCATCCTTTTCTTCACTTCATAAAAACATACCCCAAGCACTTAGTGCACAGCAGTGAGGCACTGAGCTGAGTGCTGGGGATACAGCAGAGCAACACATGGGTATCACTGCCCTCTGGGGCTTACAGTCTACCTCCTAAAGAGTTCACCTGCCTCAGCAATACCAGAGGGAACTAAAATTAGAATTTCATAACTGGAAAAAATCTTAGAGATCTCTTCATTCCAGCCCTTATTTTAAAAATAACATCCATCCTCTATTGAATATGATTTATGTGCCAGGTATTGTGCTAAGTACTCTCCACGTATTATCTACTTAGTCCTCACCACAACCCTATAAAGAAGAAACTAGTGGGTCCCCTTATTCCGGTCTTACGGATGAAGAAACCGAGGCTTAGGAAAGTTAAATGATCCGCCAGCAGCCCCAAGGTTAACACTGGCAGGGCTGAGATTTGATCCAAGGTGGTCTGACACCACAACCAATGTGTAGACTGTTTTGGAGCGGCAACAAAGCCCCAAGTTCAACAGCACTGAGTAAAAGGTAAAAGGCAACTTCCACCCAGGGATATTTTTTCTCTGCATCATAATCCTCATCTAAAATAGCAGTCTTCTATTTAAAAAAAAAAATCAATAAATTCTTTGTTTACACTTCACATTCCAAATCACTGGAATTTTTTTTTTCCCAACTCTGAGGTGCTGAGAGCTCCATGAGAGCAGGAACAACATGTGTCTTCTCCGTAGAGCCCCAACCCTGAAAAGGAGTGACTGGCGGAGAGTAGAGGCTCAATAAATATTTGTGGAAAGAAAAAAAATGAACAAGTCCTCATCCAAGGGGACTTAGTTACCACGATAAGCTTCAGTAAGGTAATTCTGCTTGTAAGAAAGTCCCATGGTGGGGTGCCTGTCTGGCTCAGTCGGAAGACCATGTGACTCTTGATCAGAGGGTAGCCTTTGAGCCCCATTTGGGTGTAGAGATTACTTAAACAAATAAAAATTTTGAAAAGTCTCATGGCAATCATCACAGTAAGAATAACAATCCACACAGAATATATTATGTTCAAATTTCAAGAGCTACCTGACTTCAAAGCACCTAATATGTGCCAAGCCCTGTGCTAGATATTTTAACCCTCACAAGTCTTCAAACTTGAAATGACTTTTCCCATTTTAAAGGTGGGAAAACTGAACCCCCTGAGGCTCAAGTATTGGTAAGTAGCAGTGAGGGGATCTGAGCCTCAGCTAATCTAAATCTATGCCTTTTCCATCATACTCTGCCTTGTCCCAGATTTCTCTTGGATGAGTGTCTGTTTGTTCTCAATAAAACACGCAATGGTTTACTCATCAAAATAGATGAGGGCATGAGAACTCAAATATTGGCCCAGCAACAGATTCAACAATTTATATGTCATATTATTATTATTTTAATCCCAAAAGCTAACTGCCAGATCTACTAAGAAATATTGTTTAGATACAAAGGTTTAAATTAATACATAGGAAAGATAAATTGTGGATACCAAGAAACATAAGTGAGACTACATGAAATACTGAAAACAGTTTTGTTTTGTTTTGTTTTGTTTTTTTACTGGGCAATTGAGGAGGGGGAAAAAATCAAGCTGAGAGCTAAGAGATGGGATTCTAATCACTTGCTTTCTCACTAATTTCCTTAAGCTATGCGCCTCAGATTACCCACTGTAAAATGGAGTTAATGGGTACCCTCACATTTGTATGAAAAGAATTCTCTGAAATATTATACCATAAAGATCTCTGAAACTTTCAAGTACCATTCAAACATAGTGACTATAACTCATAATGGTCAAAGATGTTGTTCGTATTGTGTTAAGGTGCTCATAGGCCAGGATTCAGATGCAGGTCTTTCAGAGAATATATGAATATCCAGAATTGGACACCCCCACTCCTACAGCCACAGAAAGAAGGACTCTGTTTTTTAAAGATATTTTGAGATGTACAGCATTCATCTGAGATTGTCATCTGGCTTTAAGAAAACACCAAGATTGTATAGCGAATCATGGGTTTTCAATACTGCTTATAATAGTGTCAAAGATAACCAACTATCTTTTCTAAAGAACTTTCTAATAAATAGCAAAAAGATTTCTCATTTTACACATCTTTGATTTTGTCTTTGTAAAGAGAGAGAGAGAGAGAGAGAGAGAGAGAGAGAGAGAGGGAAAGTAGGTGTGAGAGTAACTAAACCTGATGCAGGGCCAAAGTTCTTCAAACTTACTTTCCATTTTGTTAGGAAACATCAACCCATATTGCAGTCAAGACACTAAAAATGGTGTTTTAAGACATTACTAACAGATCAGAATACTAATAAAAGAGAAGCATGTTAAAAATAGAAAATTATTGTTCTATTGAACAATAATAAATAAACTGCAAATAGCATGATTGCCTGATATTCAGATAAAGTGGGGGTGGGAGGAAAGCATTAGTCAAATCATGGTTGCTCTGGAAAGATGGAGGAGAAAACAACATCCGACCATCAAAAAAGTTGTCAGCCTGAGTGGAGAGCACTGTCCCGTTCAGGCAGCATATTCAGGACACTAGCAGGGACAGAGACCATAAGAAAACGAAGCAGGTAATGCCATGGAGCAAAACATCCCAACATTTCCCTTTGCTAATTTCCAATTCATTGATTAAGAAAGACAAGAAAAAGTTCTTTGAATCCTGAAATGCCAGGTCATGAGTGTTCACACCCTGTAGCAGGGCTCTTCTGATCTACTCACCCACCTCCCCACACACATAGTATCAATATTTGGTCAGTAGAGCAGCAAATGAGCAAGAAGCATTTTTTTTTTTAACCACTACAAACTTTACATGAACCAAAATCTGAGAAAACTCTACACGGGATGTACAGTGACCACGTCCCGGTGAAAAATGCAATGTGCAATTTGATTATTATTTTCTCTTCTTTCCCTGCCCTGGCACTGAAAGTGTTAAAGAAAACAATAAAAGAACAAGTAAGTGTACAGGGTAGGATTTACTGGCATTTACTTTTAATCTATGGTCCTTCACTCTGTAGCTTATCGGGCCTCTGTCAGTCCTTTTTCCTCCTTTATACTTCATGAGGAGCCCCCCATGCTGCTACTGAGAGACAGAGCCCAAGTGTCTATAAGCTTTTTGTCAGGTAAAAAGAGAAGAAAAAGGAAAGGAACAAGAGGAAAAGCAAAGCTAAGAGGCATCTATTAGATGTCACTAGGCTTTTGTATTCATGTCAATGATTCAGGATTAGAGTATTTGAAATAATCTTATTGAGAGGAATCAAAAGGCCCACCGAGTGAGAGGCTGCTCTGTAGCATATGGCAAAGGCACGAACAATATCTTATTAAAGATGTGTTGGCTAACACTATTACTTTATATTATATTACAAAACTATTGTGCCTCAAACAGTTAGCAGGATGGTATAGTTACCGAGTGCCATTTTGGAGGTTATTGTGTGGGATCAAGCTATATAATTTGCCAGCTTGTCTAGTTAAGTCTTTCCAAAGTAGGGTTCTCAGGCAAGTTTGGAACTGAAACGAAGCACTTCACCTTCAAAAATAAAAATCCCCAAAGCACAGCAAAGACCACTCTGTTCCCACTGAAAGTGGAGTATATATTGCACGGATGAAACGCCAGTGGCATTCTTTTCCCCAGAATCAGGTTCATTAAGTTTGCATCATTTACCGTATGTGACCCCCACCCCCCCATTGAAAATATGCAGGGTTTTTTTTTTTTGGCTTGATTCCCCTCCCCATGAAGAAAACACACACACACACACACACACACACACACACACACACACACTCAGCTTCACACTTTAGCAGGATTAAGGCAATTAAAATTCTATTACAATAAGTACTGTAACGTTAAAACCTTCATTTGCTTCTGGACAAAGGCTTGTAACTGGAGAGTTTTCAAGGGAGATTTATCTTCATCTACCCACACCTTTAAAGGCAGTAAGCAACCAAAAACAAACCTGTACTGTTCACCATATTTCATTGATTGCAATTGGAGTATTTAGGTCACTTTTATATTGTCCAGGACAGGATATAGTTACACGGTTTATAAAAGGAAGGATGGGACAGGGGATAGGAGAGAATGAAAAATTAGTAGTCTATTTCAGCTAATGCCCCATGCAAATTAAAATGACTAAAATACCATCTCTTTATATGAAGGAAACTCTAAATGGAGTTTTTAAAATCTGGTCAATTTTTGTTAGAGAGTTTGGTCAGGTGCTGGCAGTAGGGAGGAGAGAGGGGAATTTATCAATGGAGAGTTTGCACTTGGGGAGGGATGGGTTTTTTTCCCATTCTAAGTAACTTCTTTTAGAAAAGCAAAAGCATATTTAATATAGTGATATATTCTCATCACAAACTGACTACACAAAGTTGCTAGATGACACACAGGGGAGTTTGTACTGCATTTCTGTATTTTTCCAAAACTGTTACAAAAGCAAAGTTATGATGACATGGGATAAAAACCCACACCACGAGCAGACACCCGGGCCAGTCACACATACACTGCTGATTCTCTGAAGCTTCGTTAAATACATTTCTTGGAAGTTGCTGCCATTATTTCCTTTACAGGAAAACCACTGTTGTTCATTATACAGTGTCTGCAGTAGTATTATACCATGTAAAAGTACTTTGCATTATGATATATTGTCAGCATATTTGAAATGCATTTTAATGTATCCTGGCTGTGTATTTGGGAATAGCTGATAGCAAATGGAATACAGACTGCTATTAGCTTATTGTATTCGTTATTTTCTTATCATGGTAGTAAACTGCACACAAATGTACAGGGCTCATCTCATATTCAGAATGGTATTATCTGATATGTGATAAAATTTAGAATGATACTCTCTCACATAAGCCTCATCGCTAATAATCACATAGGAATTCCCACTGAGAAAACAAATGTTTAAATACACTAGGGTTAATAAACAACCATAAATTCATGCTCAATGTCGACACTGGCTTTTCACTTTTGGAAAAATGCAAACCTCTCAATCCAACCGAGAAGACAGCAATTATCCTGCCTGAGGCAATTTTAAGGGGTGAATTCCTCCTTCTTTTATTTTTACCGAGCAATCAAGGTCAGGAAATCAGATGGTATAAAGGCTTATCAGAACTCCAACAAATGCATTTGCACCCTGGTTGTTCACACTCCAGACAGCAGTTTGTGTACCTTACAGTGTGATTATGTTTAGTGGTTGGCCCTTCTAAACACTGGGTAGAGACCAAAATAATAAGAGTTGAAAGATCAATGAAATGAAACTGACAAAAAAAGCCTCATTTGCAACTTTAATAAAAGTATATGCTATGTTCATATAGTTGAAGACTTTATTATATGCCCCACCCTATTCTATGGTAATTCTAAAGTTTTACCATTGTCTTCCTATTATACAGATGAACATCTATCTTATATAAATACATTGGGCCAATTTAATCAGGATATTAGATGTTGATAAGACAACACTGGACTTTTCTAAAAAGTTCAGTCACAGAATCGCAGCATTTGTGCCTTTTAGTTGAGAATGGATCTTAAATAAATTTTTTTCTCTGAAAAACCCTTAATGATTAAGCTGTTCATATGATGTATGTCATGTCAATTTAACAGGTAAAATAAGCATTCTATTATTTTTACTCCTGAATATTCTCTTTCAGACAATAATCATAACACAAACCCAACTTGTGTTACCTAAGTGAAAGTGATCTAGATGTGGAAAATCTTTAGACATCCTGGAAAAGACAGATGCAGGCTTTTATTGCTTTTTGGGACATCCTCGGGTAAGTGTGGCCTGAAGAGCAGTAATTCTAAACAAGCTAGGTTTCTCATGTTATAAAATTCATGTATTTTTTAAAATGTTGCATCACAAGGCTTACATCTCAAACACAGATACAGGGATCTCATAAATGGAAAAGAAAGACAAATCTGTTAAAGTTATAGTAAGCAAATGCAAAATTTTTAGAGTTGTATTGGTCAACAGGCTTTAAAAATCCATGTTTTTAATACTGGCTGTGAAGAACTCAGAACTTGCAGGTTACTCAAGCCACATTATATCTCAGAAGGACTATGTCTAAATTCACAGGAGACAGGAAAACATAATTTGAGGGAGGATGTCACCCTTTATTATTTCTATTTATTAAAAGAGAAAATTCCACTTGTTAACTGCTCAGGATCCACAGCACAAGGACACGAAGAATTGAGGACTTCTTTTCTCCCTTTACTTAGTCTATTTCATCAATCACACTGATCCTAAATTGAAAAACCAAACAAACAAATATTGAGCTGTACCCTACCCTGCCCTACCGGAAATGAGCAAAACAAATCTGGCCGGAAACTTCGGGGCTCTGTGTGAAAGGAATCCTATAGTATAATTTGGAGAAAGAAATGTTTTTGTAATACCATCTGTATCCATCCATGTCATTGCTCAAAGATACTTTAGCGAGCCAAGGATAGGAAAATAAAGAGTTTTGTGAAGCAAATCAAGAATGGCTGGTAATTCTAAGTAGATACGGAATAACAGTCTGCATACTTCAGATATTCAGTCCAAGTATTTATAAAAAAGTTTCCACATAGAAAATGGAAGGTTTTTTTTTTAGATTCAGAAAAACTGGGTTCCCAATTCAGACTACCCTGTGTGACTTTTGTCATTATCATCTTTTCTGATTCTTACAAAGTAAACCTAATTAAGAACCTCCCTCATTAGTCTTCCAGAAAAATTAGCACAGCTTATGCTAATTACTCCTGCAAAATTTAATAAACTCGTTGAAATGGGAATAGTCTAATGAGGTTTTATTTATTGAACTAAGATAACTCCAAGGAAAAAGGTTAGGACACAAGGATATGCAATGTGGTAATAAAACTACAATTTATTCAATTTCTAAACACGAATTTTATTGCAAACCTTTTAAATTCAAATATGAGTTACTGTGCGAATATGTTAAATCAATCTCCACCTTAATTTAATAACAGCAAGTCAGTTTTTACTTTTTACTTTAACAATAATTACCACACATAGCCGTTTACCTCAATGATAATGAAATTTGCTGTTATTAGTTCCTGGTCATCAGTTATTAAACATAATGCATTTGACTTTTTCCATGTCTACACAGCCTGAATATCTGGATCATTGGGCACAGCCTGGTCTTTATAATTCTTAATCAAGCCACTTGGCATCGGGCAGGAATACAACCTAGCAGTCAACTTTACATGCATACCTTCTACATTTACAGAAATTGTCCTCTCAACTTTTCTGAAATGACTTGACAAATTTTCACAAATGTAGAAAGAATTTGGGTCATATTTTTCTTACTTGGTTGCATGCTATGATAAAAGAAGGAAGTAGAAACCCATTTTCTAAATCGATATGCAACTGCTGATTTTGTTAATTCCACTTTTCTGATGAAATATGCCAAGCTGATGTCCCCAAGTCACTAGCAGCGAATAATACAGCCAAAATTTAACACAGAAATAGCTTACCCTGCACCACTACCGTATGACCAGAAAACCTCTTCTATCTATCCTATAAATAGTTTTCCTGAATAACCACTGCTAAAAGTCTTTTGACTGATAAAAATAGCAGTGTTCTTCCAAAATCCGAAGGACAAGCAAAGGGAGCTAAAAATTATTGGTGCCCAAAAGGTGACTTCGTGTTAAAACTATGCTAAATCCTAACACAGTGATTGCCTGTATCTTCAGCTCTATAATTGCACATTGTATGCATCTTGTAAAAACAGTTACCATTGCTACTGAATGCAGGCGCCATAACCTATTTTTGCAAAATATGCAGGGATTCACATCCATAAATCTGAAAGCAAATCAAACCCTAAGCACGTAACGCAGATATTATGCAATCAGTAATATAGAATCAAATTGGAAACTATGAAATTCAAACACGGTTGCCGTCATTTTTTTTTTCCTTTGCAGCAATATCATGGAATTGAAAAATCTTTTCTATTTTGCCCTTCCTTGTGTAAGTTCTTTTCTTGTTGTTATTTTCTTCTCTCGTTGTTAAAAATGAAAGTTTCGCCTATCAGCATAGACAGGACCGGAGCTTTTAAAACCTTTGGCAGACTCAAGGACAAATAAATTCTGAAAACTCAGATGCAAATAAAAATAGCTAAATGGGGTTTTGCATATCAGCTGGCATCACTGCTTGAAAAGACAGTTCATGGGAGACAGTGGCAATCGCCAGCAAATAAACATATGTTGAGATTTCTGCAGATACACTGGGTTTCAGCCGTTTTTAAAATACTCCTCTCTTAAGGGACCAACGTTGGTTACACACTGTTTTCTACTTTGTCAAACCAAAAAGAAAAAAAAATGAAAAGGATAAATGTCATGAGCAATATCTCTAAAGCCACCAACAGTATAAAGTGCATACTTATTTTGCCTAAATTGTTTGAACTACCCCAGCCAAGAAAAGGTTTTAAGTACCCTACTGGGACAGATGCAAGGCGGCAACAATAGAAGCCACACTAATGCAATCCAGGTAACACAATCCTGTTTCAAAAACACGGGGCCGGGCTAATTACAGCGCTGCTGAGTCAAGTTTCTTATGCCATCGCAACCCGCAAGAACAGGTCAAAATCAAATGTTATTCAAACCACAGTCATATCAACCTTCTATATCAGAGTCACGGCTTAAAACCAAATGAAAAACTTAAAAGCTTAACCCATTCACAAGCAAAAAAAAAAAAAATGTTTTCATTGCGGGTGGCAAGGTACAGTTCTTGCCATCATCTAAACCAAAAGGAACTGTGCGGCAGAACAAAATGCTTACAGTTTCCAAGTTTTGGGGAATATTTGGGCTGGTCCTTTGATCACAACACTTTCTTTTTAACAGAAGCATAAGAAAAACTTGCTCAAAATAACAAATGGTTTTTTGAGGAGATGTATTTAAATAAAACAAAACAGCATAAAGGTTATATTTATTTTTGACCTTTTTCATTTGAAGATTTATCTTCCACTGCAGGAGAAGGAATCACATGACTGGCATGTCTGCTCTCGCAGATAAACATGCTACTCTAACACCACGGGCACCACGCGCAACTCACTGCATAGTGAACATTCACACGTGTTCGCTTTGAATCAAGTGTATTACTACTCAGTTATCAAGCAAAGGTGTATGCTTTGGGTGAATATTAGAGATATACTTAGTTAAGATGTCTAATTGAAATGTAAGCTTTAGAAAGCTACTTGGCAATCAAAATTGGGTTGAAGCTTGTGGAACCACATAAGTCAAAATCAATAAATCAATGTTTTGACATAAATTACGATGAAGCAGTTTTTCAGTTAACTGAAAAACAAGAAAGTAAGCCCCCAAAAGGTAAAGAATTGGAAACACAGATGGATAGGGTTGTTTGTTTTTAATCAGTATTTCCAAACCCAAAAAGGAACTTTTGGTCAGCTGTTCATTTCCTCAATGAGGGATCTGTCAGTCTAATTTGCAAGACTCTTTTCCAGCTACTGGAGGATGCTAGCTAGCTCTTTTCCTCACTGACAACTGACAGTATCTATAAACCTTCCAGGCCATTTAACTCTCAATGAGTAATGCTATGTAACAAATGGTTTCTCATACATTGAAACATGGTTTCTCATGTTTCTGTACAATGAATTTCAATAATTAAAATGTAAAATGAATATTTGGAATGCGACTTTGCATAATATGTGCACACACTGACTCCAAACTGCACCAAACAACTAAAACAAATTTATTGTTCTATAGTGATTTACTTGGTCATGTCAGATTAGTAATATGGATCTGTTGAAAAACACAATAATTAAGACAAGCAGGATAAATTAATCAACTTATAATACAGTATGAGCTACCATCAAATGCGGGAGATAACGGTAGAAAGTCTTGGTTCACAGATCTCTTTAAAACTGCTTTTATGCATAAATAAAACCTTAAAATGTAGATGGATTACGTCCAACAGAACTACTGTAGCTAAAAGTGATAATGATTCAAACATTTTTCAAATAAAAGTTAAATATTTATAAGCACCCAACCACATTTCATAAATCACAAACTATTATTATTTTATTTCTGAAGCTTCCTGGCACAGCATGAGGATTGAGCCACAGAAAGTCAGGAAAGAAAGAAATATTCCTTTAAGAGCATGAATCATACACAAAACCGAAGCAATCCAAGAAAACGGGCCTCCAAAGAACATTCCATATGGTTTTCCCAGGAATCGCAAGAGCTCGGCGCAGCTTAGTCATGACCAACAGGCAAATTTCGGCCACATGCATTCCTACCCCTTGCCCATGAGCGACACAAGGCAGGTGTTTCATTATAATGAGGAATAAGAATCCAGTGAAAGTAGAGTGGTCCCTACCTGTCAATTATCACTGGATCTGAGGGAGTCTCATTTCGGTTGCCACAGCTTTTCTTGTCACAACAGCGGCTATGGAGCAAAAACGAAAGGATTTAGTACAACCATTACAATGTAAAATCATCATTTAGGCAGACAGAAGGTTCAAATTGCTGGGTTGCAAATGCTAGAATTACCACAAAGCCATACCTGGCAATCAACGGATCCCTGGGACAGAAAATTCTATGTGGGTCACCTATGGGTTAATGGCCAGGCTTAACCTCTCCCTGAACAAAGAAGGAGGGAGGAAGAGGGACTCTGCTGGAGCCACGACTGACAGCCCTAAGATGGGGTCTCCCCATCACTGCCCGCAGTATTGAAGAGTTCACTGTGAAATGCATTATTATTACATCTACCCAATGAGAATATTCAGGGTTGTGGGTGGCTCAAACGTTCTTCCCTCAAGATCACACTAATTGTGTGGAACGCGTCAATAATGAGGTATGAGTGATTTCTCCCCCTCCAGTCATTTTGTATTAAATGGATTCCTTTTTCTTTTCCTTTCTCTTTCAGGAGAGACGTTTCCTTCAACCCCAGCCTGCCCAAAATCCTAAAGCTCTAACTGTTTGCTTTTGAACCATCTTCATGAGAATAAAAGTACAACATAGTAACGAAGACAAAGAAAAGGCAAGATAAAAGAAAGTGGAGATCCACACGTTCTCTGGCTTCTGTGTCCTGTGCTGGCCACCATTTACGTTTTCTGGAAGCATTATGGACAGTTGATCCAAAGGCTACCACAGCCCTGACAATGGACACTCTTAATTAGGTTAGGAAAAAAGCAGCCATAGGCAAGAAAAGCACCCACTATCAAAATCCCACCCCAGCTGTGATGATAAGGCTGTCAGTTTTTGTAAAACTGGGATGCTTGTAAGGGGTGAAAAATTAAGGTTTTTGAAAATTACCCACAGTCAATGGAAAACTGTCCATCTGAGCCTTGTTCGCAAATAAAATATGTGTGCACTGGTCATTCCACACCCAGGGGCACACTATAAAAGCACATGTTTGATCAGTCAAGGAGGCAAGGAAGTTATCCAGGTGTTATACACTGCCATGCACCACAAATAAAATATGCACTTTTCTCCCTTCTTACACAGACACAGATGCACGCACACAGACACACACATACACACACACACACACACATACACACACACACACTTTACTTAGTGAATCACAGAGCCTAAATTTAGAGAGCTGCTGGAGACAACCAAACATTGAACTTCATTTTCAGGACCCAGAAATATACTTTTGGATAGAGAGTCTTTCACCAAAGTTGGTTGGGTAGTCTTTCCTGGCTGTAACTCTATCTCTGAGAAAAGAATCAGCTTCCAAATTTGGTGTTAATTCTCTTTGTCTCTCATATCTTCAGAAAGTAATAGTAAGAACTGTATCTCCTTTGTCAAAGCCCCAGCCAAAAGTCACTCTGTCCACCTTATAGCCTTTCCTTTCCAGATTCAAAGGGAACTATTTCCCTTAGGCCTAAGTTCTGCTATGCCAGTACTATGGACATAGAAAGCCCAAATATCCCAATACCCAAGAAACAGATGAGAAAACAAGGGAATGAGAAGTACAGTGATTGGAATGCTTACCAAAAAGTAATAATAATTTAAAAACTAAACCCCATCATCCCTTAACTCTGATCCCCTACACCTTCATATCAAGGGCTTTCCAGAGGAGCATGTGGTTAAAAACACTGGCTCCAGAATCAGACAGAGCTACCTATGTGATCTTAAGCAAGGTACTCTCTCCCAGAGAGTCTTAGTTTTCTCATTTGTAAAATGGAACATCTGTGATCCCCACCTCAAGTGCCAAGGCACAGATTCAGGGCAATCAGGGTATAAAGCTGGGCTTTACAATGCCCTCCTAAGTGCTCAATGAAGGGTAATATCATTATTACCTCCTGCTCCTTCCTTATCCAACCTCCTCTTTCTCCAAACCTGAGCAAAGTTTCTCTGTGCTCTGCAGAAGCAGCACGTCTCCAACCTATTCACAGAACCCACATCCCCTTTACTCAGGGAGAAAACCAGTAGGTGGGAAGGCCTATCTCTCCTCATCATTTTCCTTTTTTTCAAAACAGTGAGTGGGCAACGTCAAGTCCCAATGGCTGAACCTTCATGCCAGGCCTGTCTAGACTAAACATGCTCCAGGGACACATCTACCTTGTATGATGACAATTTCAAAGTAGAACCTACATGTCTTGCTTGGTTCTCTCTCTCCTCACTGCCATACCTCTTCTCCACATCGCTTTCATTTCTCACTTGGACTTCTGCAGTGGCCTCCCATCTAGCCTCACTGCCTCCACTCTTTACTGCCTAAAACAGCCAGAGTGATCTTTCAAAGTGTCAATGGGACTGTGTCACTTCACTGCCCAAGACCTTTTAATGGCTTCCCCCAGCACTTAGAATAGATCTATGGCATGACATGATGCCAGACCACCTCCCAACCTCCTATCACTCTCCTCTGACTTGCCAAGCTCCAACTTCACTGGCCAATTTCAATCTCTCCAATATGCCTCACTCAGTCTGACCTCAGGTCCAGGCCTGGGCAGGTTTTCCCACCTGGTCTGTTCATCCTCCAACCCTCCCTAGTTAGCCAGTCTCTACTGCCTGTTGAGGCTCAGCCTCTACGCTCCTTCTCTGGAGAGGCTGGCCCTGACACCCTTCAGTTTTCTCCTGGTTCTTTCCTTTCAGGGCATTTAACACAATGCAAATAATATACTTATGTATAGATTTGTGTATTTTTTTTGTTACTATCTTTCTTCTTCCACCCCACTCCCCCACTAAGCCATATGCTTAATAAAGGAAGAAGCTGTCAATTTCATTTGCCTAATGAGTAGCTTAAGGCCTGAAATAGAAGGGAGAAGGTGAATATTGATTGATTGATTGATTGATTGATCTAATGACTTCAAGAATGATGTAATGTACTGGGGGAAATACAATCCAAGAAAATAGGAAGGTGACAGATAGAGGAAGCCAAGCTGACCCTCAAAGCATGCACGGCAGGTGGAAGGAAGACCGACTCCCATCCCACCCCATACACCAAACCACCTGCCCCCCAGCAAGAGCCACACTAGGTCTGAGACTTGTCCTTTGACTGAAGCACTGTCTTTCTTCATCCCCTTAAAATAAAAACGCCCTTGAGCACAGCCAGATGAATTGAAGCATGGCATAAATGAGAACCATTTCTCTCTGCTGTGCCCCAAGGGACCTAGGGGGAAAGGCAGATGTGAAGAACAGAAGTGTACAGGGAAAGATGGAACAGGAATAAAAGGGGGCAATGAAGGAAAGAAGAGAAAACAAAATGAAGGGGCCAGAGGTCACCTAACACTTATTAAAAAAAACTTCATGCAAAGCATGAAGAATGTCCCCCAACAGGTTTCCTGTCTTTTGGGGGGAGGTCATGTCACTGCACCACACAATCGTCACTCCCAAAGTGGGCATCTTGGGTCCTGCTCTGTACCTGGGGTGGTGACAAAATAGTGTCCATGGGATGAGCTCCGCTTTAAAAATATACAGATATGCACATATATATGTGTATACATATATATGTATGCATCTCTGTGTGTATATATACACACGTACATATGGAATTATGTGCAGGATTAAAAAGGATGAAGGTGGGTTTTTACACACTCTCAAGGAAAGAAGTCTAAATCAAATTGTGAATCGAGAAAGCCAAGTTGCTGAATAGTATATATGGTATGGTCCTATTTCTAGGAGAAAAAATGAAGGGGTGAAAGGAGAAGGGGAGGGGAGGGGAAGAGTGAATGTGGCAAGGCCAGTTCACACCCTCGCTTCACTCAAATCTCTAGGCAAAGTCACTGCCTTAGAAACCCTTCCCTGGCTGACTGCTCCAGAGTGTTCCCTCATCCTGTCTCACTTTTCTCCCTAGCGCTCATCACATTGTATTCCATATTTATTTGTCTGTTTCTTTACTGTCTGTCTTTCCATGAGGACAGGGGCTTAGACTGTTTTGTTCACCCCTATAACCCCAGCAACTAGAACAGAGCCCAGGGCACAGGAGGCCCTCAGGAAATATGTTTTGAATAAATGAAGAGAAACTTCAGAGAAGAAACCTATAGGGAGTAGGATAAGAAGCAGGAAGGGAGGGAGGGGATATATTTTGTTTCCACACTTCTGCAGTCTTCTATTTTGTATTGCAATATTACTTTCTATTAAAAAACCAGAAAAGTCAACCATAGGTTGGGGAACGAAGGTCTTCCTTTAGACTAAGATGACATCTATCCCCCTGCTGCTTCCTAGTTCTGAGCCCAGAGCCAAGCTGAGCAAAAACCAGTCCTTCTTCCCCACCACGGTCTTTCTGGCCCTTCTCTTTCATCTCTTGTCTAAACCTAGCTGCCCCCTCATTCCTTCTACCAAACTCAGAGAGATCAAGAAAGGGACGCACCGCCTCCACCCCACATAAGACAGGTATTAATCAAACAGGACAGGATAAAGGGAGAACAGATTCACTTGTGTTTAAGGCAGAAGAGCACTCAGGCTGAAACACCACACTACATGGAACAGCAGACGTGAAAGCACTTTAAGGGAAAAGTTACTGTGTTAATGACAGAAATCTCAGTGCAATTATGTCCTCATCACTGTGTGACAGATGGATCTTCATCCATTGAAAACAGTGTTTCTTAAGCTCTTACTGTGCCAACCACAGACCTGGCGTTTGACCCCTAAAGTGTGCATCCATCAGGGGACTTGAAGTTTCCTAATTAACTTTGTCACAGAGCAAGGCGCCTACTATTTCACATCCCTTCTCAACCTGCAACCCAAGTGGCAGGAGGGCAATGTGGTCTGTCACAGGAGTGGGTACCCAGCACCTGGTATCCTACAAACACTGTGGACTCAAAACAGCAGGACTCAAAACTGCTTTCCCCAGCAGGATCGTGCATCTCTCAGACAATTTTGCACAGCCAGAGAAAATCAAACGCATGAGTCTCTTCCTTAGCAGACTAACACAGGTGGCATATCTCTAGTGACCTGACACACAGCTTCATAAATCAGGGCAAGCAACATTCACATGTTTCCCAGTCATGGGACCTGCAGATCCTCATCTTAGGGACATGAAATCTCTTCCTAGAAGTAGAACTCCTTCGACTGGAGAAAAGCACCACCTCAATCTCTAAGCTTTACAACAGAAAATAAGATTTTCTTTCCTGTTTTGCCCAGGTGGCTACAGAATGAGATACATGAATTATATGAATAGTCTGATTAATACCGATAAGGGTAAGTTCACTCTTTCCCTTAGTTTACAAACATTGTCAAGCCTTCCCACTCTTTTAAAAAAAAAAAAAATTCTCCTTTACTCTTGAGTTAGTTTCTTCACTGCCCACCTTTCTCCTTGCCAGGGTCGCCAACATTCCTTGCCACCTTAAATAAAATCTGGTTTCCAGGCCTCAGCACCTACTTGAATGTCTCCTCTCAAAGATCACCAATGGCTCTCTGGTGTTTTTCTTTCTTCAAGTCCATCAGGATCTCCCCAGCACTTATCCAAGATAGGGATCCATCTTGGGTGGGGAGGGAAACACCCTCCTTTTATTGCTATGGCCAGTATGCTCAAGGTTCTGTTTCCTAATTCTTGAATATACTCTCCCTCCTTGCTATATATGACCACTCCCCAAGAATGTACCATGGCCTCTACTCTTTCTATTCTCCCACTCTTTCCAATCCCATTAAGCCCATAACTTCAGCTCCCCCTTTGGGAAAAGACTTCCAAAGCTAGTTATCTTTTACCCTGACACTCTCCCAGCTCCAGGCTGCAGCCGACCCACCTGCAATCCTCTCCCCAGAGAAATCCTGCCAGACCACCAGCAAACGGACCCAGACACTTTTTCATATACCCTCTAAAACTCTTGTCCTATCTCACCCCCCCCCATACCTACAGCTACTACCCACCTGCAGGTACATCCTCCCTTCTCAGAACAGCCACCATCTTTCACTTCACCCCTCATCACAGACAACCCTGTCTACACTGCAGTGTGGCCTCCTGCTAATAGGTCGCATCTCCCAGGCTAACCTGTAAACCCTCTTATTCCAAGACCAGTCCTTTGGCCCTGCGTTCCACAGTGCTGTGCACATAGCAGGTGTTAAAAAAATGAATGAAAACATCCTTAACCACCAAACCTCAAATGAACAAAGTATGTTAATGTTATAGTAGGCAACACTCTTCAGTGTTCTTTTCTCATCTTTCACTCTGAACAACTATGTACCAGGTACATAGCTAGACGCTGCAGATAACAGGGTCACTGTTATTACTACTTCTGCTTCTACTAATATTACTGCTAATACCTCTGCTATTCCTGTGTCAGGCACCATGGTAAGTATTTACCGGGATTACAACATTTAATCCTAACAACCACCCTGGGAGAGAAGTAACAATTTCCCCCCATTTCACACATGGGACAACTAACAGAGAGGAAAGCTGAGTGACTTCTCTGCCTTCAAGGAGCTCTTAGCTCAGCAAAGGAGGACGGGTCCTGGGCACACGGTTACAATGTGCTGGGCACTATGAAGGAAAAGCATGGGATATAATAGGAATTCATAACAAGGGGACAAAACTCAGACCAAGGGCCAGAGATGCTTTCCTGAAGAAAACCGTGCTTAGGTAGAAATTCGAAGCACAAAATCAGAATAAGCCAGCAGAAGAGTAAGGAAGAACAGACTGTTTCAAGGGGCCAGGCTTGCCCTGGGACCTCATGGTCCCACAAGAGGTTGGGCACTGATAATGGAAAAAGAATGCTTTCCTAAACAGAACACCCATCCCCTGAAATCTTCCTGTGCACTGGAAGGAGAGAAAATCTGCCCTGGCCTGCCTGGGGCACTGGGAACTAGGACTCACCTACCAAGCACAGTTCCTATTTTCCATTTACATTTAAACACAGGATGTTGAGATGCACATATAATCAAATCCCTTATAGACTCCTGCTTTAAAAAATCCTGCAGGGGGCATATTTTTTAGAGAACTTAACCACTGAGTATTAGCAAAATATAATGATAATTGGTACGATAGATTCCAACTTACCAAAAATGCAGAAACTCTCCCAGAATACCACAAAAAGAATTCTATGCCATCAAGTCTAAGAGGTTTTGTCTCAAAGACAGGCAATAATTATGATCTAATGGCAGTAAGTTCTTTAGCCAGATCATGCAATGGGGTTACCCTCTCAACAGAATAAAATATATATTTTTTTAATTTGCAACCACCTAAGACAAAACTCCCTGGTGTTTTTCTCTTTTTTTCCTTTTTCTTTTCTTTTTTCTTTGCCTGCAACAAAACAGAATCATCCAAGCCCTTTCTTGTCTATCTAAATTTTGTGTCTTCTTTACCATAGCTCCAATGTACTATAAATATACAGCTTTTGTGACATAAATGCAAAGTTTTATTGTGCTGTTAGCCTTGATAGAAAGCACTGCAGAAAGTTGTTTAGAAATTAAATATCTAAAACAAGCTATTTTAAAATCCAGGGCCCTCACTATTTCATGTCTGCAATGAAGAAATTTCATCTTGGGGAGAGCAAGCTGTCTTTCACACCATATGGCTAATGGTGGTGCATAGCAATTAGCCAGGCTGATTAATGGTGAACAGACTCTAATTTTATGCTTATAATTGAGCCTGCATTTGCACCCCTGGTGCAAATTCAGCACATCCCAACTTCCACTTACAACAGGCAAGAAATCAAGAGAAATAGGATGGTGTGGAAAGTGAGAATTTTTTTCCTAAAGCCCCCTAAAGAGCATCAGATTTGCAGTTTAAAAGACTGTTAGCCACACAATAGATGACAGGTTTGTGTAATAGGGTCATGGCGGCCTGGTAAACAAACAGTACCCCTTACACATCTATAGGCAGCTAGGAAAACCGTAATCTGTAACATTAGCAGGATGACATTTTGAATATGGCTTTTCCCTCTTAGCCCTGCAGTACAAATATCATCATTTGCCTTCAGTGGCTTGAGAGTTTTATTTTTGCTATTTTTATGTTTCTGAAAAATAGAAAGAACACCAGCAGTAAAGCACGCCAACCAGCATAATAAAGTACTTTGGACCAATGAATTTTAAGAACAAGAAAAATATAAACTGCATTAATAGAGGGCAGGCTTATGTGTGAAAGGCATAATATACCTTTAAGTATTTTAAGAATAGAATTATTTCCAGCATAGTCCAAACATGTACAGATATGAGATGCAAATCCATGATATGTAGACATCAGTTGGCTTATTGTTGGAGATCCATCTTTCTGCCTGTCCCCTATTTGCTAGAATCACATGTAATAGAACATAGAAAATTCATTCTAATGACATGCTAATTGTGGGAAGCTAAAATAGAGATATGATCAGAAAAGTAGTAATACAAAGGAGATCACTTTTAATGCTTTTCAAAATGATTTTACTCATTTAATTCTAAAAAGTGTAACTCAGTTTTACAATTCTTGCTTACATATAGTATGACACTAATTTTTGCCTAATGATATCTTCTAAGAAATTGAAAAACCATATTTTTGGGTTTTGCTACTATTTTAAAGGTAGGGAAAAGCAACCTCTTCATGGAATAATTAACAAGTTTTACAAATCACTGAAGTGAACACTTGTGAAACTCCTGAGTAATTTAGAATAATCTATTC
Organism: Neofelis nebulosa; assembly: GCF_028018385.1. Taxonomy (NCBI): domain Eukaryota; kingdom Metazoa; phylum Chordata; class Mammalia; order Carnivora; family Felidae; genus Neofelis; species Neofelis nebulosa. The sequence goes on from NC_080782.1 coordinate 50,935,496, forward strand.
AAAGCATGCTTTTTGAAGAGAAAAAAAAAAAAAGAAATTGTTATATCCACATAGAATTATAGATATAGAAGTTAATATTTGGGATTTCAGTAAGAAAACACACTGAGCCCCTTTTTATTTCATTTCCACCTGTAGAGTTTTAAGATAGTTTTCCCCACAAGTCCACGAGCAGCAAATAAAGCCCACCCTCCCGTGCTGAAGCGGCAGCTGAAGGTCGAAAGGGATTGGTCAGTAATAGTCAGGAGCCAAGCATGCTTTGTGCCAGAGAGAGCCTGCATGGCTAACAAAGCAATTAGTAGCCTTTCTCTGATGCGTAGTGGCATCTTCATGCTTTATCCAATTACTCAGAATATATCAGGTGTTATTTTACGCTGGTGTTATTTTATGAAGAATAAAAATCCTATACCGCAAGTCTAAAGGCTGTTCTCTCATCTGCTCTCTCAAGTGTGGAGGACTGGCTGAGGCCATGAAAGTGAATTTGGTCTCCTTGCTTGTTTTCAAATGTAGCTTGTGCCTGATTACAGGCAAAATAAATACACTCGTTTGTGGGTGACACAAATTTTGATATCTTTCAGGTGTAAAAATGTGCCATCCTTCCAAAAGCTCACTACTACTGAGAAATATTAGCTACATTGTCAGAGTTATATACAGGGTAACTAAGAGGAACAGATCAGATGCAAGGGGTGAGGGGAACCCACACTAAGTTTAAGGAGGAATGATGCCTATGTACTGATGGTCATATTTTGAAGTGGGAGAATTAAAAGGGGGAACTATAACTTTTAAATCTTATCCAAACCAGAGGCTTCTGCTGACATCAATAGAACTCTTACTCATTTTACCAGCAACGCAGTTGAACACATATATTAACACTAAAAGGTTATATTGTATTTTATTTGATTGAGAGGAAGAAGGGGAGGGCATTGCTTTGTGCCCATTAACAGTGTGATATCAAAATGGAAATGTATGTCTTCCGGGATGAAGTCTAATAAATAATTGAGAACCACTGTGATGCCTGACACTTTACTACCAAACACTTGTGTTTAATAGTTCTTTTTAGATCATCTAATAGAAGCAAGATAAATATACACCCAAAAATAGGCCTGTGCTCACCTAGATTTGAGATACAAATTCATCTTCTCCTTGCTAATTAAAGGGAGAGAACAAGGTATTTCTTACCTGCACATGATTTCGTGTGTGAGCAAGACTCGGCACATTTCTGGGTTCTTGTCTTGGCCTTCATACACTATGGCCTGTAAACAAAGGCACGAATTGAGCTAAAAATGGAACCAAGTAGCAAAGAACAAACTATCGCAATTGAGTACTTGATCATTTCACCATTGCTGGGGGCCAATTAGCTTTTGGGAGCCCAAGACTGTCTGTTTCAAGATATGTTGTTAAGGATCAACCCAAATCAAGTAGAGGACATATGTTCCTCTTTGTCCCGTCAACCACATTATTAAGACGCACACCTTTGGATCAGTGTGTGAGATGAACTTCTGTTGTCAAGACAACCACAATTCTCCTTTCAATTCAGAATAAAATAAATCTAATCAACGAGGAGGAAAAGCCTGGAAGGTTTAGCAGATTCGGATACTAGTGATTTAAAATATAGAAAAGCACGTGGATTTGATTTTTAAATATGTGTTTGTCGCCTCATTTTACTATTTCTAATGCCAACGTTTAGTGTTCCAGAGATGAGTAGCAGAAAACAAGTGGGGGTATGGCTAATGAGTCCATTCACTAACTGTGTCTTCTTTGAGATGATTCATCAATCAGGGAAAATCCTTCCTTCCGCCTACAGGCTGAAAACATGTGCTCCCCAGGGTGTACACCCACCCAAACAGTAATATTTGCCGGCATATGCTGTGTGTGTGGGCTTAAGCCATAGAGTTATCTCCCTCAACTGAGAAGAATTACATCTGACTCCCAAAATTTAGATTCCAAATCACCTCATCAGCCAATACATCTTTGTCTGTTCTCAGTACTGTGCATACAAACATTTTGCTTAAAATCACCACGAAGTTTCCCTGAGAGAGCAGTTTCCTGGAAGATCAACGTGTGAATACCTGGGCCAAAGAAAAACACAGCTATTCGCAGAGCAATGCCTACATCAGGATACATATTAACTAACTTAACACTGTATCACTGCATAAGACTAACATGACACAATTTAAGATTATTAATAAAATTACTTTCACACATTTAGATAACTCTCAATTTCTTGGTGACAAAACTACTTGGTGACAAAACCAGGGACTATGCTTATTTAGGACACAGAGATGCTGCAGTAACTAACTGGTAGTTGCCTCTACTGTGCTTTGTTTATAAGCCTGGTACTTTCAGAACCTGTAAATGATGGAGACAGATTAAGACACAGTATGTGCAGACCCTAGAGCAGACTCTGGGTGTGATATCTAACTCCATTATAGAACAAAAATTGCAACAACAAATAAAAACATGACGAAAAGTACCTGTATAAGGAAAAAACCTTTCTCTATGACTGGCCCATCAAAACCATTTTTTTTTTTATGGTTAGCCCACCATAACTCTGTATTTTTTAATGTTTTATTTGGACACAATTTTAGACTGACAGGAAAGTTGCAAGAATATAAAAAGAATTACAAGATAGTCTTTAACCAGATTCCTCAAATGTTTACACTTCACTAAATCTGCTTAGTCTTTTCATTTTTTTTTCCTTAACCATGATAAGTAAACTGGAGACATACCCTAAATAGTTCAGCATGTATTTCCTTAAACCAAAGCATTCTCTTCAACAACCACAGGGCAATTATCTGAATCAGAAAATTAGCACTGATAAAATACAATAATCTAATCTACAGACTTTACTGAGATTCACCAATTACAAAATGTCCCTCACAGTGAAAAAAAAAATACAGTACCAATCATTGCATTCAGCTGCCATGTGTCCTTTAAAACAGAACATTCCTGAGTCTGTATTTCATGATATTGACATTGTTAAAGAATATAGGGCAGGTCTTTTGTCGAATACCTTCAGTTTGGGTTTGTCTGATGTTTCCTCAGATTTAGAGCAAAGTTACCCAGTTCTAGGCCAGAATACCACAGATGTGATTCTGGGTTCTTCTCGGTGTATCAAATCACACTGTCGGCTAGTTCTATTACTATAATGGTACAGTAAATGAAATGGTACGGTAAACTGACCATTTGGCTAAGGTGGTGCCTGCCATCCACCAGAGACGATCAGCCAGATTTCCCCACCTTGAAGTTACTACTTCATCTTATGTAATTCATAACTATCCTATAGAAAGCTAATCTAGATTATGGTAATATCATATTATGCCTAAAATGTTCATCTACTAGTTTCAGCACACACTGATGATTCTTTCCTGTACTCTTAAAAGACCTTTTCAAACGCCCAAGAAGCTGCTTTAGTCAAGAAAATGCATTAAGTAAATCAAAAACATTTTGAAAGCCAAAAATTGTATCTGTCTGCTTTATTTATTGCAATCACTGCTAAAATCAAAGAAACACAGTAAATAACTGATTAGGTCTCATATATGGTGCTAAAAAATTCTAATCTGATGCATTTTTGTGGCATCCTATTACCACTACATGTTTTGGTTGTTAATATCCTGATAACCTCCATTTCAACTTCAGTTTTTTGTCATGCTAAACTAATACAAGTAACTTGGTAAATATATTCGTAGATATTGCAGGGTTTTCCCTCCTGTTTAAAAAAAAAAAAAGAAGTTTGGTTTCTTTAAGAGGAATGCATAACAGTTACATCAGACCTTCTCATTTTGATTCTATTGGTCTAGATGAGACCAATATTATTTTTGTTGAGGCTGCTGGTTCCACTGAAATCAGTGATGATACCCAATGAAAGACACGCTGCAATACAGATATGCTCACAACTTCCCCACACAGTAGATGATCCATGCATGCCCAGAGAGCCTATGTTTTTATCTTTAGTGACTGAACATCATTTGTCGAAGGCCCAGGGCCTCTGTAATACATCTCTTTATCAAATGCCAAATTGCCACTTCACTTCTGGCAAGCAGACTCAAAATGGAGAATCTTTCTCTAAATCTAGCATATTAAAATAAAAGCATGAGTTTGCATTTGCTCAGAAATAGTTAAGCATTCCGGGGAGGGGTGGCAGCATGAAGTCTCTGCTGTCTCTCTTTCTGAGGCCTCAACAGAACAATATTTTTCAGCACGTACATGCAGAGAAAGAAGTCCTACTTCTGTGACTTCTGAAATAAAAGCAAGAGAAAGAGGGAGTTTCTTCACTCTCCTATGAAGTAGAATTAAAACCCTGTAAGTACAGTGAACTGGAAGCTTAGTAGAACAGAATCAGTTACAGAGTGGAACTCAGTCACAGGCAGATCTCCCTCTGACCTCACCTGTGCAGTATTTGTTACTGAAAAAGCTGCTTAAAACACACACACACACACACACACACACACACACACACACACTCTCGTATGAAAAATATGGGCCAAGAAATCCACATTCTGATGAGATCCAAAATCGGAAAATATGATACATTTATTTTGCTGAATATCTCTGAAGCAGCGTGTCAACAAATAGACCTTTTAAAAATGCCACCAAGCTCTCCCTCCAGCTTACACATACAGCTGATAGCCACACATCAACTCTCTACCATCTACATTTCATACACCGTAAAGACGGGTTCACAGTTCAGCAAACCCAGACTTTAAGCCTAAAAGGAAAGGGATCTTCTAATACCAACTTAGAAGTTTCTGCTTTTCTTACTAATTTAAATATGTGCCTCTGTGGGGTGTGAATCAAGCGCCCTGAGCCTGGATCAGCTGGGAGATCACAGAAGCATATAAACGGCATTGACTATTTTAAGTGAAACCATTTTAATAGACAGCTGGTTTAGGGCCCAGACAATGGGACACCAAGAAGAAGGCTTATTTTCATCCTCCACAGTAAATCATGCGTCTGCTCACTGAGAGGAAGGTAGTCTGCTGTGAGAATGACAAAGACAACAGTGATTTAAATAAATCAATGTGTTTATCAGGAGTACAGACCTGAGGCCTATTAACAGACATGGGCAGGATGGGGAGAGAAAGTATATAAAATATATTATTTAAATAAATGAATTGATGGCAAAGCAAGTTAGGGTTTTAACCTAAGAAATACAAAATGCAATTATCAAGTAGAAAACAATATTGACCGTAATCCTTCCAATGGCAAGTAAATCGCTGACAGTGACAGGAATACTTGTACAGGAAGAAAAGCGAAAGAATAAACAGCACTAACTTCATCTCAACTTTAAAAACCTGATACAATTGATAAAGAAGTTGTCGAAAGTGACACATGTGGAGCGGATTTAGCTTTCTGATATACCAACCTCCCTTTTCTTAATGCCCTCTTCTAATAAGCAGAAAGAAAATAGCAAATTATTTTTAACACTCCATTAATTTTCAGGTTGAGGGTTTTTTCCAGAATAGTTTTTTTAGTGAACAAAAAAGAGGAAAAAAAATAGGAATCGTTAAACTTTCATAGCTTTATGCAACAGCAGTAACAGAAGTTTTACTGCGAGAGAATAAAATGCCATCAATTTCAAATGCCCAATTATAAATTCACCTATATCATCTGTGAAAAAGAATAAATCAATCAGTAGAAAAAATCTGCCTCAGTTCCCACTATTTTAGATGGCATTTGGTGAAGTGTGGTTCATCCTTGCTTTTCCAAAATATCACTGGGTCTTAAAGTTAATTGAAACTCACTATGGATAAAGACCACACAGTGAAAGGAAAGATACACAGTGAACATGCACCAGGATCACACTTCAATAGCATGCCAAAGGAAATACAGAGAATTGAGCACGGCTTTTCTTTGTTTACTTTTCTAATAGTTTTAACTCTTTGTGTTCTATGCCAAAACAAAGAGGGTGAGGAAAATACTTTTGACTTTGGTTCTTCAAATCCAAAAGGGTTTGAGGAGTAAATGTTTTCATTAAGAGTCTTTTCTGGTTTACAATCAAATAGTAGGAGACTTCTCATCATTAGAGGGAAGGAAGGAAGGAAGGAAGGAAGGAAGGAAGGAAGGAAGGAAGAAAGAAAGAAAGAAAGAAAGAAAGAAAGAAAGAAAGAAAGAAAGAAAGAAAGAAAGAAAGAAAGAAAAGAAGGAAGGGAGGGAGAAAGAAAAGAAAAAAGGGAAAGAGGAAAAGAAAGAAAGAAAGAAAGAAAGAAAGAAAGAAAGAAAGAAAGAAAGAGAAGGAAAGAAAGAAAGAAAGAAAGGGAGGTTACCCATAACTAACCCAAACTCCTAATTTTCCTTTTAAATAAAAATAGTAACCTTGAAAATATGTTACTTCATTTTCTACATACAAAATAAAGGCCAAACCTAATTTGTCACCTTCAAGAATAAGTTCATGAATGTACAAAGTACCTCCTTCAACCAGAAGTAAAATGTCCTCTAAATACAGACTGTCAACAAGCCTTTGGTAGCAAGTTAGCAAGAATTGGAACTAATCAAAAAATAATATGAACACCTACAATATCAATGTACTGTACTATTAATCATTGCATTCAACCACCAAGTTATATTACTTGTCATTTAAAAAAAAAAAGTGCTAGCTTATGTGATCCCAGAAATTTCCAGAAGGTGAAGGAGCCCTAGTTAAAAATTAACCTGTGCCAAAGGAAACACTACAAATCTGACATTTCATAAACAATTGTGTCAAACAGCAATCCAACATTAATAGTAGGATAAAATAAAAAATTATTTTGCTTCAATTAGCAGCTTGGCTACTGGTGAACAAATTATAAAGATGTAATTTCAGCTCAGCAGCTAAGCAGGCCTGTTTTCAGAACTGAATTAGGAAAGTTGCAAAGGAATGATATCATATTCAGTATACCATTCAGTTACATCACAGCCTTGAATAAAAAGAGAATGTGTATCAAAAGCAGTTAGCTTTAGAATACATCTTTGATGTCTCAAAGAAATGAAATCCCTTATGTTATTCAAGCACCAAGATAAAAATTGAATCATTCTAAAAATCCCATATTATATTTCTTTTTCTAACAGTAATGAGATATTTCACTCATATGATAATTATATTTACATGTATATTAGTAGATACAGCTGGTTTTGTCAACCCAATGGGACAATAATAATAATAATAAAATAATAAAAGCAGCTAATTTATTAAGCACTTAATATGTGCCAGTCACTATTCTAAGCACTTTGCATGTATGAATTCTCACAACAGAGCTTCAAGGTAGGTGCTATCATTATTTTCATTAGTTTGGCTCCAAAAGCTTACATATTTTAATTATTCACTGAGACCAAATCATTTTTACTCAACAACTATATAAACAATTCACCAACATCCAAACACTCCTTCACTCCTGTCACCAATATAAGTAAAGACCTAAGAACAAACTATTGGTGTAGTCATCGGAGTTCGATAAATGCATCACTACTAATATGTTCGTTTTTAATGCTGTTCAAACATTCACATGGAAACAGCTCTAGCGTAAATATCCCTGAACAAATGGCTGTATATTATCCAGGAGGGAGCAGTTGGACCGCCAGACTGGGGAAGTACTAGGCCATCTGGCTCCGGCAATCTCTCCAAAACCATCAGCTTTGTTTTCACCCCCAGACTCCAAACAACACATTTTCCACTGTGATGAGTTTACATTTTCCCAAACACAGGTCCTGATCATGCATAAAAATTCCAAACTTCTTCATTCCTCTATGTGCAAGGAAATTTAAATCACCTGCATTTTTGACATGTTACCAAAGGAGAGAGAAAGCTGCTGAAATATGGCTCCTGACTATAAACTTGCCCTGTCTTTTTTTGTTTGTTTGTTTCCCCAAATGTATGAAAGAACCTCTCTACTGGCCTGTGAATTCCTTTCGAACTTATTGATATACTAAAAATGTGTTTATCTACCAATGAAGAACCATGAACTGAAAGGGTGGTTAATCAAATCTACGCAGCTGTGGCAGGATATAATGAAACAATCAATAGGAAAAAATGCACTTGCATCAATAACTTAAAGTACTGGGAACATCAAAAGAAATATCTAAAGAAGATTAGTTTGTAAGATAAATATGACAGCATTTCTGATTATTGTACTTTGGACTTCCCACTATGCTAGGACCTTTTTAGGGTTCCCTTACCACATCACCTCCCTTCAAATCCATACATGACAAAGATTATGTGACTATCATTTTCCCCTTTCCAAAAAAGAGCTTCTGTCTGGGGGCAAGAGTATTTAGTTTTAGATAACTTTATGGAATTTGGTACTCTTTGTTTGAATTATAAAAATGTCACTTTTTTAAAGCAAGATAGTAGGAGGGAAGATAAGTTAAAGGCTTTTTTTAACTATTTAATGTTAACTCACCAAAGCAATCACATAACATAATTATATTTCAAATACTACATGAAAATCTGAAATGAGCCACATTAAACCTCAGACCACCCCCACTGGGGTCATTTGAACTTCTGTAGTAGATATTGTTTCTGAATGCAACAGCCATAAACTTCTGGATCCTACAGGCCTTTTTGCATGCTCTCTAATGGAATACCAAAAACAGCAATGACACAAAAACAACCTATTTTTAGTCCAGCTAAACTTGGTTTTGAACAACCCTTCCCAAAAGCAAGCCTCTTATTTTCTAGTTGGTGGATGAATTTTTTAAATATCATTACATCCTTTGTGTTTTATGAGAGAGGCATGGGAATAAGGGGGCTCAGATTCTTACACATTCACTTGTAATAAAACTTCATCTTTCCCAGTTGAGTCCAAAATTAAGAGTCATTACCCAAAATAGTGTAATGAGACACTTTGAAAAGGTGTGAAATACTGTGTCACACTAATACATCTTGGTTGATTGAGTACATTTCTGTTTGACTTCAATGCTGCTAACTCCACCCAAGTTCAAGAACATTGTATGAAAATATAGAATGCACAGCTAGTTTTGGATTCTCGTTGCCAAAGATTCCCTTTGAGTTTTAACCCCAACTTGTGAGTCAAAGATAAGACATCACACACAAAATCTGCCTCTGTGATATGAAAAATGTTACAAGCAAGCAGCTAAGAGGAGACACTTGAACTGTGGCTAGGTATTCCTTCCAAAAATTATGATGTTATTAGAACTCATCCTAGCATTGAAATTATCCCATTCTTTACTCTAAACATCAAAATCCTGACTCTATCTGGAAGAATTTCACAGGGGAAAAAAATTGTAACCATTTAATCAGTCAGCTTATGTCAAGCCTTACTTGAACGGGTCACTTCATATTTAACTAAAATAAAAAAAATTAAGAAATTTTAAATCAGACGTGGTAGTTAATTATCATAGAATAATTTCAAGCTAGTTGAGAATCTGCTGTTTCACCAATCAAGGCTAAAATATAATAATAATGTCACAGCAAGAAAAGTTATGCTTCTTCACACTGAACTCTTTTTGAAGACTATTGTATTAACTATGTATACAAGTAGCTAACCTACTTCCCAAACTCTTACAGCACATAATCAACAAACAAACAGATAATGGTCAGGGACTGCCTTTCAAAGTGAAAGCTACCACAGAATGCATTAGACAATTATTATGAGAGCAAACAGGTATGCCTCAAAAAAAAAAAAAATCACTTTCTCTTGGTATTTTTGGACTTAATTCAGATAATTATTTAAACCTTTTTCAGGTCTCTTCCCACCAAAATACATAATTGTATACATTTATAATTTTAACTTTCAGTGAGATGTCATATTATGGCAAATGACTTTCTCATATCTGTTATTATTAAAAATAAATTGTATCTTGATCTAGTTCCCCACCTCCAACTCATAGAGTTTATAATACCATGCAGTCAAAAACTGCCCTAAGAGTTTTTAAGCTCTATGACCTTGTTAGTAAAATGATATTTGATGTATTGCTTTATAAAAATCAAGATTATTCTCCCACCATATGAGACTGCATAAAGTCAGTTCATTTCATAATGGGAAAATCAATTCTTGGTGGCACTTTTTGTTTAAGGGGTCTAAAATAAAGTTTTGAAAGCAGTTAATCACTCCAAACATGTCCCAGTTTTGAACTCCTTAAAATTGTTCATTTCATAGTGCTGCCTATAATTTAATATTTAAGTGGACAATGTTGCACAAGCAGACAGGTTTGTGGGGATTTTTTATCTTTGAAAAGTAAATTCTAATAAATACATATGGAATATGTATTAGAGTTCATACTTTCCCCTCCCCCACCTTTTCTTTCCTCTGATGAGAATGGCAGGAAACGATACGTATGGTATCAAAGACAATTTTTTAAAACAAAACTCCACTTAAGACATTTTTGTTTTGATACAGTAAAAAAAAAAATGTTACTGAAATCAGGCTTTTCTGTTTCTGCTTGGCAGGATAAAAAAAATTTTCTAACTAACAAAATACAATGTGTTCAAATGAAAGGGAATTATCCTATATAATAATCAAAACCAGTGAAGAAAAGAAGACCAAAAGTACAAATGTGAATTTACTCTGACCAATCAACAAAGAATTAAATCTTCAGGAAAGCCAAATATTTTGGGCAAATAACTTAAAATAGATTTCAATATGTATATATTTATTATTGTTAAAACTACATTTCATACCCTCGTGTTTTTTTCTTAGTTCACCGTGAAATATGAGACTAATAATCAAAGTTAGCTATTATTGAAAAGTTCTTGCTGAGTATATTTTAAAACTTCCAACAGCTTATGAATGTGCATTGTGTACAACATATTTAAGCCATGCTTATCTAAAAACAATTTTTAAATGTGCATGTATGCCCTAATTTGAAAACTTCTAAGTCAGTATCTATTAAAGATCACCCTCCTTATTTTAAAGGGAATATTTTTAAATCGCAATCAAGCAAATAAGTTTTATTCATCTTACTAAATTGGTAGTTGGTACACTTTGATAACTTTTCTCTTTGTTCTAATTTCTTTCCCCCACCCAGTAAAGCTGGCTTCTTTTTTGTTACTAAGTCCTCCAACTACCTAAGCAGCTACTTAATTCTGAAACTAAACTATGCCTTAAAATTAAAAAAAAAAAAAAAAAAAAAAAAAAAAAGGCTCCTGTGCCTCATTAAAACGTCAGGCCTCTTTTCTGACTCGGCTCATAATTGTATCTTTTAAACCATAACTCAACCTTAATGTATAATGCTTGACACCCGCGTGTTGGGGAGTTTCAGAAAATGCCGTCTATATACCTTTAAGACCACAAGCTCACTCTCGCTGCCTGGCTTCTTGCCAAACTCGGAGGCAAAAGCAGGAGGATTTTTACAAAATACTCCGTAACAATTGTTGCTCCCTCTTCCAACAGTACTACTACCACAACCTCCTTTTAAGAAAAAAAAAAAAAAGAAAAGAAATCTGTGGAGTGGGTCATCTCTGCTCTCAGCTCACCTCACCGTTGCTAAGGAAGCTACCTAGCCCCCCTCCCTCCTCACGCACTTCCCTACCCTATACCTCCCTGGAGAGGCCCGGATGGTTTGGATCTCACAAGTTCAGCCCACTCTACACCAAGGTCCCAGGGCACCTTTTGCGCCCCCTGGGGCTCCTCCGCAGGGTCAAAGGAAGTTCAGCACTTACTCTCCCCACTCAGCACCCTGTAGTGTTAACGCACAAGGCCTGGGTTTCCCTTGGTGGGAAGGAGCCGTCGAGCCACCTTCCCCACGCGGCAGGCGTGTGTGTGTGTGTGTGTGTGTGTGTGTGTGTGTGTGTGTGTGTGTGTAATCACTTGCAAGGCTGCGCTGAGAGTGCGGTCTGAGGTCCGCCCTGGAGTTGAGAGTTCGAGTTCCAGGCCCGGTCCTAGGGAGTAGCCAGCCTCTTGGCTTCCCCAAATTTAGAGGCGCTAGAGTCACCCCGCGGCGCGAAATTAAGAAACTTACTTGTTTTGTCATGGAGTCAATGAGGCGCACGTAGAAATCCTGCTCCGTCCTTATCCCTGGGGGAGAGGGGAAGGGGAGTGGGGAACGAAGGAAAATTAAGTGAGAGAGGATCCGCCGCTAAATAAACAAACAAACAACAAAGAATGGGGTTCCAAGGCGTATGCAACGCCTACTCTCCCAGAGAAGCCCAGGCAGGACACCACCACCCCCATCTTCCCCAGTGTCCAGAGAGGGGCCAGTCCCTATGCACAGCAGCAGAGAATGGGGCGGGACCCCCACCTGGCTACTCTCACTTCTCTAGTTGGGAGCCCCTCTGCGCGCTCTCTGGGAGCCATCAAGGCCACGACTGCTCTAGCTCCCTGAGCCCAAGGACTTAGGGCCTGGAGTCTGAACTCAGCCTCCCTTAGGAATGGGACGAAGAAAGGAATTGGCCCTGCGAGGGCCAGGGCTCCACACCTGGCCCCAGGTGTGCTCGAGCCCGCCACGGCCGCCCTCCGGCTACTCGGGGCCTGCTTGCGTGAAACCTCCTCAGGTGAAACTTAGGGGAGGCCTGGTGACCCCGAGGACGGCGGAAAACCGAGCGTGCTCAGGGCTCTCGTCCACCTGGATCTGGCTGCGTCCCCTGCCCTCACCCAGAGCCCCAGGGTGCCGGCGCCGACCCGACCCGACCTGAGCCTCACCATTGCTGTAGAGGAGCTGGAGCCGGTAGTGAATCCCGTTATTGGTCTTTTCGCTGTTGGCTTCCTGGGTTTCAGCGAGACGCAAAGACACAACAAGAGACGCAGGAGAGAGGTCGGCGTGAGCGAGTGGACCGACTTCGAGGCAACTTTCCCGAAGAAGGGACCCCCGGCCGGGGAACCGGACAGGCCCAGGAGCAGCAGAAATTGCGGCCAACTGTGATCCCTCTGCCGCCCTCCCGACCCTTACTGCTCCCTCTTCCCTTCCAGAAAATTCCGTGGGGCCTGGGGGCTCGGGCCTGGGTCAGCAGAGGCAGGAGCCGCGCGTGGTCGCGCCATTGAGGGCGGGTTCATCCCAGGCGCCCTCGACTCTGGAGTGCGAAGCCGGGCTCGCCTCTCTCCAGCTCTGGGGCTCCACGCGAACTTTTTGGAGCAGAACCTCATGGATGAGGAGCCCGGGTTCGCCCAGGACGGGAAGTGGCTTGGGGGACCCCGCTCAGGAGTGTGTTATGGATGCTTTGCACTCGCCGAGGAGCGCGCCTCCCGAAGCGGCTGGGCCTGCTCCCCGGTCGGGGGCGAGGGGCAGCGGCGCTGCGCCCACTTACTTTTTCCTTCTCCACGAACCCAACAAAGGCTGTCCTCTCGATCTCCACGGGCTGGCCCTGTCTGTCGTAGAGGGCCAGGACGAAGTGGAAGAAGTTGGATTTCCGCAGATTGGAAGGCGGCTGCTTCTCAAAGTGAGCCCGGGCCAGACCCACCCCGCTGCGGCCAAAGACGCAGAGTTAGACGGCTAAGCGGGACACCGACGCGCGACCCTTTGTCACCCTTTACATACGCGCGAGCCCTCACGCACCAACCTCGTCTACCCCCAGAACACCTAGTGGGCGCCCTAAACGCCCCCTCCGGCGCCCGGGGCCCACCCGGCGACGGGACATGCGTGCTCTCGCGTGTCCAGTCCTCCCGCCAAGTACACGGCGCGCCCCCCGAACTCGCCGAAGAGCCATGAAAGTTTTGTTAGGGTTTTGCGCAGGAGATAAAACCCTGCAAGCCTTTACTCTGACCTGACGCGCGCTACGTGGGAAGGAAAAGTGGAGGTGGATGCAGTGAACCCGCGTTCGCGGAACACAGCTGGTAGTTTACAACTTGGAGAGAGGGAGGCATGGGAATTGGTGCCCGCCACCCCCACGAATCTCCCGCCTCAAGGGCAGGTGAGGATGGATGGGGAACAGGCTCAGTTTCATGAAGCCGCAGCCATCCTCCAGGAAACCTCGCGTGCCCCCGCCAGGCGCGGGCGCCCGGCCTCTGGACACCGCACGCCCCCTCCCCAAATAAGGCATGTGAGAAAAAGGATCTGAGGGGGTCAACTCAGAGCTGTCAAGGGTGGTTGCTGTGGAACAGGGAGCTGGTTTAAAAGACCTGTCCTGACAAAGTTTCGCTGTTCCACAAAAACCCTCACACTCATTCCAGAAATCCTATGGACCAGGGGTGCCGGCTGAGCGCGCCCGCGGGGGGACTGGAGGCTCGGGTGCCAGGGGCGCGGGAGGCCACTGACAGCCCGGCCTGCCCAACACAAGGGCGCGCTCACACACACACACATACACACACACACACACACACACTCTTTCGCTTCCAGCCCAGTTACCCAACTCACTCTCACTGCTAACCACCCCCATCCTTGTACTCAACGGGGATGGGAACAGTGTTGCAGACACTTGTCCCCTGCCCCGTGAAGATGAGGATGAGGTAATTAGTCATCTTCCTTTTTCCCCTTCCGCCCTCTCGGAGTCCGACAGGGCCTGGGGCCGCCAAATCTCCTACTCCCCAAGCCCAGCTGGTGGTCTGGGAAAAAAGGCCATTTCTCACTTGGGACCAGGCGTCCTCAGAAAGGTTGATAAGAGTGCCCAGAAAAGTTCCCCCAGGTCAATCTCCAAGGGAAGTGCCTCCAAGTCACACAGTCTAGCATCCCAGGAGCTGAGAGTGGGAGAGGGGCTGGAAGGGCCGTGGTGACAGAGGGTGGGGAAGACTTTCAGGAAATGTCAGAATCAAAGTTGGGAGCTGCCGTTCTACCGGTGGACTGAGAAAAGCAGAAAGATAGAGAGAGGGAGAGAGAACAAGACCAGAGAACTAAGAGAAGGTTCTGGGGATACATGGAGAGAGAAAATAGGAGAGAAAGGGAGGTAAGGGAATGAGAAGAGGAGAGAGGAGGGAGGAATGAAGAAAGAAGAGGAAGGAAAGAATGAAGAAAGGGAGGACGGAAAGAAGGAAGAGAGGTAAGGGAGAAAGGAAAGGGAAAAAGGAAAAGAAGTGAAGAAGGAAGAAAAGAAAAAGGGAAGGGAGGGGAAAAGGAGTTAAGAAAAAGAGGAAGGAAGGAAAAGAAAGAAGAGAAGGAAAAAAGTTTAGAAAGGAGGGAAGAAAGAAAAGAAGAAAGAAAGAAAAAAGGCAGGAAAGAAAGGAAGAAAAGATAGGAAAGAGAAAGAAAAGAAAAGAAAGAGAAAAGAAAAGAAGGAAGAAAGAAAGAAAGAAAAAGAAAGAGGAGACAACCGGCCAGGAAAGAGAGCAATCACATAAAAAAAACACAGATATCCAACATCGTGCTGATGAGACGCCTCTTCTGGCTTAAAACGAAATGAAAACAGTCACAGGCGAAGCAGGGAAAAGTGCCGGCAAAGCGTGGGCTTCTCGCAGGCAGCTCCCGGCTCTCCGGCCGCAGGCGACCAAGGCAGCGCGGCCCGGGAGCGCGGAGCCCCGGAGGCGAGCCGAGCCGAGCGGCGGACTCAAGAGCGCGGCCGGGCCCCGCGGCGGCCGCAGCCACCGCCTCCCGGCTCTTCTGCTTGCGGCTCGCCTCCCCGGCCGCGGTCCCCGAGCGGTACCCACCTCTGCGCCGCCGTGTTGGCGTCCAGCACCCCGGCGCCCTGCATCCACGTCCGCACCGCGTTCATGCCGCTGCCCAGCGGCTCTTCCTTCATGCTGCTTCCACTCCGTTGGATGCTTTCCTGAATCCCAAACATGAAAACAACCTTTTCTTGTGGAAAATCTCCTCCCCCTTGAAAATATTGAAAAAAAAAAAAAAAAAAAAAAAGGAAAGAAAAACGCCAGCCAGAGATTTTTTTTTTTTTTGAGACGATGAACTCGCGCTAGAAGATCAAGGCGGGCTGGAAAGCAAATTTTTTAAAAATGTAAACCTTCGCTCAAAACTGAGCGATAACACGAAAAAAAAGGAGAGAAAAAAAAAAAAAGAAGGGAAAATCCAACGAAAAGACCAAAATAAAAAAAATAGAGATGTATGCTTGGCTGTTGGGGGTTGTTTGGTTGGTTAATTTTTGGTTTGGGTGCTTTTTTTTTTCTTTTTTTTTCTTTTTTTTTTCTTTTTTTTTTTTTTTTTTTTTTTTTTTTTTTTTTTTTTTTGTAATGATCACAGGCCGGTGGAGGACAGGAGGGGCTGGAGTTTCCTTTTGTAGAGGTACCCTTCACTTGAAGAAGCAGGAAGAAAAAAAAAGCCCTGATGGCAATTTAAGAAACAATAGACTCAACTCGCGCTGCCGGCTTTGCTACTTCAAGTGTCATTTTCCACAACCAGGCAAGTTTTTTCCTCTCTCTTTTTTTTCCTCCTTCTCTCCCAACCAAAGATGTTTCTTTCCTTTCAGTGCGTTTAGATGAGGACGCTGGTTGCCGTAGACAGATACACCAGAGAGGGAGAGTGGGGTGGGGGGAAGGGGGGAGAGAGAGGGAAAGAGGAAGGGGGGGGAGGGAAAGACAGAGAGAGAAAGAGAAAGAGAGAGAGGAGAGGGAGAAAGAGAGAGGGGTGGACCCTGCTGGATGGAGATTCTGTTTTCTCCTTGCTAAAATAGAAGTGATTTGCAGGCTTTCCCTATGGAATCCAGTTTGACTCTCCCCAGAGCTAAACACAGGCACACTAACCCCAAAGGGAGGAGGCGGGGCTCGCGCCTCACGGCCCCGCCCCTTCATTTGCATAATGCCATCCTTCCGCAAAGCTGCAGCCAATCGCGGCTTAAGAAGCCTTCTGGCTCGCCGCGCTGGGCCACGCTCCCTCATTAACATCCCTCTCCGGGTGGCGCAGGGGAGCTAGCCAAAGTTCCTCGCAAAGTGGCGAGCGAAGGATCGCTGAGCACCAGCGTCTGTGCTGGGAAGGAGCTGGGCACAGCTGGGCAGAGCCGGGCTGGAGAGGGGAAACAGACGGAAGGGAAGGGCGATATTTTTCTCAGGGATTTGAACTGGGGTCTGCATCCTGGTCGTTGCGGTCCTTTTAGCATCCTCGCCACGCCCTGAGCGCGCTCGCGGTTCACAAGCTGCGCCCTCCCAGGGCCGATGCTGCGTCCTGCTCCGCTGTTCTGGGACGTCGGGGGCAAAAGTGGAGGAGACGGGAGAGCCCGGGCAGAAAAAGCAGGAAGCGCGTCCCAGGTGCCCACCTCTTCGCTTTGAGGAGGGGGTGGTGGGGTGGAAAAATGGGTGCTCGAGGTCGGGGCGGGAGATCGCGGAGGGCACTTTTCTCCACGCTGGGAGAAGTGGGTGGACCCTGGGTCTCGGTTAGTGAGGCTCTGTGGGTCCCTCATGGAGTAGGGGGACCCGGACTCTGTCCGTTGTCTGGCCTCTGAAATGGTTCTCGTTCTGATGCTAGCTTCGAGGCCGCGGGTGTTAAGGCACCGTACCCATAAGCTCACTTATATCGAGGAATCCGCGGGATGTGTAAACGGTGGAATGAATGCTCTCACTAGAGTTGTATCAGGATGCATTCTAAAATTTACTCAGATTCATTTCCCAACCTCTTACCCTCGCCCCAAAGTATTTTTTTTTCTTTAGTGTATTTACCAGAGCAACAACGTCTCTGATTGATTGGTTATTTCATGTAGGATTTCTGTCTTCCTCATTCTTTCAGTTTAAACGGGGGACTTGAACAAACCCACTCCAACTTCTGCTCCTGCCAGTTGTCCAGAAAGTGAGAGATTGAGTTAAAAAGGAGGGGACTGGGTGGGGGGGGGGGGGGGAAGGCTAAGAGAGAGGGAGGGAGAAATGGTCTCCAACCTCAGACCTTTCTGTATATATGCATGTGAGTGGCAAAGAAAATAGCTAGAAGTTTCCGGGTAATGTGCCCCATCATTTTTTAGCAGGTCGTAACCTCTAATAAGCACATGGTGAACTTCTGTTTCATTGCCCTCAGAGGAACTCCCTGACTGCAGCCAAATCTGCTAAGGACTCCTTGGGGGGAGTTCTCTGCCAGAAATCCAGGTCCCCTTTCTGCTGGCCTTCCTTGGCCCTTTGATTTAGGAAGCTCATGGGGTCAGTGACGGAACAGTACACACGCCCATGTTGAATGGATGGAGACAGGCAAAAAATACGCTTTGTGCTCTTGGCAGAGCAGAAAAGTGAAAACCACTTCCCAGTTCCTAAACCAGAAAAAAGGACTGTGTTTCAGGTCCGTGAGTACATGGCCACTATCCTCAAATACTACTTTATCTTTGTGCACAAAGCGTGCCCTGCTCCCATACCATTTAATCTGGACCACTAATGTGCTGAGAGCACTTTGTCTCTGGCAAAAATTAATAATTAATTCAGTCTCCACCAAGACACTCCTGAAGAGATGTGTCTGGTCCATCAGGATCTACGTAACATCTGCCAGAGTTCCTGGCACACAGCACATGTTCAGGATGGTTATGTTGGTGGAGAGACTGAAAGGGTTATAACTTTGTGGGCAGGGGAAAGGAGGAGGGGACTTTCTCCATCTCTACAGAATTCAAACGCACAATTAAAACTGGGCCTGCTGAAAACTTCCGAAAGATCCAAGCTTAACCTCCAAAGTCCAATGAGTCCCCCAGAGCCAATCCCTTCCCCTGCCTGGACTATCCCCTGCCTTCTCTGAGGGTATCCTTCAAGGAAGGGGAACCAGGAAACAGAGGCCACCCTTCTATCAATGAGTTCCAGATAGCCAGAGCTAAAGACTCAAGCTTCCCTCTCCTTAATTCCCTGAACCTCCACTTTTACTCTCCAGTGAACTGTATTCAGGACTCCAAGTTGAGTCTGGTAAAGTACATTCCCCAGTGAGGGGGAACACACAATGTAATAGGGATCAGATCGCTGCCAAAGGCAAGCAGCAAAAGTGCCAGAAAAAGGGGAGACACAGCCACTATGAGGACCAGGATCAGTGTGAAGCACACAACAGATGGATTTCTAAGGGGTCAAGCGGAATCTAGAAGCACTCTGCAGATTATGTGTTTGTTGAGGGGCCTGAAGGTGCCTGTTTCCAAAGAGAAATTGGCACAGAGAAAGAAAATGTCAGCAGCCCAACTTCTGCCCCAGAGTAGGTAACCTCTAGAAACTAAATAAGAAGGAGGCAATTTCCACATCTGCCAGGCCACAGGAAGAGGTAAAACAAAAAAAGGGCAAGAATCTTTTGATAAGACTAATTCCTTTTGGCTGTTCAGAAACAGCAGATACCTCACCTGGGATGGCGAATGACTTTCTTTTAATCAAGCAGAATGTATTCATAGCATTTCTTCTGAGTGTTCTGGTGCTTTTAAACTGGCTTTTCTCACCCAGTAATAAATGATTAAGTAGGAAGGAAGTTAAAGGGAAGGTAGAAAGAGATATAGAGGGTGATAGGAAACTGGGAACAACACCAGGCCAGCAGACTAGTAGGTTTTTGTGGATTTCCTCTGGTAAATATTCAACTAGCAATTGTAATTTTAAACTTTGAAAAATTCCTTAAACACTTGTCAATCTTCCCTCCTGTGAGGGAAGCACCACCTCCAGAAGACCAAGCATGTGTGTGGAGAAGGGGTACTATAAAGTATGTACTGAGACTGACTTCATCTTTTCTTATAGTCACTTCTCCTGTGAAGAAAAATACTTGTGTGTATAGCATTGCCCAGGAGTTATAGAATATCTGTGATATGACTTTAGGTTAGCTTATAACAGTAATCCCTAAATCCCCCTCATCAGCCTAATCATATGGGGGAGGAGGTAGAAATGCAGATTTTCAGGCCCTGTCCAGACCTACAGAATTAGAGAAGAAAAAAGCAAGGAGTGGGCAACGCTGGGCATAAGAAAAATATACAGCAAAATGGACTTATATGTGGAAGAAGCAGGTGAAAAGGCTTGATATTTCCCCTGTGAAGTGTCCCGCTGAGCTTCTCAGAGTTTCTTCCTAAATGAGGGTTAACGTCCACTCCCTCCCCCTTGATTGCTCTAAACAGTAGACAGGGCTACCCACGCCTCAGGGTCTCCCAGCGCTGCAGGAAGCTCAGGCCCAGTGAGCAAGACCCCCCATTCCACCCCGAACTTTGAAACCTTCTCACTCTCGGCTATCCCAACCCTCTTAAGTCAGAGGGAAATCAATTCCCTTTCCCGAAGGACACCAATTGCCTCCATAACTTCCAGGGGGTGCAGGTGAGAACACAGGTGTCCCTTCTCTAACCCAAAAAGAGTAGAGACGAGATAAATACAGCCAAACTAGGACTAGCGGGACGTCCCGGGGAAAGAGGGAATCTTTTCTGCTCGTCCGCCCCCAGGAGGCCAGACTTGGGACCTGTCACTTAGAAAATTCCTTCTGTCTGCGTCTCCCTTAGCAAGACGCGCCCCCAGAAGGGCCGCCAGCCCTGGGAAATGCCCCCTTCTTTTGGCGGCTAGTAAGAGACTGCTTAGAGTGAGAGAGGAGAAAAGACGCCTCCTTCGGTGTTGGAAAGAAGGGAAAGGGAAAGTGCGGCGATGAAGGCCAAAGGCTCAAAGTCCCTCCGCCAACGGCCGCTCTGAAGGTGTCCACTGGCGGTCTGGAGTTGCGGCCGCAGTGAGCAGGTGCCAAAGCTCTGCCCACAGGAGGAGTGGGTGGCGGCGCGGGTCGCTAGGAACATGAGAGCCAGAGCGGGACGCAGCATGGAGGGGAGAGGTGCTCCTGAGCTGAGCCCAGATGCCGGCGGGAAAGGCCCCGCCACCCGCGCGCGAAACCCTGACGCTGCCCCTCTAAGACCTTTACCTGCTGCCCTCGGAGTACGTATAAGAGCAGCAGGCCACGTTTCCACCGGAAATCCGCCTGTCCCACCTCCTTGCTCTCAGCGGTCTCTGGCAAGCGGCAAGGGGAAGGGGGCATTCCCTCGGACCCAGATTCCTCTTTCAGATCCCCAAAGTTGTGGCAGCGGTGGCCCGGTGTGCTTGCCGACTCTAACTTTTCCAGTACCTGGGAACGCGCGTCTCCTCATACTACAGACAGGGAAACTGAGGCCTAGAACGGGACAAAGACACCCACAGACACCTAGGACAAAAGCTTGAGGCAAGGAGTTCGAACAAACCTTTCCCGGATCCACCCTGCGGACTGTCGGGTTTCCCCTGGGGCGGTCCCTAGATAATAATAGACACCATTTGTTGAAGGCTTTACGGGCAGAAACTCGCTGAATTCCCACAAGACAAAGAAGGCAGGTAAGATCGCCCCCATCTACAGGTGAGGAAACTGAAGGCTTGTGATTGAAATGAAACAACCTGTCCACCGCCTCACTGCAAATAAAGTCTCCGAGCAGAAATTTCCCCAGTCTGTGACCTTAACCTAGGATCCAAACCATCCATCCAACGGCGGCGCATTATCCTTACATTTGCATTGGTGCTTCCCCTGGCTCCCCGACCCCCGCCACGCCTCTGCCACAAAGCTCGCAGATCCCCTGGGTATCCCGGATGACAGAGGAGCAAGGGCGCAAGTTGCCCCAGGGCAGGCAACGGAAGGGAGATAGGAGGGGAAAACGGTTCTGAAAAGTTCTAATTCGTGGACTGGATGCGCATTCCCGCTGGCAGATACCGTCACGCGTCTCTCCCGGCAGTCCTAGACAGGGCACGCCAGGGTGGCGCTAACTCCAGCCCTGGATCTGCCACATTTGCTGTGTGACCTTCAGTCAGTCGCAACTCCGGGTCCTAGCTGAGGTGCCAGAGCTTCGGGCGCGTGCAGCGTGGTCTAATTGATATAGACTGAACAAGTTTTGGGGGATGCCTGCGAAGTCCAACAGAGGGCAGAAATGTGGACACCTGCGGATGCACTTTAATTGAGGAAGACCATATAGCCTTGGCATGACCACAGAAAACTAAAAACTAAAATTATTTTGAGCTGGGAGAGTACAGTTGGGGACCCGCCGGAGAAGATCTCCTAATCCGAGACTGTCCTGAAGCGCGACTATTGCCCTACCTTTAGCCCTTCTCCCACAGTCCTCCAACCTGCTTGATTGGAGTCTGATCTGCGAAGGGCCCCCGTTCCCTCGGCGGCGAAAAGAGGCTCCAGGGTGCGGGAAGAGAACTTCCTGGCTGTTTGGACATTAGCATCTCTTCAGTAGTGCAAACGTAAAAAAAAAAAAGAAAAAGAAAGAAAGGAAAGAAAAGAAAGAAAAGAAAGAAAAGAAAAGAAAGAAAGAAAGAAAGAAAGAGGCCTGCGAGAATTTGGAGGCGAAGGGAGGGAAGCCTGTTTGCTTAGGAAAAAGTAGAAGGAAAGGGGAGTTTAGCAGAGAAGCTGGGTCACAATAAGTTTTTTCTTTGAAGCACAATTCATTAGATATTTACGCACCGCTCGGCCCTTAGAGGTCTTTGTTGGCCACCGAGATGCGAGATGAGTGTGATGTGAGTGTGCAAATACGTTTGTATAAACGAAGAGTGGCTGCATTTTTATGGGCCTGTGTAGCACACGTGTGTACCAGTGAGTGATAGCGCGCACTTGGGTGCATGTGGACGCTTGTGCTTGAGAAGGATTGTTGCGCATAAGCGTTGAGTACACGTGTGCACGTGTAAAGTGTGTGCATGTGTTACATGTAAACACGTGTCTCATGTGAGTGTGCGTGTGCAGAAGTCCGTACGTGTTTAAGAGCAACGTACACTTGTGTGTGAGCCTGAGCTCACACGTGGTTCGTTTGTCCATGTGTGCATGTGAAACTCAGCGAAGAAGTCCCTGAAACCTCCGGTCTCGTGGAAGGAAAGGCGCAGGCAGGAATCGAGGACTGAGCACCCCATGGCAAGAGTCGAAACTGCCGCTCCTTCGGCCCGCAGGCAGCCGGAAGCCGCCTACCGGGCTCGGGACTGGCCCGGAGGTCGTGGGTCAGCCCCCAGCTCGGCTCCGGCCCAGCCAGGCGGATTCCCACTGGGGCCCACCAATTACCAGGACTGCACTCGAAATAATCCCTGCTGGGCAGTTCGGGAGCTCTTAATTGTTCCTCGCGGACAGTTTCTAATTATCGATACCGTGTGTCCTAAAGGAGACCGCTTCCGGGTTATTTGCTTATGTTTTTATTATCTTTATCACCGTCATTATTTGGTGGCTGTATGAAGATAGTGCCAAGCCCACCTAGACCGCCCTGCCCCGCCTCTCCGGCGCCGCCCTGGGCGTGCGGGTTACCCGCAGACACCGGAATCTTCCCTTACGTGGAGCCACAGCGCCACCTCGCGATCCCCCAGCCTCCCTCCGGTCACTGCCACCCAAATTTCCAGTACTGGTGGGTTTTCCATTCGCTTTCGCCGTTCCTCTTTCCCTATCTAGAACGGTCCACATGGCTGTGGACCCAACATGCCTTGAGATCCTAACATGCCTTGCTAAGCAGCTTTGTACACGACCGGAATGCCTATACCCGGTCTCCACCTGGAGAAATTCTCTCTTTAAAATCACTAACACAGAGTTCACCTCTTTCATAAAACCTTTCCAGATCCCTTCTAGGAAGTCATTCGTGCCTTTCCCTGATTTCCCTGGTGCTTGTATCACATTGGACAGAAAATATTGTTTAAAAATCTCTTTCCCCTCCATAATCAAGGAGCTCACCTACAGTCACTATTTTGCTTATAGCAACAATAGTAACAGTAAAACCTGGTATTAACTGAACGCACTCTATGGAGCATCTTATGCAATGTGCTATGCTAAGCATTTTATTCATTACCGCGTTTAATTTTCCCAGCAAAACCGTGAAGTAAGCACCAATATAATTTCCCAGTTTTCAGATGAGGCCAGAGAGTTCCTGTCTAAGGTTGTATTGCAGAACCCAACCCAAGTCTGTCTGTCTGATTTTTCTTAACCTCTTTTCTTAACATCTGTGCCTTGCAGACTTATTCAGCTCTATATCCACAGGCTTTAAGATAGGACCAGGCACAGAGTGGACATTCATATATTTATGAATAAATGAACCACTGCCAATACAAATCTTTTCTTCTCCAAGAGAGTTGGGCTAGAAAAACACTGCAGTTACCAGATACCTTGATTGAAGTGTTACCACAATGATTTATCCCAAAAGAGTATTCCACTACTAACTAGCTAAGTGACCTTGGTCAAGTCACTTCATCCTCAATTCCTCATTTTTAAAAGTAGGTTTTCTGTGAGTATTAAATGAGGGAAAAAATGTGAGGTACTTGATATAGCCCCTTGTACTGTAATCAACACTCAGCGAAAGTGTGCTATTAATATAATTATTAATGAGAGTTTTAAAAACTAAAGCACAGAACACCAAATTGACTTACCCCTAGCCACATAGAATTCACCATACCTCTATATAAAATTATCTCACTATTATATCTTCATTTTCATCCTGGACATAAAATATGTAATAAAATATGTTTAGTTTATTGTGGTTGGGGTGTTAATGTTAACCCTGCTCTGTTATAAAATTTTAAGGGGCAGGGGGGAAAGATATAATTAAACAGTAAATCAGCAGGCTTTGACTCTCACCCTTTCCTCTTGCTTTGTAGCTTTTTACCAAGAAAGATTTAAAGAAAGACTATAAAAGTGCTTATTATTCTGGAAAGTACAAAACTCTATTTTTTAATTTAGGGGACATTCTGAGCTAGTTTGAGTTTTTCCCACTTGAAACACTTTGTTGCTAGTGATACACTAAAAGTTTAAAAATATGTATCTAAGCAAATGATTGTCCCCAAATAAAAAAGAAATGATGGTTGTCTAAACATATCCCAGACTTTCAGACATTTCCCAAAAAGGCTAAGTTTTAGAGGTTCAGGGTCTCTTTTCAGAGTGACTCATTAGATAATTACTACTTATTAGCATCTAAGCGAAAATGAACTTTTCTGTCTGATCAGGCTATAACTTTCCTACTATCAAATTCTTTTGGAAGACTATTGACCAATACAGTTATGTCATAAAGACACAAAAAGAGCCTGATAAAATCCACAAAAGGCACAAGTGTGTCTCCCCATTTAGCTGGCCCACAGCGCATTTCCAGAAACTTTATCCCAACCCCAATTTATTTTAGTTCATTTGTACCTGCTTCTCTTTCTATGCAATACTCTTGTATGAAGATGAAGAAACAAATTCAGGAAACTTTATCAGCAACAAATTAATGTGTTAAGAGATTTTATTGCATAGCTGCCACATATTTTATTATCCTTGATTGGGGATTTGATTCGTATTGACTGTGCGAGACCCTGTCTTCTTGACAGTTTGGGGAGGGAGCATGTCTATTCTGTTTTCTTTTCTTCTTTATGTCTAGAATGGTCTCCATTAGCGATGTTCACTAAAATTATGGCTTCCCTACTTCCAGGTGCACAGTAGGAGTAAAGTATTCTGATTCTTCTGCATTTAGATGCAACCCTATTGTTTGCTTTGATAAATTGAGAATTATCAGTAATATGTGCTATTTAGAGGCAAAAGCTTTAAGATCCAATGTGCAATTCGCCAATTCACCTTCCCCATGCCACAGCCTCCAGTGACCCCCCAGATGGAGTTTCCTTCAGCCTGCCACTCTTTGCAAAGATAATGTGGAGTGGAGACCTCTCCAACCCACAGTGAACATTTAACATGAATGTGAAATAATCTTTTGTTACTATAAGTCCCAGAGATTTTTTATGGCAGCATAACTGAGCCTTTCCTGACTAATATGCCTAGGAAGGAAGCTCACATTTCTTTTTCTTCCTTCCTTTTTTTCTTTTTTCCTTCCTCCCTCCCTCCCTCGTTCCCTCCTTCTCTCTCTTTCCTTCTTTCTTTTTCTTTCTTCCTTTTTTTTGTGGACAATGTGGAAATTCTTCTCCTAGAGTGTAAGACTTCCACATCTAATTAAATAATCAGATAATGCAATTATTCAGTTAGAAGCCTGTATCTCGTTTTCTTACTCAATTCATACATCTCCTATGGGTCAAAACATCATTTAGAAAACTCTGAAATGGAAAACAACAACTGAATTTTAGAAGCACTGAAAAAGAATCTCAGAGTCATTGCTAGATCTCCACAGGAATTTCTTGGGGGCTTGCTGCCTGCTTGCATATTCACAATGAAGGGTGTGCCATAGGCTGTGATCCAAAGAGCTTTTGTCAGCGATTATATGAGGGGACAGATAAACATGTCTTCCTTCAGTGTTTAATTTCCTTCGGTCCATAATTTCAGGATGGTGAAGGGGAAAAATATTTGGCTAATCAACTTGTATTTAAGGAACATGACCTATGGCAAGTTATTTAACTTTTCTAGACCTTACTTTCACCATCTGGAAAATAAGAGTAGGAGATCAGACAATCTTCAGGATGCCATCCAGTTCTAATCAGCTGGAATTCTGAGATATTTGGGTGATTATCAGTTTCAGGAGTCCATGCTAAGTATAGAATCTTCTTGTGTTTCTATCCTCAGCATTATTTTGTGAAACATTTTAAATTTTTCATGCTGAGCCCAACTTAAAACAACTGCTTCTTGGGCAAGATAGATAGTGCTTCTTCTCTTCCACCTCAAATTTTTTTAATGTTGGAATCTGCTAGAAGAGTGGGCCATATAGATTTGGGGCCATGTAAAATGGTTTGTCACTTTCTAGTCAAGAGGGAAATTTTTCTTTTTCTTTTTCTTCTTCTTTCTTTTTTTTCTTTATCTTTTTCTTTCTTTCCTTTTGAGAGGTATTTTCTTCAGGTTTCATTATCAGACTACCTAAGGAAATTTCTTGTGAATTTTCAGGAAACTTTTGAGACAAAATATTGATTGTGTGACAAATGCTGTGGAGTGAAATCATTGCTAATTATTCTTTATTCTTAATGTGGTATGACTGATTGCCAGAAACAATACTATTACCTTCATTTGGATAATAATTTATGGTTGACAAAGAGTTATTGCCTTGATTCCGCTCAATGAACCATGCCAACTGACATTTCTCCCCTATTTCACAGAGGAGCTGAGGTTTTGATTTGCCCGTGGCGTGTGGCTAGCAAGCAGTGGGGCTTGACTGTAACCCAGGAGCCACACTGCCTATGAAATTAAGAAAGCTGTCTGCTACCTTACTTACTTCTGTCAACCAATTCCTGGTTTCTCTCTTCTCTGGCCCTCTCTTTGAAGTTAGTGTGGTCATCTGACTTCGTTGAGCCAGAGCATTTACTTAAAGGTAAGAGAACCCCCAGAGTACTTGCTCCCCTCAACCAGAGGTGTTACTGAGAACAGCTCCATCAGTTTGGGTCCTGCTGTCAGGATCACGATGAACAGAATTCTTTAGCAATATGCAACACATTTAATGTACGCAGGTGGTTTAAGCCACTAGGACTTGGGGCTTCTTTGTTATGGCAGCTTTGCATAGCCTGTCCTGACTGATATAGTTTCCTAATTCAAATATAAGTGTTTTGTGAAAGAGAGCTCTCTCTGTTGAGTGGACTCCTATAAACTTGCATTATATACACATATCTTTAAGAAAGAAAATATTCTTCTGGATCTCTCATGTTTTTATTTAAACTAATTTTACTATCTTACTTAAATATGCACAAGCATAAAACTAGGGCCACATTCTTTATGCAGATAGCATTTAAACAACCATGAAACCAAATTACAAAGTTCATGAAAAAGAGAAACTGCACAAAACCAAAGATTTATAAATGAACTATAATAAAATGAGCTGGATAACGTTTTGTGGAAACTAAATTGTCACTTAAATGTCCACATGGTTGTTTCTGAGTTCAATAAAGTAGGTTCTTTTAGAAGTGGTCTGTCTATATAATTATGCCCTGTGTAATGTCTCAATCTTTCTACCACTTTTTAAACTTTTTTATTTTAAACTACCACAAAGTGTTCCTTAATTCATATGGTGTAGGACAAGTTTAAAGGAGTCATTTCAGTGTCAAATCCACCTCTGTCCAGTTTTTATCAGCCTATGATGATTAGGAACCACTGTTGGCACCAATAAACACAAACTAAAATTTGGGAACATTGTGTCAGTAATTCAGTTTTAAGGTAATTATTCAGATAAGTCTAACTGTGCTTAACTTTTTAAGACTACAATTGAAATGACTTATCTGTAATGACATAACTGTATTTAAACATTTGTTTCTAGGAACAAAGAGGAAAGAGTGACTAGAAGACTCTAGTGCAGAGTTGGTCTCTGGAGAACTGCTGTATGTCTTACTCCTGGGCCATTGCTAGACTGCATTTCTCAACATCCCTACCAGCTGCTTTGGCTATATGACTGAGTTCTGGCGAACGAAAAGTAGGTGGGATTGATGGAAGCCATTTTCAGATATAGTTCATAAAAACCTCCCACACAGTCTTGCACTCCTCTTCCTCCCCCTCTGCGGACTAATCAGAAAATCCAAGGTGATATTCCAATGCTAGGGCAGGCTTAGCAAAGGTTTTCTGTCAAGATCCTGATAGGCAATATTTTATAATTCATGAGCCTGTTGCAACTACCTTAGTGTGAGAGCAGCTACAAAGCACAGGTGATACATGATGAATCGGTGTGGCTGTGTCTCAATAAAACTTTATTTACAAAGAAAAAATTTATAAAAACTCTAGATCAAATTTGGTCCATGAGTCATAGATTGCTGACCCTGCTCTAGGATATGTCAGAATCACAACGTAGAAGGATTCTGGCCCCTAAATGACTGCATGGGGAAATAAACTTTATACAAGCAAGAAATAAACTTCTCTTATGTTAAGTCATTGAGATTCTAGGGTTGTTTCAGCATTAGCTTACTCCAATACTGTTGGAGGAGGTTATCGAGGGGACATGACCTCAGGTTGACCCAACGATCTGAACCTGGGCAATTGGCTCCTCCTCCCCTCCCCTGCACTTCAGATGCACATTTTGCATAGCATTCCACAGTGGACACTGTTTTCAAAGATGCAGCTTTAAGAGAACAGTGTGCTGTTGAGACCATCTGGACAGTATATGTGACTGAGCCCAATGAAGGTCTCTATATAAACTTTTAAGATTCTGGCAGGCACGTGCAGAGATTTACCTGTCTTGTTACCTGCCAAGATGAGCCTCATGTGTAAGTTCCCTTGCTTATTAAGTCTGCCACCAGAAATCCAAGAATGCCACCACCTACCAAGAGTGGTCTTCCTCTTTCTTCGGTTTTTCCTTGCCCTCCACGTACAGAAGCCAGGTCCGGATTTAATTCAGGATGCTCCTGAGGTTTCAAATCAACAGAAAAAATACCTGGTCACAAAGATGGATTTTTATAAATATTAGATTTCCCCTTCTTCCTTACATTCCTTTGAAGACAGGCTTATTCATTTGTCATAAAATCTTCCCAATACGTGTTAGTGGGACAATTAAAACACAATCAGATAAATAATTGTATGCATGAAGCACGCATATCATGCAATGTTTATGACATTCCAAGTTGTTGCTGTCACCTCTCTCCATCCTACCACCTAATTCCTAGATGCATATCTGAATTGTTTTGTGCTGCCTTCCAGATAGCCAAAGACACACATTTGGGAAACAGTTTGCTTGGGTAAAGTGAATAGAGCTTGGTTCCTTTGTTCACTGTATGTAAATAGATTGCTCTGTCTTACATTAAGTCTCTGGAATGTGTTACAAAGTCAGCTTTGGGTTATTACTCAGCTACTTTGTAGCCTGTCAGTGTAATTTGGTGTCTTTACTCCTAATTTATAATCAGGGAGCCTGAGACCCAAAAGGGTTAAAGAACTTTTCCAATGTCATATTCTGGCAATATCCAAAAGCTAGGCCCACCTGAATCCCAAATGTCACACTATCAAGATTTGGATTCTGAAGCCTCTGGAATCTTATCCACCTTCCCTACTTGACATGTATTTGTTGGGGAACAATTAACCTCAAGATGAGTAATTTGCCACCATTCTGTATGTATTTCAAATTTTCCCATTACACAAGGAAAATGAGAAAAATATGTCCTAGATAACACAAAGAAAAATGCTTCATTGTCTTAATTGCCTTTCTATTTCAATCAAGAAAGGCATTTAATTATTTCTGAACTACATTCAAAACTCTCTCTCAAGAATATTACTCTCCTCAGGTGGGTTAACCAAACCTGTGCAAAATATTTCTCAAGTCTGAATATTACTATCAAACATTTACTGAGTATTTTTATATGTCAATGCCAATTTAAATGCTTTCCATTTACGATCTCATTTATTCCTCACAGCAAGTCTGTGAAGTGGAAATAGTCATTATTCTGCTCGAACAAATGAGGAAACTGAGGTTCAGGGAGGTGAGAGAGCTTGTCTAAGTTCGAAAGGCAGTAAGTGGTGAAGTCAACATTCAATCCTCGGCCACCCCTTCAGGCCACATTGCTCCCCTCGCTACTCTGCTGTGCTGACTCTGAACAGAGCTATGCTTTCCCCCTTTGAGTATATGTGAAAAACCAATATGGAAGACTCACCCAAGATGACTTGAGTCAGCTACTCAAGGGTCAGTCAGAACCTCAAGCCTCTAGAATTTGAGGTGGGTCATCTAAGGGCTATGGAATCAGAAGGGGCAGAATCTGTCCGGCTTCTTGCACAATCTGAGGAAAGAAGTGCTTGTTGCTTAACACCGCTTCCCTGGGCCCTGAAAATGCCCACATGACATCCACCCAGTGCCCTACTTTGACTTCATTATCGCTGTTGGAAACCACAAGGAGAGGGAACAGCATTTCTATGATATGTACTTTACGGCCATTACTCTTTCCTCATTATTCTTACTTCACTTAACAAAAAATAGGGGCGCCTGGGTGGCTCAGTCGGTTAACCGGCTGACTTCGGCTCAGGTCATGATCTCGCGGTCCGTGAGTTCAAGCCCTGCGTCGGGTTCTGTGCTGACAGCTCAGAGCCTGGAGCCTGTTTCAGATTCTGTGTCTCCCTCTCTCTGACCCTCCCCCGTTCATGCTCTGTCTCTCTCTGTCTCAAAAATAAATAAACGTTAAAAAAAAAAAATTAAAAAAATAAAGAAAGAAAGAAAGAACAATCAACTCAGTATTTACACTCTAAAATTGAATGGCATGAGCATGTGTGTTTTATAAGTAAGAAAAAGAAAGTATTTTCTGGCATGATGGACTATACCCTTTGAAAAGCATACAGTACTTGAACTGTGTGGGCCACATCAGTAGGAAAGATGGCACTTGCAATTGTTTGGAAGGATTTTAAACTTCATAATAGGTAAGCTTAGGACAGTAATAGTATCCTTACATCTTCAGACCAAAATATTGTATAGTTTGGGCTAAAAAAAAAATGTTCAGTCTTCACAGTAGTCTTAGTCTTAATACCACAGTTATTTTTAACCATCTTAATGAAAAGATTCTATTTCATTAACCTTGCCTAAGGGCATGTATGAGAAAACTTTGATGTTTTTCAAATATGAAATATAACCTCCATT
The DNA here is from genome assembly GCF_028018385.1 of Neofelis nebulosa. NCBI lineage: Eukaryota > Metazoa > Chordata > Mammalia > Carnivora > Felidae > Neofelis > Neofelis nebulosa. The sequence goes on from NC_080782.1 coordinate 50,966,604, forward strand.
CCCAATAAACAAGAGCAATTGTGCATTTTTTGTGTGTCTTTGAAGGCTTCTAGTCACAAATCTAATCACCTGTTGAAATGTATCTATTTTATCTCCAATAAATAATATGTGAACACTTAAAAAGACTCTATAAGCTCACCTTCTTGCATTAGGATTTGTGGAAATCAGACAGCCTGGAGATGTGCGGGCCGATGTTTAGTAAAGACTTGAAACACAGTCTTTAACACTTGGAATTAGGTAAAAAATCTAAACGAAGTTCATTTTCTCTTCATTTTCCTTTGTGCTAGTCCATGGCCATGTGTGTAGTGAATAGTCCTTCACGCGCACTTGCACATTCAAATTTCACTATGCTCTGGAGAGACCACTGGATGGGAGAGACTAAAAATATCGTTGAGCTTTCATTTTCTAATCACAACAGCTGTCATTCAGATCAACACTTCCCTCACCACCCCCACCACTGGTTTAAAAAGTTTTTAAATCTCCTGCAAAAGAAAAACACAACTGAGGTGTCGCAGCAACAGTGGGGAGTTTCCAGGCCAGTTTTTGACAAAAAACCTGTAAGCAGAGAGATTAGTAAAGCATTGGACACCAAAGCACTTATGCCCCAAAGCATTTCTGGTTCCTGATACCTCCGGCTTCTGCACGGCGACTACACGACGGGAGGGCAGCCATGGTCAGGGCCCAAAGCCCATCCAAGGTGGGAAGTTTTTAGAAGACCCCTTGACATTAAGCTTGGATTTCAAAGAGATGCATCATCAACGACAGGGCAAAGTTACCGTAAACCTAACCCACCTTGCCCAAAACCAGGAGACTTTGGGCCCCCGACTGGCCCTCAGGAGGCTTTACACTCAGATTCTCACAGCTTGAGCTGGCCAGGTAATCTCAATTTGTGAAACGGTGCAAGGTGATACCCAGCTGGTAGTGTACCCAGGTACCTCGCGGAGCAAACCCAAAGCATCTCAGGGGCAGGTCTATCTATGCCAGGCCTTGGTTACCCCTACAAATAACTTTACAAAGGAAGGAAGGCAAGCAAACAAAGATTAGCAGAAACACAAGGAAACACAATGTAACAAAATGCAGCAGAACCAATAGAAAGCAGAAACATACCAGCACCCTGTCCAGACTTGGAAAAGTGTCAGGAGGACTGAAATACCACCAAAATTACCATGCTTAAAGAAACAAATGACAAACTGATAACATCTGCAGGAAACAGGTATATTATCAAAAATGGATTATATTGTAGGAAACTATGAGAATTGTCACAGCAAATTCGAAAACCAGAGTTTTTATAAATAAATAGTAAAATAAACAAATGTTAAATACTCAGTGAATGGGCTTAACAGCAGATTGGATAAAACATAAGGAGAAGTAATGAACTGATAAACTAGAAGGGTTTTAGGTATAAAATTATATTTAATTGTCCATATAAATTATATATAATATAATATACTGGATATGAATTAGAATACACTATCCAGGATGAAACATAGAATAGTAAATAAAGAGAGAGTGAGACACAAGGAGGATATAGTGAGAAATGTAACATACATTTGATCAAGGCCTTACAAGGAAAAGAGAGAGAGAATGAGGCAGAGGAAATGTTTGAGGAGAAAATCACTGGAATTTTCCAGAACTGAAGAAACACATTAATCTACAGATCAAAAAGATCTAGGGAACCCCCCAAAAATAATTTCCTTTAATCTGCTAAGAGAGTAAATCCTAGAAGTTCTCATCACAAAGGAAACATTTTTTTTAATTACATGAAGAGATGGATGTTCAGCAAACTTATTGTGGAAACCACTTCCTGATACACAGGAATGCCAAGTCATCATGCTATATATACACTTAAATTTATAGTGTTTAAGTCAATTCTATATCAATAAAATAGAAGGAAGGGAGAGGGTGAGGGGCTGAGCGAAAAAAATCTGCAACTAGAGGCATGATAGTAAAATTGCAAAAGAACAAAGGCAAAGACATAAACCTCAAGTAGCCAGAGAAAAAAACACAAGTTACCTTTAAGAAAGAGCATGGCAATTAGACTGGCCCTTAACAGCTAGCTGTTTTCCCCACAGCAAGAACGGAAGGCAGAAGACAGTATACTGGTATCTTCCGTGTATCAAATGAAACCAATTGTCAAACAAAATCTGCACCCAGTGAAAACCCAGCTAAACCTGAGAGGATTTATCACCAGCAGGTTCTCACTGCAGGAACTCTGTCGCTGTGCTTCAGGCAGAAAGACAATGGTACTGGGGAAAAGATCTGAGATGCAAGAAAGTTAGCAAAGCAAAGGTAGTAGAGAATGCGGTGGAATAAAATAAGCATAGACTGCATGAAATGTAATGACAATTTCTGGTGGGGGAAACAGGATTAATTTAAGGTATTAGACAACAGCAGCATGGGAGTTGAACTAGGGGAAATGGAGAAGGGAATGAAAGGTTCTGGTGTGCAGTTTCCTTGTGCTGTCTGTGCAGGAGAGGGTAGAGGTTCTCATGACGTCCCGTCCAGACTTGGATACGTTAATTATGCAGGTTGTGATTTGTAAGGTGGATTTGATTGGAAGGGCTGCCATAACAAACCATCACACGCTGACTGGCTGGAAACAACAGAAATTTACTTTCTCACAGTTCTGAAGGCTAGAAGTCCCAAATCCAGATGTTGGCAGGGCCAAGCACCCTCTGAAGGCTCTTGCCTTCAGAATCTTTCCTTGGCAGCTCCAGGGTTGTGGCATAAGTACCTCTGATCTCCACCTCTGCCTTCCCATGGCCATCTCTCTCCTGTGAGTTTCTGTCTCCCCTTCTTGTACAGACACCAGCTCTAATGACTTCATCTTAACTTTAATACATCTTCAAGATCCTATTTGCAAATCAGGTCACACTCACAGGTAGCAGGGGTTAGGACTTCCATACGATCGGGGGGTGGGGTGGGGGGTGGACATAATCCAACACATAAATAATGTGACCATGAAAATTGTAGAACTAGAGTATATTATTTCCAAACTAATAGAAGAAAATGAATAATTACTATGAATACTGAAGATTAAAAATAATATTGATACCAAAACCTAACAAGAACAGCATGAGAAAGGAATATCACAGGATATATATACATATATATATTCCATTATGTATATATTTATATTCCATTATATATATATATATATACACACTATTCAGCCATAAAAAGAATGAAATCTTGCCATTTAGAATGACATGGATGGAGCTAAAGAATATAACCCTAAGCAAAATAAGTTAAAGACCAATGCCATATGATTTCACTCATATGGAATTTAAGAAACAAAACAAAGGGGGAAAAAAAGAGACAAACCAAGAAAGAAACGCTTAACTCTGGAGAGCAAACTGATAGTTACCAGAGGGGAGGTGGGTGGGAATCGTGAGGGGTGAAATATGGGCTGGAGATTGACAGCACACTTCTCATGATGAGCACTGAATACTGTATGGAATTGTTGAATCACTACATCATACACCTGAAACTAATTATAGCACTGTATGTTAACTCTACTGGAATTAAAGTTAAAAACTTAATTAAAATGAAAACATAAAAATAAAATAAAACGTATTGAGATTTGTTTTGTGGTTCACTGTATGATCTATTCTGGAGAACGTTACACGTGCACGTGGAAAAAACATGCATTCTGCCCCTATGGCTGTCTCGCATCTGGACATTACTGTTAAATCCTTGGCAGGCTGCTAGACCATTGCTTGCCCCAAACAGGACCTTAGGCTCTCCCTGTCTGCTTGGCAAGAGGCTGCCACTTTAATGGACAGTGCTGCAGATCTGGAGGCAGCAACAATGTTACTGACTTTCATGGCCTGGCCCACCCACAGTGAACTGCCATCACAGAACTGGGGCTCTGCGATGGGGTGGGAGCAGCTCAGGCAACAATGTCACAGATTCATATTGTTCTCACCCAAAGTTCATGAGATTTCATCAGTGTGTGCTATGCTTCTGATCAATTTCCAAAGCACTGAAATTGTTGTCTTTGAACTTTTGACCAGCTTAATAGTTGTTTTTTAGGACAAGATTTGTCAACCTTCTCACTCCACCATGTCAGAAGTTGGAAGTCTAAAAATATAATCTTGAGGGGCACCTGGGTGGCTCAGTCGGTTAGGCGTCCAACTTTGGCTCAGGGCATGATCTCATGGTTTGTGGGTTCGAGCCCTGCATCAGGCTCTATGCTGACAGCTTGAAGCCTGGAGCCCGCTTTGGATTCTGTGTCTCCCTCTCTCTCTGCCCCTCCCCCACTCACATTTTCTCTCTCTCTCTCTCTCTCTCTCTCTCACTCTCTCAAAAATAAATAAACATTAAAATTAAAAAAAATAAAAATTAAAAAAATAAAAACATAATTTTGAATGAAATAACTAAGGTGCAGAAAAGTACATCCAATATAATAATTCTACACATTTATTTCTAAGTACAGGTAAAACTAAACTACCTGGTTTAGGGATGAGCGTATAAGTGGTAATACTATGAAGAAAAGTAGGTAAATGATTATCATATAAATGAGGATAATAGTTACCTCTAGGTTGTGGCTGGGAATGGATACATGGAGTACAAGGAGAGTTTCTAGGAGGCCACTACTATTCTAGTTCTTGACTTGGATGGTAGTTAACAAACGTCACTCTATAACCATTCCCTAAAGAATATATATAGTTTTATGCATGTTTCTTTATGTATGCTCTACTTTACAATAAAACTTGTATAAAACATACCATTAATTTGTTAATTTATTCAATAAATATTTATTGAGCAACTTTAGTGTAAAAGACACTGTTCCAGACAACGAGTATATAGTAATAGAAAGACAGATACAGTCTCTATCCTTATGGGGCTCACAGTTTAGTAGGAAGATAGCAAAAAGTTAAGTCCCCCAAAAAGATACTTTCAGATTGCAATAAAGAGTATGAAAACCAGGGTGGTGGGTAGAGGGAGGCAATGAAGATGAGGGCCATGAGCCTGATTGGTCAGAGCAGGTCTCTCGGAGGAGATGACATTTGAGCCAAGAACTGAAGAACAAGAAGGAGAGGCCCATATAAAGATGTGGAGCAAGTGCCTCCCACGGAGAGAAGACAATAAGTTCAGAGCTCTGAAAAGTCTGGAGAAGGAGAAAGTGACATGAGAGGAACTTGCAAGCTGACATCCATCATCTGAAGGATTTGCTTTGGAGGAACTCAAGGAAGTAGAGTGAGGGGCTGCAAACCAAGGGAGGCTCAATTCTGCTCCAGGGAAGGCAAGACTCAAAGTAGGCTGATCATACTTTGCAGTGAGGCTGCAGGGGCCAGCAGCATTTTTTTTTAACATTTATTTGTTTTCAGGAGACAGAGACAGAGCGCGAGTGGGGGAGGGATAAAGAGGGAGACACAGAATCCGAAGCAGGCTCCAGGCTCTGAACTGTCAGTGCAGAGCCCGATGTGGGGCTCAAACCCATCAACCATGAGATCATGACCTGAGCTGAAGTTGGGCACTTAACCAACTGAGCCACCCAGGCACCTCCGGCAGCATTTTTAACAATCATCATTTTAACTGTGTAACATGTGAAAGCAATTCTGCAACTCTTCTTTTTTGGAAAAGCATTTCAATTTCAGGAATGTTGGCTGTAGGATGTCATCTATTTCAGTAAAATGTTTCTTTGCCTTTTACATAAGGCAAACCATGGTGCAGGGTTAAAACTGACAAAAGGAAACAAAATGACAAAGGGCCGCCCAGCCTTTATGAATGACTTTGGATGGGCATGCTGGTTACGACCCCAAATCACAATTTTCTTTTGTAGAAAGGAAGATGCGGATTAAATCTTAGAACATGTTTGTGTGTCTTTTTCACATTCGTGTACCAGGTAACCAATTTCAGACTGAACTGATGGCATAATACGTTTGCGATACAGAACTGTTCGTACTTACAGTGTTTTTGTAAACATAAACTCCAATTTGTTGTCTTTTTTATATCTGTTTATGTAACATTTAAGGAAAGACGAACCAGAGTTTAAAAAAAAAAAAAAAAGTTTATTTAGAGGCTCCGGGGTGGCTCAGTCAGTTAAGCCACCAACTGACTCTTGATTTCGACTCAGGGCATGATCTCACTATTCATGAATTCAAGCCCCGAGTCGGGCTCTGTTCTGACAGCGCGGAGTCTGCTTGGGATACTCTCTCTTCCTCTCTCTCTCTCTCTCTCTCTGCCCCTTTCCCACTCACATGCTCTCTCCCTAGCTCTCTCTCTTTCTCAAAATAAATAAGCAAACTTTAAAAAAATTAAAAAAGAGTTTATTTAGAAGGCAACATAACAAAAACAAATTGTACCACTGTGGTTTTCTTTTAATACAAGACTCATGATGGGAAGCTGCAGCCAGTCTTGAGGAATGCGTTTCTCTAGAAAGTTGGGTTTCTTAAAAAAGAACATGTGTGAAGCACACATGATTAACAAAGATTCCCTTTGAGGCAGAAAAAAAAGCCTTTTCCCCCAATTAATAATTATACACAAATATTTATCCTGCTTTATTTTCCATCATCAAAAAAAGGGAAATAACTCAAATGTTCATAAACAGATGAATGGATAAACTAATAGCAGTAGATCCAAAGAACATCACTCAGCCAAAAAAAAAAAAAAAAAAAGGCTAACTCATAGAATATCATTGATGGATCTCAAAGTAATTATGAAACATCAAAGAAATCACATACAAAAAAGAGTAAACATTTTAGGATTCCAGTCATATAAATTGTAGAACATGAAAATGTACCTATTATAAGTGGCAGGCTTATCATTTCTGTGTAGAAAGGATGGGGTGGCAATCTGGTTGAGGGCAAGTTTGGGGAGACAATTTTAAACTACTTGTACATAGCATTTTGAATAAATATAAGGTATCTCTACTACCCAGACTGAGGGTTGGCGAGGGGACATTAAAACTCCCTAAAATAATACCCCTGAGGTCACCAGTGGGTAATACTTAAAGACATTGTCAGCACCCAGCACCTAGCTCCCCAGAGTCAATATGGGTTCTAACTCCTCTTAGCCGGTTCTTCAGGTTTTTTTTTTAATTCTATGAGCCATCTGTATTAATAGAATAAATACCTTTTTTTGTTTAACTTACACAGAGTTGGTTTCTATTACTTGCACCACAGAAGGCTGATATGGTGGGGACCCGGGCACCCGATGGGATGAGGTGATCTTTAAAGTCTCTTTCAATGCTGTGGTTCTAAGATAAGCACAAATAGAATTAAACCTCTCTCAAAGGAATCAATAGTTACAGATGTGCTGGGGAGACAATACTTGACTTGGTATCTCAAACAGATATGTTGGCTGTAGACACTTTAAGACAATGAAATAAAGTATAATTTGCAGCCTTGGGGATATAGTTCCAGAAACTGGCTCAAAGTACACTTACTAGTGACACTCAGCAAAATTTGGAAGGAGACTCTGCCAGAATACCATCATCCATTCCATTGAGAATGATGTCAACACATAATAAAATAATTGAGTGAATGTTGCGGGGAGCAGGAATCTGTAAACATAAAGAGGATAATGGAATCATAAACATTAATCAGCACCAGGAACAAACAGGGCTAAAGGAAACCTGAAGAATTCTCTAACAGGATTCAAGTAACTCTCTCGCCAGAAAATAACCATACTTCATATATCTGATTGTCATTCCTATATGTAGTGTATCTTATATATATTGGGAAATCTTCTAATGTCTGGTCACTGTGGTTTGGATCTCAGCTTAGGTATAGTAATGAACACTGAGGGGAAAAAAGCATATTTTTACTCTGAATTGGAGTGGGTAGGTGGTAAGAGTATATAGTTCTACTAAATTTGGCATAGAAAAAAGTTTCTATTGATTCAAAATCAACTTCTTTATGAAAATTTCTTCTGAAAAGCAATCCCCCTAGTTTTTTTGTTTTGTTTTGTTTTTTTTTTTGCAGATAAGAGCAGTGTTTCAGGTAAGACAAAAAGCATTCTGTTCCGTTGAAACTGACCCCTCAGCTTTTGGGCTTCTAATGGCAAATTAAATTCACCTCAGCAAGAAAATTAAATCACAAAAAAATAACTTTTGTAATGCGGGAAATAGCTGGTAGATTGATCTTTATGAATTTCCTTATTTCTTTACCTTATAATGGTCTTTTTTAATGGCAGCACCAGCATTAAGAAAACAAAACACATTTGATAGAAGTTCTTTGTCTTCCCTTTTTAAATTATTTAGTAACATTGGGTAGCTAAGAAATTGTCTGTGCTCCTATAAAACTCCCTATGCTAATTGTGGCCAGCAAATTAGTAATTATAACTGATTATACAAAGCAGGAAAGGGCCACACTAATGCTAGGGAGTAAAACGTGCAATTAGATGGCTCAGCTTTAGACGTCTTCACTCTGAATCTCTGTGAAGAATGAAGAAGAAAGCTCTGTACCAAAATTGAAGGGGACCAGTTTTCTGATTGTGTCCTAGGGGATTTGGATAAAGCTCAAGCAATTTGAAGCATACCCTCAGGTTGTACTCAGCAGAATTCCTGACCTCTGCCACATCCTATCTATCATAAGCCTTTATCAGGAGAAGATGCCAAATCACAAGCCATTTGGTGGCATATAATTGCTTCGACATTGACAGCAGAGGAGTATATATCATCTCCTCTGTTAAAAAGGGAGTGAGTGTTTCAAATGGAAGAAGACTGACTATAAAAGCAAATTTAAATAAACACAAAAAGGAAGCTAAACCAATACTAAATGGAAAGGAATATCAACATAAAATGAAAGCTTAAATACAGATTGAAAAAACAATAATGTATGATTTCTAATCAGACTCTTTATGGTCTATTAGAAAATTGAAGAATCAAGAGTTGAAAGAATCAAGAGTTGAAAGAAAGAAAGGAAGGAAGGAAGGAAGGAAGGAAGGAAGGAAGAAACTTAGAACAGCTTATGGAATCTTGGACTGATTTTAGATGGTGTATGAAGTATTGTGGTTGGTTCACAGATACAAAATTAAATAATACGGATCCATCAGTCTCAATTCTTTTGCTTACATCAAGAGGGAAGTCTCAGGCAGGGCTAGTCTGTCTTCAATTTCTCTTTAACACCTCCAAAACTCCCTTTAAAAAGGAAAAACAGAGCAGATTACAGGCTCTGAGCCTTAGGCAGACAATAACATCTACTCAAATTTAACTACATTATGTTGTTTTTATTACATCTATTTTTGTGGTTACTCTATTTATGGCAAGTGAACTGGTTTCCATTTGTAATCGGCCTATAAATTATTTTCTTTATTTACATTTTTAAAAACCGAGTCAACTTAAGGACAAACATTAGATAAATTAGAGTACTGGGTGCAAAAACAGAAAACCAGTAATGGGTTCAATGAAGTTGGGCAAAAATGTTATAATGGCCCTGAAATGACTTCAGTTAAGAAAAATTAGCTTAAAATCACAGACTGTTAGAGTTAGAGGTGAGTCGGTGCTAGCAATCCAAATCCCCTCATTTTACAGGAGGAGACCAAGACTGAGAGGGCACGGTTTGCCAGGAACTGTCATCACAGTTTGTAATGGCAGAGCCAAGCTTTCATCTAAGCCTGTTGCCACGTCCACCACTGCTTTCCATTATTTAATTTGTAGCCTTCTCAAAAGCTATATGTGTTGGAATTGGCAAGATGTGTCCAGTCCACAATGGTGTCAAAGTGAGAAGGCAGGCCACAAAGGAATTTAGATTTGCTAACGCAGATCAAACTTGTGCAACTTGCAAAACTACAGTGACATCTAGTGGTATTGTTTGATAATGTAACTCGATGCAACGCTTGCTTTGAGAAGGCTTCTCTTTAAAAAGCAAACATTTTATATGTAGAATATCCCTGTTTGAGTTTGTTTTCTCATGAATAGATGTATTTTTAACAAGAATACAACATAAAAGTTGTGTCCTTGTGCAGCATAACAGAGGCACGTGTTGATCGTTTGTCCTATCATTGACGATGTTAATTTTGACTGTGGCTAAAATGCTATCAGCCAGTTACCGTCCTTTCCTTTCTAATCAGTAAGTGATTTGTGGGACAATATTTCCAAGCTTTGTAAATATCGTTTTCTTCAAACTTTCATCTACTAGCTTTTGTATCCATTGATAATCCTTGCCTGAATTCTTCATTATTATAATGGTTGCGAAATGGTCATTCTCTAGTTCTGTCATCATTTTACTGAAAGAATAGCTTTCCGTCTTATTTATGTTTGTATATATTTATTAGTATGGACTCATGAATTATAATATCATCTATAATCTACATAATAGATTATATTTATTGATATCCAATATGGCTGTCATAATTAGAGCAGATACGTAAAATTTCTCTAGGGTCTCAACCAAGTATATCCTCTCTCACCTCTGGGTCTTTGCTCTTGCTGTTCCCTCTCATTTGAAGACCTCTTCCCAATAGATAATAGTAGGTAAGAATTCATGAGTATATTCATGTATGTATTACATAGTAGATATTTCATATAAATAGAGTATAGATTATATATTCATGTATAGGTTACAGACTATAATCTATATATACTCAATACATTATGTATAGGTTTATACTATACATTATCTATCACTATTGTTATTTATTCTATTCAAAAATACAAATGTCATGAAAGTCAGAAAGTATGAGGAATTGTTCTAATTATAAGGAGACTTAAGAAATGTAACAACGCAATGCAATGCATAATCCTGGATTAGATTCTGCACAGGGTGTGGGAAAGGAGTTGTAAACAGCTGTAAAGGACATTAATGGGCTAACTGATGAAATTTGAATAATCCTATGATTTAGATACTCTGGGTTAAATAATAATACTATACCAGTGTTAAATATCCTCTTTTGATCATTTTACTGTGATTATGTAAGAAAATGTTCTTGCCTTAGAAACTGCACACTAAAATATTTAGGGATAAAGCAGTACTATGTCTGAAGCTTATTCTTAAGTGGTTCAAAAATAATATGTGTGTGTGTGTGTGTGTGTGTGTGTGTTGAGAGAGCAAATGTCAAGAAAACGCAGCAAAATTATAACAATCAGTCAATCTAGGTGAAGGACACACAGAAGTTCTTTGTACTATTCAAATAACTTTTCTGTAAGTTTGAAATTACATCAAAATAAAGTTACCCTAAAAGGGAAAATAAAGTTTTGTGACATTTTAATGTCTTATTTATTGAAAAACAAATGAAAAAAGAGCAAAGCAAATCAGTAAATTCGTACCTAGCAGCTTGAGAATTTCAAAGTCTCAGCTACTAAGTTTCTTTCCACTGCTGCATACAGTTTGAAGTAAAGCCCCACTCTTTTCATTAGGGAATTACCATGCTAGTCAAGGAAATCTATTATAAATTACTAGTTTAAATTCCCCAGATGTCTGAAGAATTCCTCAAAGGCACACATATTTTTATAAAAGCTCACACATTTAATATCATCACACACAAAGGACTTTTATCCAGGTTGGGTTCTGGCATTGAACCAACCAGCTGTGATTACCCTTAATTTGGAATAGAAGAAGCTATGAGGGAAAAAAAAAATGCTCTGAAATATAATTCTTATCTTAAAAGGAAGAGGAAGTGGTAAAGATGCAGTTGGAGAAAGGGACTCACTGGGTGTGGGAGGAAGTTGCTGGGAATATTGTAGAGAGAGAAAAATCAAAATACAAAAAAATCTCAGGATTTGGATAGAATCACAGTTGTCAGACTTACTAGCTGTGTGGTCTGTGGGATTAATTTATTTAACCACTAGAACCTCAGTCTCTCGCCTGTAGAATTAGAACTATTCCCAGTGAGTAATCTATACCTGGCACTCACTGTAAGTATTGACTGACCTCTAAGTCCTGGGCCAAGCAGGATGTGGTAGTAGATAAATGGATAATGTCTGGCTGCTGGGGCATCCTGATCTCTTGCCTGCACCACCACAGCCTCTTAACAGGGTTCTACCATCCACTTTTGTGAATCCTTCCAATTCATGTTCCACACAACAGCAGAATGACCTTCCTAAAAGATAGTCTTCAGCTCCATGCCTAAACTTCCTAATGTGGTACACTGGCCCCTTTGTCACCTCATGGCCTTGTCCCCGAGTATCTCTCTAGGCTCTCTTTCTCCAGTCTCTAAGCTCTACTACTGGCTAATAGACCTTTGTGCAATGATATATAGGTTCTATCTATACCTTGAAGGTCCAGTATGGCAGCCACTAGCCATACATGGCTATTGATCACTTGAAATGTGGTTAATGTGACTGAGAAACTGAATTTTTAATTTTTGAAATTTCATTTAAATTTATTTATTTTTTCCGCTTTATTTTATTTTAATTTATTTTGATTTTATTTTTTAAAATTTACATCCAAGTTAGTTAGCATATAGTGCAACAATGATTTCAGGAGTAGATTCCTTAGTGCCCCTTACCCATTTAGCCCAACCCCCCTCCCACAACCCCTCCAGTAACCCTCAGTTTTTTCTCCATATTTCAGTCTCTTATGTTTTGTCCCCCTCCCTGGTTTTATGTTATTTTTGTTTACCTTCCCTATGTTAATCTTAAAGTCCTCAGATGAATGAAGTCATATGATTTTTGTCTTTCTCTAATTTCACTTAGCATAATAGCCTCCAGTTCCATCCACATAGTTGCAAATGGCAAGATTTCATTCTTCTAGATTGCTGAGTAATACTCCATTGTATATGTATACCACATCTTCTTCATCCATTCATCCATCAATGGACATTTGGGTTCTTTCCATACTTTGGCTATTGTTGATAGTGCTACTATAAACATGGGGGTGCATGTGTCCCTTTGAAACAGCACAGCTGCCTCCCATGGATATATGCCTAGTAGTGCAATTGCTGGGTTGTAGAGTAGTTCTATTTTTACTTTTTTGAGGAACCTCCATACTGTTTTTCAGAGTGGCTGCTCCAGCTTGCATTCCCACCAACAATGCAAAAGAGATCCTCCTTCTCCACATCCTCGCCAATATTTGTTGTTGCCTGAGTTGTTAATGTTAGTCATCTTGACAGGTGTAAGGTGGTATCTCATTGTGGTTTTGACTTGTATTTCCCTGATGATGAGTGATGTTGAGGAAATTTCATTTAAATTTAAATAGCCACATGTGGCTAGTGGGTACCATATTGGACACAACAGACACATGAAGCTTCTTTAGGTTCCCAACCAACTACACCTCTCTTGCCTCTGGGTCTTTACCCTTTTGCTATTCTCTTTCATTTGAAGACCTACCTTCTCTTTGTCCTTTGTCTCAGCCTAAACATCACTTGTTAAATGCTTTTATAGAACAGGATGTACATAATCTTTGCCACTGACAAAATTTTAACCATCTTTAATTTGTGAAAGTAAGGCTATATTTCAAAGCAATGATAACACTTTAACTGTGCCTCTTGATTTCCACTGACAGATGTGCAAGGTGTTTTTCTTTTTGCCCTTGGCTATTTATTAATCCAATGAGTAGGGGGCGTCACTGAGTGGTCATAGGTCATGATTCATGCCATCAATGTGTTTTTTTGTCTTTCACATTTTTAAAATGGAGCCAAAATTTTAAATGGAAGAGACTTCATTAAAAATCTTCGTTCCCAGATGCTCTGGAAAAAAAAAAACAACAGAACATCTGGATGCACATTCACTTCTACTCAGCAATAACCAGCTAGACTCATTCCAAAATGGTCATCACTAGCCACATATGGCTATTTAAATTTAAATTAATAAAAATTAAATAAAATTCAAAATTCAATTCTTCAGTCACACTAGCCACATTTCAAGTGCTCAAGTCACACATGGCTAAAGGCTACTATCCAGTTGGACAGGGCAGCTACAGAACATTTCGATCAACATAGAATGTTCTATTGAGCTACATTTCCTAGAGTGTAGTTAGGAGACAGGGAGTAGATGCCAGCTTAAGGGGCAGGAGCTCCTAAGCTACTATTGAGTATTTTTTTAAATGTTTATTTATTTAATTTTGAGAGGGAGAGAGAAAGAATGAGCAGAGGAGGGGCAGTGAGAAAGGGAGAGAGAATCCCAAACAGGCTCCACACTGTCAGGGCAGAGACAGACACGGGGCTCCAACTCACAAACCAAGAGATCATAACCTGAACCAAAATCAAGAGTCAAGACACTTAACCAACTGAGCTGCCCTAGGTTTCTTATTGAATATCACAGTGGGAATGGACTAGATTTTCTGATATTTCCCAAGAACTCAAGAATCCAGATTTTTTATGTGAAACCTCCCAATTTGTAAATCCTAGCTCAAATGTTTTAGAAATATTGTCTAAGCAAAACAAAGCAAGTTTTGTCGGTCAGATTGATCCCCTAGGTGCCAATTTGCCAGCTCTGAGCCCAAAGTTTGGCAGAGGCATCAGAGATCAGCGTGCCTGAGGTTGAGAATACAAAGGTTCAGTGTTGGACAGGCTGGGATGGGGGCGGGGGTGGGTGGGAGGTACACCCATGGCCTTTTAGAAATCAATCTTCCGCCGCCAGCAACATAAAACACAGAGGCTCCCATCTTCCAAGTTCACTTTTTTGTGAGTTGTGCAACATAGCTCATAATAACAAAAATATAAGTGCCCCTTAAATTTTCAGCTGTGCTTCATCTTTTCTAAGGGAGAGGGAAAGAATTTCAGAGTAAATTTGGAAAGACTAGTGGGTTTTGGGAAAGATTTATTGAACTAGAAAGATAATGGGAATTTATAACGCTTATAAGGTTATCTCTCAGTGATGTAATACTTCTCTTGGGAAGGAAGTAGTTTTATATTTTAAAATTCTCTAAACCAAGACTTGACTCTCCAGTCCCAAACACCGTCCATCTGTTCCTGCAAACAGTGTGATCGCATGGTCTGGACCATTGGGTGGGATCATTATAACCACAGAGAGCATTTTCCTAATAAATAGTACAAGGACACTTTTTAAAGAATTTCATTTATTTTTTTAAGGGGTGCCTGGGTGGCTCAGTCGGTTGGGCGTCTGACTTCAGCTCAGGTCACGATCTCACCATCCGTTGCTTCAAGCCCCGTGTCGGGCTCTGTGCCGACAGCTCAGAGCCTGGAGCCTGCTTCTGATTCTGTGTCTCCTCTCTCTCTCTCTGCCCCTTCCCCGCTCATGCTCTGTCTCTCTCTCTCTCTCTCTCTCTCTCTAAAACAAAATAAAATCATAAATAAAAAAATAAAGAATTTTATTTTTTAAATGTTTATTTATTTTGAGAGAGAGAGAGCATGAGAGATAGAATCCCAAGGAGACTCAGCACTGTCAGTATAGAGCCTGATGCAGAACTCAAATTTACGAGCCCGAGATCATGACCTGAGCCAAAATCAAGAGTTGGACACTTCCCCGACTGAGCCACCCAGGTACCCCAGCACAAAGACATTTTATAGCTAACAGTTTCCAAATTCCATATCCTGATGGGCTGTGGCTTGCCATATAGTAAGATTTATTCTGCACCCTGACTTTGATTTACTTGTTTCCTTTTTATAAAAAATTTACCAAAAAATTGATTCCAATTGATAGTTTTAAATATTATATCTCAGAAACTTTCACTGTTCTGTATTTTCACCAAAGCTCACATATAACACCTTTTAATTTAACAAAGCAGCTCTCTTGAATGCAACATAATACACATGGATATTTGGATATTGTTTTGAGGTGAGCAGAAATGATAGGAAGAACACTAGACTGGAATTCAGAAGTCTAAGCACTGTTCCCAGTGCAACCGTCAACTGTGTGTGGTCTTGGATGGTTGAACAGTTGGCTGTCTTATAAAACAGGGCAGGTGATCTAGATTTCTGAAGACTGGGTTACTTCTAAAATTCTATGGTTCTTCAATTCTGTATGTTTGTGGGGGGGAAAAAACTGACAATGTAAAACTGAAAATATAGTTTCAGACATTTCTAGATGGTTAATCAACCAAAACGGTCGGTAGACTAGGTCAGGTCTCACACATGTACCTGCACTGACATGCTGTTCCACTGCAGGCTTTGTGTTCCACTGCAGAAGCCCTGTAAACTGCTGGAATACTTACCCATAAATGTTTCTCAGAGGCAAATGTCTTTGTGTGTATTTCTTCTCTAAGAATCATCTTCCATAAAAGCAGTAGTTCCAAAAACAAGGAACCACCCCCCTCACCAAAACAGTAGGAATATTTGCCCTAGATCAAAGTTGGTTCTCGCATTTTAATGGATCAGAATCATCTGCAAAATTGATACAAAGAACAAATAAGCTCCTTCCCAAACGTACCCAGTCGGAATCCATGGGGTTGGGCCCAAGCATATTTTTCACAAGCTTCCTATCTCCTTCCAACGCTCAACAAAGTTGGAGAAACACTGGCCCAAGTCCATGTAACAATGTGGTGATATCACAGAATGCAAACTTCACGTGTAGAATCAAACTGAAAATACATTCAAATGAGACACTTGGTCACTGATTCTGTTCAGTGACTACTATAATTAAAGAAAAATGAAAATACAGATTCTACACTTTCACAAATGAACATCAGATTTATCCACATTGCTCCTGGTTCTCTTATATTTTTCACTTTAATCAATACAGAGGTATTTGCACTATACAATGTCGTTAAATGAGCAGCCAAGTTTGCCAGTAATCACAGCACCTCCTACTTGAACAGAAGTTTGATGATAACAATCTAATTTTTGAAAGCAGGTAGTGGTGGAGACAGGATCTGGGGTGAAATCAGAAAGCCTACTTGACCCACTTCAGCTCCTGCCAACTGTTACCAGGTAGGAATGAACAACTTCATGCAGCCAGCTCTTCCAAGTTTCCAAGAGAAGCCAGAAATTGGATTTGTATGTATGAGCCTGCAATTTTTAAATGGTTGGCAACGAATTTAAATGTTTTTTTTTAAATTCATTTAGGGGTGCCTGGGTGGCTCAGTTGGTTGAGTGTCTGACTTCGGCTCAGCTCATGATCTCAAGGCTTGTGAGTTTGAGCCTCACGTTGGGCTCTGTGCTGAGAGCTCAGAGCCTGGAGCCTGCTTCGAATTCTGTCTCCCCCTCTCTTTTTGTCCCTCTCCCACTCGCTCTGTCTCTCTCTTTAATAATTAATTGATTAATTAATTAATTAAAAAATAATTTTAAAAATAATTAAAAAATAAAAATTCATTTAAAAGTACACCTTTAGAAGATGGTCAAGATGTTGGAGCGGCATGGAGACCCTGAGTTTGTCTTGTCTCTGAAACACAGCCAGATCAGCACCAAACCAGTTTGAATACCTAGGAAATCAATCTGAGGATTAACACAACAATCTGCATAACTTGAGCCACAGAACTCGGCAGGTACATGGTGTGGAGAGGTGAACTGGGGGAAAGAAAAGCCACAGAGGATAGGGAGCTGTTTTTGTGGAGAGAGGACAGAAAGAAAGAAAGGGAGAGATTGTGGTGCATTGGGATGTACAAGAAAAGCACTCCCCTGAAAGTAGCTGGAAAGAGAGAGAGAGTAAGAGTGAAAACACTAGCAGGGGACTGAACAAGAAACCTGTTCCCCAAAACCATTGGTGGGAAGCAAGGAGAGGGTTTCAATACCATCAGGATTTTATAAACAGTGGAGCACAGAGTCCGAAGTTTTGGAGCTCAGTGCCTAGTGGTGTTCTGGTGAGGAAACAGGACGAATTCCCAGAAGCAGGCAGTGCAGTCTGAGGGGTCCATGTGCCACACAGGGAGAAGTGGTTGCCCTATTTGGAGTGCATTTGGTAGAGGGCGTATGGCCTCCCCACAGGCAAAGGTCTTAGCAGATGTCTGCTGCTATGTTTGCCGCTACTGGGACAAAGTCGCCAGAGTGTGGTGAAACCTGGCGCTGGCTGTGTGTTGTGATTTGCCATAATTTCTGAACCTCTGCCGCTGCGTGATTGCAAGAAACTCTTCTGGGGCAAGCCGGCACCCTGCCATTGCTCAGCAAGATCCTTCCCCCAGAGAATTGGTACAGGTCCAAGCCACAGTGGTCTCAGAAGCATGGGGTTTTGCAACACAGCCCCATCTGAGATAAAACTCTGGAGGGAGGTGCTACCTGGCAGGTGAACAGCTTGGACATGGACGGGGTGGAGGAGAGGAGTGGACGGAGGCCTGAGACAAAGAAGAGATATTTGATCAAAGGTCGGTGAGAGTGCAAAGCTCCTGTGCCAGAGACTAGGGAGCTGGATGAAGCCATTTCCACCTCTCCCACACAGCTGCATGCACATCGCACTGACCCACCCCAGTAAGCTAGGCAGTGCCACCTGGTGGATAATGGAGCCCTTACACCAAGCCCCCCACCAACTGCGCCCTCCAAGCACATTCTCTAGAAGACCAGCAGAAGTCACTCCACCTGCTTAGTGCACAGACTATAGAAGACTTCATACTTTCAGTCCTAGAGAAAACAGGATGTAACTTCTTTAGGTTTCATTCTGTTTTCTGGTTCCTTTATCTGTTCATTTTCTTTGCTTCTGTTTTTGCTTAAATTGTTTTATTTTTTCTTTTTTTCCCTTTCTTTCTTTTCTTCCCCATTCTTGGATACAGAATAGAGAAAATTTTATTTTTTATTACTTTATTTTTAAATGTTTTATTCTATTTCATTTTCTTTATTCATTTTATTCTATTTTATTATATATATTTTTCATTTTTAAATTTTTTCTTACTTTTTTTTCTTTTCTTTCCCTTTTTTCTCTATTCTATCAA
Organism: Neofelis nebulosa; assembly: GCF_028018385.1. Classification (NCBI taxonomy): domain Eukaryota; kingdom Metazoa; phylum Chordata; class Mammalia; order Carnivora; family Felidae; genus Neofelis; species Neofelis nebulosa. The sequence goes on from NC_080782.1 coordinate 50,985,248, forward strand.
GTTTCTTTTAACAACCAGACCAAAATGCACCTAGGATCTAGCTTTCTTTATTTGATTTTTTGTTTTGTTTTTAATTTTTTAATTTTAATTTTTAATTTTATTAATTTTTTCTTCCTTCAAAATGACAAAATGAAGGAATTCACCCCAAAAGAAAGAACAGGAGGAAATGATAGACAGGGGCTTAATCAATATACATATAAACAAGATGTCTGAACTAGAATTTAGAACCACAATAATAATACTAGCTGGGGTTGAAAAAAGCATAGAATATTTTTCTGTGGAGATTAAAGAAATAAAATCTAGTCAGGACGAAATTAAAAATGCTATCACCAAGATGCAATCTCGGGTGAATGCCACGAAGGCAAGAATGGATGAGGCAGAACAGTGAATTGGTGATTTAGAAGATAAAATTATGGAGAATAATGAAGCAGAAAAAAAAAAGAGGGATGGGTATTGAGGAGGGCACCTTTTTGGATGAGCACTGGGTGTTGTATGGAAACCAATTTGACAATAAACTTCATATATTGAAAAAAAAAAAGAAAGAAAAAAAAAGAGGGAAACAAAGGCAAAAAGTCACAATACAAAACTTAAAGAACTCAGTGACTTATTAAAAAGGAATAACATCTAAATCATAGAGTCCCAGAAGATGAAGAGAGAGAAAAAGGGGCAGAAGGTTTATGTGAGCAAATTATAGTGGAAGACTTTCTAATCTGGGGAAAGACACAGACATCAAAATCCAAGAAGCACAGAAAACTCCCATTAGATTCGACAAAAAAACAACAAATCATAGTCAAATTCATGAAATGTACAGACAAGGAAAGAATTATGAAAGCAGCAAGGGAGAAAATGTCCTTAACCTATAAGGGAATACAGATCATGTTCACAGCAGACCTATCCAGAAACTTGGCAGGCCAGAAAGGAGTAGCAGGATTTATTCAACATGATGAATCAGAAAAATATGCAGTCAAGAATTCTTTATCCAGCAAGACTGTCATTCAAAATAGAAGGAGAGATAAAGAGTTTCCCAGACAAACACAAACTAAAGGAGTTCGTGACCACTAAATGCCCTGCAAGAAACTTTAAGGGGGATATTTTGACTGGAGAAAAGACAAAACAAAACAAAACAGACCAAAAGCAACAAAGTCTAGAAAGAACCAGAGAACACCTCCGAAAACACCAACTCAAAAGGCAACACAATTGTGCTAAATTCATGTCTCAGTACTCACTCTAAGTGTCAATGGACTAAATACTCCAATTAAAAGACATAGGGTATCAGAACAGAGAAGAAAACAAGACCTATATGCTGCTTGCAAGAGACTCATTTTAGACCTAAAGGCACCTGCAGATTGAAAGTAAGAGGATGGAAATCATCTATCAAAAAAAGCTAGAGTAGCCATACTTATATCAGACAAAATAGATTTTAAAATTGAAGACTGTAACAAGAAATGAAGAAGGGCATTATATCGTAATTAAGGGGTCATCCAACAAGATCTAACAATTATAAATATTTATGCCAACATGGAAGCACCCAAATATATAAATCAATTAATCACAAACAAGAAACTCATTGATAACAGTACCATCATAGTAGGGGACTTCAACTCCCCACTTAGAGCAATGGACAAGATCATCTAAGCAGAAAATCGACAAGGAAACAATGGCTTTGAATGATACACTGCACAGATGGACTTAACAGATATAGTCAGAACATTTCATCCTAAAGCAGCAGAATACACATTCTTCTTGAGTGCACATGGAACATTCTCCAGAATAGATCACATACTGGGTCACAAATCAGCCCTCAAAAAGTAAAAAAAAATCGAGATCATACCTTGCATATTTTCAGATCACAATGCTATGAAATTCAAAATCAACCACAAGAAAAAAAATGGAAAGACAATGAACACTTGGAAACTAAAGAACATCATACTAAAGAATAAATGGGTGAGTAGGTTAACCAAGAAATTAGAGAGGAAATTAAAAAGTACATGGAAGCAAATGAAAATGAAAACATTACAGTCCAAAACCTCTGGGATGCAGCAAAAGCAGTCATAAGAGGGAAGTATATAGCAATCCAGGATGTCCTAAAGAAGGAGGAAAGATCTGAAATATAGAACCTAACCTTACACTTAAAAGAGCTGGGAAAAGAACAGCAAATAAAGCCCAAAAACCAGCAGAAAAAGGGAAATAATAAAGATTAAAGCAGAAATCAATGATAGTGAAATTAAAAAACAACAACAGTAGAACAGATCAATGAAATCAGAAGCTGGATCTTTGAAAGAATTAACAACATTGATAAACCACTAGCTGGACTGATCAAAAAGAAAAAGGAAAGGACCCAAATAAATAAAATCATGAATGAAAGAGGAGAGATCATGGGGCCCCTGGGTGTCTCAGCTGGTTAAGCGTCCAGCTTCAGCTCAGGTCATGATCTCATGGTTCATGAGTTTGAGCCCATCAGGCTCTGTGCTGACAGCTCAGAGCCTGGAGCCTGCTTCAGATTTGGTGTCTCCTTCTCTCTCTGCCCCTCTCCCACTTGTGCTCTGTTTCTCTCTCTCTCAAAAGTAAATAAATGTAAAAAAAAAATTCTTTTTTAAATAAAAAAAGAAAGAGGAGAGATCACAACCAACACCACAGAAATACAAATAATAAGAGAACATAATGAACAATTATATGCCAACAAATTGGGTAATCTGGAAGAAATGGAGAAATTCCTAGAACTATATAAACTATGAAAACTGAAACAGGAAGAAATAGAAAATTTGAACAGACCGATAACCAGTAAAGAAATTGAATTAGTAATCAAAAATCTCCCAACAAACAAGAGTCCAGGGTCAGATGGCTTTCCAGGGGAATTCTACCAAACATTTAAGGAAGAGTTAACACCTATTCTTTTGAAGCTGTTCCAAAAAATAGAAATGCAAGGAAAACTTCCAAACTCATTCTATGAAGCCAGTATTACCTTGATTCCAAAACCAGACAAAGACCCCACTAAAAAGGAGAACTATAGACCAATTTCCCTGAGGAACATGGATGCAAAAATTCTCAATAAGATACTAGCAAACTGGATCAAACAATACATTAAAAGAATCATTCACCACGATCAAGTTGGATTTATTCCTGGGATGCTGGTTCAATATCCGCAAATCAATCAATGCGATACATTACATTAATAAAAGAAAGGATAAGAACCACATGATCCTCTCAAAGGATGTTTAAAAAGCATTTGACAAAATACAATATCCTTTCTACAACATCGTTCTTGATAGAAGGATCATACTTCAAGATCAGAAAGCCCATAATATGAAAGACCCACTGCTATTATCATCCTCAATGCAGAAAAACTGAGATCTTTCCCCCTACCATCAGGAATACGACCAGGATGTCCACTCTCACCACTGTTATTCAACATAGTGTTGGAAGTCCTAGCCTCAACAATCAAACAGCACAAATAAATAAAAGGTATCCAACCAGCGAGGGGGAGGTCAAACTATCATTCTTGGCAGATGACATAATACTCTATGTAGAAAACCCAAAAGACTCCACCAAAAAACTGCTAGAACTGATTCATGAATTCAGCAAAGTCACAGGATATAAAATCAATTCACAGAGATCGGTTACATTTCTATACATCAATAATGAAGCAGAAGAAACAGACATCAAGGAATCAATCCCATTTTCAATTGCACCAAAAGCCATAAAATACCTAGGAATAAACCTAACCAAAGAGGTGAAAAATCTATACACTGAAAACTACAGAAAGCTGAAAAAACTGTAGAAAGAACTTATAGAAACTATAGAAAGAAAGTGAAGAAGACACAAAAAAATGGAAAAATATTCCATGCTCATGGATTGGAGGAACAAATATTGTTAAAATGTCAATACTACCCAAAGCAATCTACATATTCAATGCAATCCCTATCAAAATAACACCAGCATTCTTCACAGTGCTAGAACAAACAATCCTAAAATTGGTATGGAACCAGAAAAGACCCCAAATAGCCAAAACAATTCTGAAAAAGAAAACCAAAGCTGGAGGCATCACAATTCTGGACTTCAAAGTGTATTACACAGCTGTAATCATCAAGACAGTATGATACTGACACAAGAACAGACACATAGATCAATGGAGCAGAATAGAGATCCCAGAAATGGACCCACAAACATATGGCCAACTAATCTCTGACAAAGCAGGAAAGAATATCCAATGCAAAAAGACAGTCTCTGCAACAAATGGTGTTGGGAAAACTGGACAGCAACATGCAGAAGAATGAACCTGGACCACTTTCTTGCACCATACACAAAAATAAACTCAAAATGGACGGCAGATCTATGAAAAGGCCTTTAACCTTGGCCAAAGCAACTTCTTACTTGACATATCTCCAGAGGCAAGGGAAACAAAAGCAAAAATGAACTTTTGGGACCTCATCAAGATAAAAAGCTTCTGCACAGTGAAAGAAAAAAAATCAGCAAAACTAAAAGGCAACCGATGGAATGGGAGAAGATATTTGCAAATGACATATCAAATAAAGGGTTAGTATCCAAAATCTATAAAGAACTTATCAAACTCAACACCCAAAAAAACAATCCAGTGAAGAAATGGGCAAAAGACATGAATAGACACTTTTCCAAAGAAGACATCCAGATGGCTAACAGACACATGAAGAGATGCTCAACATCATTCATCATCAGGGAAATACAAATCAAAACCACAATGAAATACTACCTCACACCTGTCAGAACGGCTAACATGAACAACTCAGGCAACAACAGATGCTGACAAGGATGCAGAGAAAGAGGAACCCTTTTGTACTGCTGGTGGGAATGCAAACTGGTGTAGCCACTCTGGAAAACAGTATTAGGTTCCTCAAAAAATTAAAAATAGAACTACCCTACGACCCAGCAATTGCACTACTAGGTATTTACCCAAAGGATACAAGAGCGCTAATTCAAAGGGGTACAGGCACCCCAATGTTTATAGCAGCACTATCAACAATAGCCAAAGTATGGAAAGAGCCCAAATGTCCATCTACTGATGAATGGATAAAGAAGATGTGATACACACACACACACACACACACACACACACACACACTGGAATATTACTTGGCAACTAAAAAGTATGAAATCTTGCCATTTGCAACAACGTGGGTAGAACTAGAGTGTATTATGCTCAGCAAACTAAGTCAGAGAAAGACAAATATCATATGACTTCACTCATATGTGGAATTTAAGATACAAAACAGATGAACATAAGGGAAGAGAAGCAAAAATAATACAAAAACAGGGAGACAAAATATAAGAGACTCTTAAATACAGAGAACAAACTGAGGGTTGCTGGCAGGGTTTGGGTAGGGGGCTGGGCTACAGGGATGAGAGACATTAAAGAGGACACTTGTTGGGATGAGTAGTGGGTGTTTTATGTAAGTGATAAAGCACTAAATTCTTTTCCTGAAATTGTTATTACATTATATGTTAACTAACTTGGATTTAAATTAAAAAAAAAAAAACATAAAAATAAATAAAAGTACACCTTTGAGGGGCACCTGGGTGGCTCAGTTGATAAAGTGTCCGACTCTTGATTTCATTCAGCTCAGGTCATGATCTCACGGTTCATGAGTTTGAGCCCCACATAGGGCTATGCACTGAGAGTGCAGAGCCTGCTTAGGATTCTCTCTCTCCCTCTGTCTCTCTCTGCTCCTCCCCAGCACACACTCTCTCTCTCTCTCTCTCTCTCTCTCAAAATAAATAAATAAACATTTTTTTTTTCAACATTTTTTATTTATTTTTGGGACAGAGAGAGACAGAGCATGAACGGGGGAGGGGCAGAGAGAGAGGGAGACACAGAATCGGAAACAGGCTCCAGGCTCCGAGCCATCAGCCCAGAGCCTGACGCGGGGCTCGAACTCACGGACCGCGAGATCGTGACCTGGCTGAAGTCGGACGCTTAACCGACTGCGCCACCCAGGCGCCCCAATAAACATTTTTTTAAAAAGTGCACCTTTGAGGTCAAACAATAAAACCAAGAAAAATTCATCAGCCCGGATTTCACCTGAATACCCCAGGTTTGTAAACTATTCTAGAAAGCTCTGAGTTCTGTATCTGAATTGAGTCAGATAATCAAAAACCACTCACCGAAATGACCTCATCTGCCTGGCATGTAATGTTATGTTCTCTGCCTCTAGAACTAACAGAATTCTCTGCCACTTTTGAACTATGGGGTTTATCCATATTAAGTCACATATTAAGTTCATTTGTTCACTCAGATATGTAGAGAGCTCCTGCCCCACCCCAGGCACTGGAAACACAGTGGTAACCCAAACCTTAGCTAACTTTAACATTTGGCATAGCACATAAGAAAACACATAAAGCTTATCACTCAGTCCATGGTAACGATTAAAAATACAGATGGGCAAAATCTTAAGAGCAGTATGACACCTCAGAGATCATTTTTTTCAGATGAGGCTGAAGCCCAGAAAAAACAAAGTCTGGCCAAGGATCACACAGCTCAAAAAGGAATAAAAATTTTAGCCCAGAGCTCTTGCCTTTAGTCTAGCCTCCTCTCCTCTGTGCCTATTTGCCCAAATCCAAGGGGACGGATAAATGATTGTCAGAGGAAACTAACAGGCATGGTGTCACTCAGGGAGATGACTTCAGTTTGGCAAGTTCTCACTTGGAAAGTAATAGAACACTCATCTAGAAGTGACACAGAATTTCTTCTACATTCATGGGAATTATAATTTCCAGCTAGTCAGAAGCCATTCTATTTTTACCTTAGAATATATAAAACAATAGAAAAGCAAGGAGTTACTTATATCTATTAAGAATAGAAAGAAAAAATAAGGCTCACACAGCCAACATTCATGAAAAATAGATTAGGAAAAGGACACCAACATCCGTTTTAGTAAGAGCAAGGAAAATGGATAGGACTCTAGAATCATGGTTACCTGCAGGGTTTACTCAGTCTTTACTAGAAATGCCCCACCTTCACTTTAAACCACACTGCAATTAAATGTCAAGAAAGGGAGTATATTTCTGCATGGCCAAAAGAATAACTCATTCTATAAGCTGCTCCTAGTATTTTTTATTATTTTCCAAGCAAGTACCCTATAAAATGCAACTTTAAGTCATAGCAGTCTCTATTTTCAAAGTTGGTGTGCCTTAACTGACAAATTACAGAATTGTGTGGCATATGTTTGAATTTCAGATGCCTGATGATAGGCAGTAGACTTTAAAAATACAAGTAAAAGTGACTCCTTGGTAAATGAGGGTGTGCTTGTCAATGAAGGGAATTCTGTTAGCGCTGAATGTAAAAGTAACTTGAAGGGACACCTGGGTGGCTCAGTCGGTTAAGCGTCTGACTTTGGCTCAGGTCATGATCTCATCATGGTTTGTGGGTTCAAGCTCTACATCAGGCTCTGTGCTGACAGCTTGGAGCCTGGAGCCTGCTTCAGATTCTATGTCTCCCTTGCTCTCTGTCCCTCCCTCGCTCACACTCTTTCTCTCTCAAAAATGAAAACATTAAAAAAAATTCTTAAAAGAAACTTGAAAAGACTAATTCCAAAAGGGAGATTATGGGTTATTTTTATTCTTTTTAAATACTTTGTTTTCCAAATAATAAGCAGGGCTTCAAAATGAGGAAAATGTATTTTTAAAACCTATGTAGGATTTACAAAATAATTGAAACCTTGTAATTCCTACTCTCAATTTGCCATGATTCTAAAATTGGGCTCTATTTTTATGAAAGCCAGAGTAGAAGCAATGAGAGTGTAAAACTTATTTGCTAAAAGGTGTGTTTATTACCTTGGCATATAAGGTGTTAATACTTAAATCTCTGTAAGGCCCTTTTCCCATTACCAGAGCCGTAGGAAAAAAAGACCTTCCTTTTAAACCAGAAAACTACAAAATTTTTCCTTCTCCCCTAACCAATTACATTCACAATTTGACATAATGTCAAAACCTTTAGGGAAAGCAGAGTGTTTCTGATGTAAAATGCTCATGAAAACATGGCATACTTCAGAGACAACACAGAAGCCCTAATGAGGGATCTCAAGGAGCCTCATGTTCAGTCCAGTGTTTGAAAATCAGGCCTCTAGAGACATTCTGTGCCTATAGCATGGTTTAGATCACTAGAACAAGTTTAGGACATGAAAACAACACAAAGTAGAAATACATGTTAATAACTAGAATGAGGGTTTAGATTGTTTCCTACTTTGATGTCAAAATTCATAAGGCAATAAAAAGTTCTTAAGAGAAAACTGATTATGAGTGAAAATACATACACGTGGCCTGAAAAACAGCAGAAATCAGTAAGTGGACCCAAAAAGGGCCCATGAGGGATGTAATATTTTCTCATTTAATTTGATCAAGTATAATAGGAGAGAAATTGAATTTAACTTTGTTTTCTCTTCAGTCGTACAGATGGTTAAACTTTATATCGTATGTCAAAAGCCTGTGAGTTGGAAACTATTACAAAAATGACCGGGAAACACAAACGTGAAATACAGATGGCGTTACACAATGCTACCATCCCAGCATATCAGAACAAGAAATCAGTTAAGTCAGAGGTTCTCAACCAGTACACTTTGAACCATTCACAGGTATGCTCCCCAAGTCTGAATAACATGTAAATAAAAGTATGTGCTGCTCCAGCTGAGGTGTGGTAGTGGTCAGCATTGCAAATGTGTTGTCTTTCCAGGCCACGGAAGGAAGACTGCATGCCCCTGTGCTGATGAGGCCATAGTTCAGGCCATGGGGTGATAAGCGGAAGGGGCAGGCGTCCACTGCTGAGAGGAGCCTGGGATTGCTAATGCACGGTCTTCCAGAGACCTTTCTCTTTGCCATGGACATCCTGAAGGTTTAATAGTGGCTGTTCCATCAGCCTAGATCCAAAGTGTCCGCACCAAACAGAGCACCCCTGCCAACTTCGCGGTCACATACGCTGTGTGCATGACACGTAAACTTCTTTTGGTTTAAAGCCACTGAGATTTTGAGAGATTTTGTCACGACCACATAATATAGTTCTCCTGAAAGGATCAGAATGCTATGTGTCCTCCTGGGTGCTGGGCTGAGAGGCTCACATGACGTGGTAAGTAGAGCTGGGGTCTCTGTGCTACTAGGAGGTAAAAAGTGTATTATAACATGAAACTGAGGCCAAAGAAGTCTCCACCTTTATTAAAACATTTGAGTGCTTAAGGTCTATAAAAATGTTACACTTGGTCAGAAGTGTAAACAATGCTTGCTAAAAGATGGCCAAGTTCACTATGCCATAAATGATTTCAACTTTTTAAATTTTTCTACATTTTATTTTTGAGAGACAGAGTGAGACAGCACATGAGTGGAGGAGGGGCAGGGAGAAGGAGACACAGAATCCAAAGCAGGCTCCAGGCTTTGAGCAAGCTGTCAGCGCAGAGCCTGATGCAGGGCTCAAACCCACGAACCACGAGATCATGACCTGAGCTGAAGTCGGACACTCAACTGACTGAGCCACCCAGGCATCCCAATGATTTCAACTATAACTGTGATTTTATACCTTTTACACAAAGGCTAAAAATCAGTTTTAAGTCCAAGCTCACTAACCAGATCTTTAGACCTCTAGCCTACCACTAGAGGGAGCCATCTGCTCTTGTTTTTGCCCAATGTGGCTCACCAAAGATGGTGAGCAACTTGAGCTACACCTAGGGGAGAAATGCATTCTAGTCTAGCCACTTCTTTTCTAAACATAAAACTGTGTCGGTATTACCTAGGGAGCTTTGAAAATCACATTCTCAGAAACCCCCAAAGCCTGATTCAGTAGGTCGGAAGTTGGGTTCAGAAACACATAATTTAAAAAAAAATTGGGGAGCACACTGGAGAGTAAAGAACATCCTACTAAAGAATGAATGGGCTAACCAAGAAGTTAAAGAGGAAATTAAAAAGTACATGGAAACCAATAAAAATGATAACACCACAGCCCCAAACCTCTGGGACGCAGCAAAGGCGGTCATAAGAGCAATGTATATAGCAATCCAGGCCTTTCTATAGAACGGAGAAAGGTCTCAGATGCACAAGCTAACCTTACACCTTAAAGAGCTGGAAAAAGAACAGCAAATAAAACCCCAAACCAGCAGAAGACAGGAAATAATAAAGATCAGAGCAGTAATCAATGCTATCAAAACCAAAAAAACAGTAGAACAGATCAATGAAACTAGAAGCTGGTTCTTTGAAAGAATTAACAAAATTGATAAACCACAACCACTAGCCAGTTTGATCAAAAAGGAAAGGACCCAAATAAATAAAATCAAGAATGAAGGAGGAGAAATCACAACCAACACAGCAGAAATAAAAACAATAAGAGAATATTATGAGCAATTATACACCAATAAAATGGGCAATCTGGAGAAATGAACAAATTCCTAGAAACATAAACTGTCAAAACTGAAACAGGAGGAAATAGAAAATTTGAACAGACCGATAACCAGTAAAGAAATTGAATTAGTAATCAAAAATCTCCCAACAAACAGGTCCAGGGTCAAATGGCTTTCCAGGGGAATTCTACCAAACATTTAAGGAAGAGTTAACACCTATTCTTTTGAAGCTGTTCCAAAAAATAGAAATGCAAGGAAAACTTCCAAACTCATTCTATGAAGCCAGCATTACCTTGATTCCAAAACCAGACAAAGACCCCACTAAAAAGGAGAACTATAGACCAATTTCCCTGAGGAACATGGATGCAAAAATCCTCAACAAGATACTAGCAAACTGGATCCAACAATACATTAAAAAAATTATTCACCACAACCAAGTGGGATTTATACCTGGGATGCAGGGCTGGTTCAATATCTGCAAAATAATCAATGTGATTCATCACATCAATAAAAGAAAGGACAAGAACCACATGATCTTTCATCTATTGAGAGTAGATGCAGAGAAAGCATTTGACAAAATATAGCATCCTTTCTTGATAAAAACCTTTAAGTAGGGATAGAAGGATCGTACCTCGAGATCATAAAAGCCATATATGAAAGACCCAATGCTAATACCATCCTCAATGGGGAAAAACTGAGAGCTTTCCCCCAAGGTCAAGAACAAGACAGGAATATCCACTCTCACCACTGTTATTCAACATAGTATCGGAAGTCCTAGCCTCAGCAATCAGACAACACAAAGAAATAAAACATATCCAAATTGGCCAGGAGGTCAAACTTTCACTCTTCGCAGAAGACGTGATATTCTATATGGAAAACCCAAAAGATTCCACCAAAAACCTGCTAGAACTGATTCATGAATTCAGCAAAATTGCAGGATATAAAATCAATTCACAGAAATCGGTTACATTCCTATACACCAACAATGAAGCAACAGAAAATCAAGGAATCGATCCCATTTACAATTGCACCAAAAACCATAAAATACCTAGGAATAAATCTTACTAAAGAGGTGAAAAATCTATACACTGAAAACTATAGAAAGCTTATGAAAGAAATTGAAGAAGACACAAAAAAAATGGAAAAATATTCCATGCTCATGGATTGGAGGAACAAATATTGTTAAAATGTCAATACTACCCAAAGCAATCTACATATTCAATGCAATCCCTAACAAAATAACACCAGCATTCTTCACAGAGCTAGAAACAATCCTAAAATTTGTATGGAACCAGAAAAGACCCCTGAAGAGCCAAAGTAATCTTGAAAAAGAAAACCAAAGCTAGAGGCTTCACAATCCTGGACTTCAAGCTGTATTACAAAGCTGTAATCATCAAGACAGTATGGTACTGGAACAAGAACAGACACTCAGATCAACAGAACAGAATAGAGAACCCAGAAATGGATCCACAAATGTATGGCCAACTAATCTTTGACAAAGCAGGAAAGAATATCCAATGGCAAAAAGACAGTCTCTTCAGCAAGTGGTGCTGGGAAAACTGGACAGTGACATGCAGAAAAATGAACCTGGACCACTTTCTTGCACCATACACAAAAATAAACTCAAAATGGATGAAAGACCTTAATATAAGACAGGAAACCATCAAAATCCTAGAGGGGAAAGTAGGCAAAAACCTCTTTGACCTTGACCGCAGCAACGTCTCCTGAGGCAAGGGAAACAAAAGCAAAAATGAACTGTTGGGACCTCATCAAAATAAAAAGCTCTGCACAGGGAAGTCAGCAATCAGCAAAACTAAAAGGCAACCAATGGAATGGGAGAAGATATTTGTGAACGACATATCAGATAAAGGGTTAGTATCCAAAATTTATAAAGAACTCAAACTCAACAGCAAAAAACAAATAATCCAGTGAAGAAATGGACAAAAGACATGAATAGACGCTTCTCCAAAGAAGACATCCAGATGGTCAACCGACACATGAAAAAAATGCTCAACATCGTTTATCATCAAATCAAAACCACAATGAGATACCACCTCACACCTGTCAGAATGGCTAACATTAACAACTCAGGCAACAACAGATGTTGGCGAGGATGTGGAGAAAGAGGATCTCTTTTGCATTGCTGGTGGGAATCCAAGCTGGTGTAGCCACTTTGGAAAACAGTATGGAGGTTCCTCAAAAAATTAAAAATAGAACTACCTGCAATTGCACTACTAGGTATTTATTCAAGGGATATAGGTATGTTGTTTCAAAGGGGCACATACACCCCCATGTTTATAGCAGCACTATCAACATTAGCCAAAGTATGGAAAGAGCCCAAACGTCCATCGATGGATGAATGGATAAAGAAGATGTGGTATATATACACAATGGAGTATTACTTGGCAATCAAAAAGAATGAAATCTTGTCATTTGCAACTACATGGATGGAACTAGAGGGTATTATGCTAAGTGAAATTAGTCAGAGAAAGACAAACATCATCTGACTTCATTCATATAAGGACTTTAAGATACAAAACAGATGGACATAAGGGAAGGGAAGCAAAAATAATATAAAAACGGGGTGGGGGGACAAAACATAAGAGACTTAAATATGGAGAACAAACAGAGGGTTACTGGAGGGGTTGTGGGAGGGGGGATGGGCTAAATGGGTAAGGGGCATTAAGGAATCTACTCTTGAAATCATTGTTGCACTATACGCTAACTTGGATATAAATGTAAAAAATAAATAAAAATTTAAAATTTTCTTTAAAGAAAAAAATTGGGAGAGTATAGTTGACAATGTTATGTTAGTTTCAGGTGTGTGCCAGTGATTAGACATCTCTTATGCTACACTCACAAGTGTAGCTACCATCTGTCACAACACAGTGCTACCACAATGCCATCGAGTATATGCCCTCTGCTATACCTTTCGTCCCTGTGACTTACTCATTTCCTAACTGGAAGTGTGTGCCTCCCACTCCCCTCCACCCATTTTGCCCTCCCCCATTCCCTTCCTGTCTGGGAACCATCAGTTCTCTGACTTTATAGGTCTGATTCTTTCTGTATGCTTACTCATGTTTTGTTTTTTAGATTCCACATGTAAGTGAAATCATATGGCATTTGTCTTTCTCAGTCTGATTTCACTTAGCGTAATACCCTCTAGTCCTATCCATGAAATATGTACTTTTTTTAAAAAGCTCCCCAAATATTCTGATGCAAAGCTAGGTTTGATTCCACCAGTGTAGAAGATTTCAAAGAGCTGGTCATTTCCAATCAAAAAGTTTTGCCACCTGTAGGGCATTTTTGACAGGGATCAAGATATAAGAAACCTGATTGGACAGGGCACCTGGGTAGCTCAGTAGGTTAAGCTTCTGACTCATAATTTCAACCCAGGTCATGATCTCACGGTTTCTGAGATTGAGCCCTGTGTCAGGCTCTGTGCTGATAACGTGGAGCCTGCTTGAAGATTCTCTCTCCCTTTTTCTGCTGTTCCTGACACATGTACTGTCTCTCTTTCAAAAATAAATAAATATTAAAAAAAAAAAAAAAAAGAAAGAAATCTGGTTGGATAAAAACAAAAACTTCCCAAGAACACGATTTCAAACACTTCACAATAACCATCACCAGAACAAAACAGTTATCTTCAAATTTAAATTTATTAAGACATTCAGCTATGTCTGTCAGTCTACATCCAAATTTGCTACTAAAAATAAAATAAAGTCACATCCCACATTAGGAATATCGAGTCTGAAAAACACTTTTTGAGCCAAGCCTATAGTATAAATAAATGACTAGTTTCTTTTCATATCAAAATTCCCATAAAAAATTACATTCCCCCCTCCCCAGTTCTACCTGTAGCCATGATGAATGTAAAAATTTAAATATGACACATCCTTGTCAAAGAAAAGGTGCAAAGTCTATTAACAGCTTTAAAAGTGGCATTTGCAGAGTGTGATCATACAGTTATGTACTCATTCCCAAAGTGCAAATATTGCCATAATTTAACACTGTTTTGATTCAGTTGCAAGAATTAAACATTACACAGCATTGAAAAGTACACTTAAGGGCCTCTATCAGTGCCCTAAAGCCCTTCCCACTTTGGTCTCCTACATGAACGTGGACCCCAAAGTGTTCATTAGAGTTTTAGTTTACTTCACACAGCCAACACAGTATACAATATATTAACAAAAGTTTCATATACATCAAAATATTGGAGACTCCATCATAAAGTTCAAGAGTCTCAGATTACATGAATGCACCCGCAAGGCCCAAGTGCCCACCCACCCCCTAAAGCACATACGAAGTATGAGCGTGCTTCAATCTTTGAATACAATCAATGCTCCTACATCTTTGATTTCATTTCAGTGCTGTACAAAACTCAATTATCACCTGACTGAGTCCCAATTAACTAAGGGAAAGGGGTTGGTGACAAGGGCTGGTCACTACTCATACTTTGTAACAAGAATGATCCTGTTCCATAGAGAGTGAGAGGTCTGTTCTGCTTCGGCCTGCTTCTTCCCGCGCTGTCCTGATGCTCTTTATCCTTCTTTCTTTAGCCCCTTTCAAGCACTCAAATCTGATATTATTTATCCCTTCCAAGTCAGGGGCAATTTCTGAAGCTGCTAAGGCTGAATTTTGTTGGCAAACTTCTATATCAGCATAGGATACAGAAATACATTTTGATTAGCATACATTGCAAAATTTCTCCCACAATGTCAAGGGGATGAAAGCCAGCAGTCTCCACTGAGAGTACTTCCTGGGTCAGATTCTTGGAATGTCAAGTCTCCTGCCTCATCATCTTATACATTCATTTCTCAAATCTGAGTGTGAATTTCATAGTGAGTTAACTTATCCAGAGTATCAAAGCATTACTTCTGCTTCTTTTCTTCTGGGCTGACCTCAACAGGACATACTTCATCTTCTGCACTAACACGATATTCCTTAGGATCACAAGTCCCTTCCTGGCTATCTGATCGTGTGACAATGCATTCGTTATTGTCCCTAGAACCTTCCTGCATCCCAGTCCCTGGAGGATGCTCTTGATTTGGAGGTTCAGTACCTTCCTGAAGCATGATGTGTTGCTCAGCTCCAGCATGAGGTTGTGGAACCAGCTCCGTTCCTAACCCTGCAAGCTGGGAGGAGTTTTTGAGGTGGCAGTGGCACAGAGGGCAGGTCTCCTGGACATACAGCCATTTCTTGAGACATCCTGCATGGAAGAAATGACTGCAAGGTGTGATCACAGCAGATTTCATGTCCTAGAAGCAGGAGGAAAGGTATCTCATAAATGTCTATTATCTAAAATCGTTGCTGCTAATCCCAAAAGTTCTAGTTTCATCATTTCTTTCCCACAAGTTCCCCATATAAAATTTGTAACACAGATCTTAGAATAAAACTCATTTTAGATCATAATAATAATCCTCCTGCCATCAGAGACCCCTTTATACCAAAATGCAAGAACCACTACCTAAGTAAATAAAAAAGAAAGTAAAAACCAAAAATGAGAAGGAAACTAACTTAACTGGCTTCTGCCTCAGTATGAAACATGAGCATCACACAACTATTGCAGTGTGATTACTGGGTCTCCCCCGGCACGGCATGAGTATAATTAGAACCTCAGAAAATCTGATGAAGGCAGGACTTTCCACAGTAATGCTTCAACACAGCTGGACAGATTATTCCATGATGAAATTACTGGCAAGGAGACAAAGTCAGCCACATAACACCAGGGTATTGGCAAGGAAGTGGCAATTTCATTAGGGACAATGTAACGCAGTCTTCAAGGTAAGGTCCGTATAAACCAGCATTTCTCAACTTTCATCACAAGCACCAGAGTGCTTGTTAACCTTGCACATTCCTGGGCCACCCCAGATCTACTGAACTGGGATATCTGAAGATGGCATTCCCAAATCTGTAATTACAGCGAGCCACCCATGTGACTTTTATGCACACTCAGGTTTGATAACTACTGCAATTAAGAAAGAAGTGGTGTATTTTGCATTAATATTCCTTGCAGAAGAAATATTTAAAGAGAGAAGGCTGAGGACATGATGCTTCAATTGTAAACATATACATTTGGTGACACAAGCATTAATTTTGTTTGAAGTCTCAAAACAAGGAGTTGTAGTTGTCACATAAATTCCTTGCCAAAAACTGGTAACACCTGGGAGTCAACTTTTAAGCAGAAAGCCATCCAAGGAAAAGCAGCCAGCTGGGAAGTTAAGCAATTTGACTTTCATTTTCTGTGTGATATCAGCAGAGAGTTCTAGCACCTCAAAAAAGTGATGTGACAACAGGAAATACAAAAAGAGAACTCTTAAATCCCAGAGATGGAACATTTAGGTATGGGCTGCTAAAGCTGATGTACGGGTCTTTGACATGCTTTGTCCTGCATACAACAGGGCTACCAAGCACAAAGGAACCAGAACTAAGACCAGGACCACTTCACTTGGTGGGAACCTACAATACTCCTGAGTTCCCCCAAATGCAAAAATCAACCTGGAAAACATTATTCTGTGAGTACCCAAGGTATGTTCTAGTAACAATAAAAAAGTGGTAGTTGCATTTTATTCTTAGACAAAATTCTTGTACTAGATAGTCTTAAACACACAGATACACACACCCCATTAAACCGTAGAGCAGCCTTGGAGAAAGAACATTCCTTCATACTCAGCGACACACCATCTATAGTTTTATTCTCCTAGCACACGCTCTTTAAGAGCAATTTTAAAGGAACAATTTCTGACAGTACAGTTAAGCTATAAAAGCTGCTACTCAACCACCCCCTTGCACAGGTTATTGGGGACTAAACTCTAGGCCTATTTTTTTGTTGCGACATTTCCAAACTCCTTTACATACTATCTTTCAGTTTTAATAGAAGGCCATCATCAGCTATTCATGGCACACATGCCAAAGATGCCAGGAAGGCCGACTACAGTGCCATACCAATTGGTTGCCTCTACCCCATGTCCATACACACAGGCCTATCTCCATCTCAGATATCCATCAACCCACAGGTAAACACACAGTCTCTCCAACTATGTTAAGTAAATGAATACTTCTTCCCCACCCTGGGAATACCAGAAGGAAAAGAGTCAGAATCTTGGCACACCACTTTTCAGAAGTTGCTGACTCCTGATAGTATATACTTGATAGTACATATATCTGTGTGTGTGTGTGTGTGTGTGTGTGTGTGTGTGTGTATTCAGGAGTAAATATAAAATACACCTGACCTGTTTTTCCTTTATTTATGGGTGAGCAATGTTGAAAATAACAATAAATTAGAACTTGGACTAAATTAAAAACTTAGTTTAGAAATAAAACGGAAATAGTCTATCAGGTCTTTAATAATCTTTGAAAGCTTTTTTTTTTTTTTTTAAACCCAGGAAATAATTCTGCCTAGAAATTTAACTTAAACTTGGTTAATATGGTTAAAGTCCCAGGAGATACATTGTATGACCCACCCAAATGGATTCTTACTGTGCAAGTTACCTGGTAACAGATGGCACAAATATCATTGTGTTTCTCCAGCTGCTCTTTTGTAGCAATAGGTAATGATTTAATCTTATTCACAGCATCCCTGCGGAGAAGGAAGCTCTTCCACCCCAGCTGTGCCCGAAGCCACACATTATAATAGGAATGGATGAAGATGATCATTGAGCCCATTACGGTCCACTCTCCGAAGATGGTCTCTGAGACACCATAGGCCACCACACAGAGGGCCACAAGAAACTCCAAGAGGCGGTAAGTGCCATTCACATAGTAGATGACATCATCCATGTTTTCCACTGGCTCTTTTCTGAATTCCTCAACCATAAATAAGACATAAATAAAAAGTGTTCCCAAAACCTGGGAAAAAAAATCACATTATTTTAAAACAGAATATTACCACTAATAAAGGTTTTGCATAGACTTTAAGCAATAACAACATTCCTAAATACTTTTAGGGTGCCATATTTAATACCTAGAGACAGTGGTGTCATTAAAATGTGGGTGATCTCAGTAATCCAGGCATTCGCTATCAAAAAGCCACACCTTGAGACATAACTTTCTTAAAAATGATTCTGATTAGTTTCTGACTCATCCTTTCCATTTATTCCCCAGATCATCAAAACCTATTAAAGTTCCATCTAAATTGTCCTAATTCTGTAGTCATACATGTTCCTCAACTTTCAAAGAACCTTTACCCCTACGGGAACAATGAATAAATGTGTGTTGCCAGTGCTATATTTTCTGTTACTTTTTACTGATCTAGCAGCAAAGAGCCACCTTCAAACTACAAGGTTTTCATTTCCAGGGCAGTATTATCAGTTGTATATATACATGTGTGATACACACGTATGTCATATATTTATATATACCATGAAACAAAAGATATTTCTGAGTAGGTATTTACTTTAAAAATGTGCTCCAAACAAGTTATAAAATCTTTTAATATTTTAGAGTTCCTTATTAATTTAAGCTTTACATGATAGTTGTGTATCATTTATAAAACCAGCAAAGTTTAATTACCTTGGTAATAAAAATACAGTGACATAGACAGGTCTGGTATTTTAATAACCTACCATCTAACTCCTATGCTGAAATCGGTGTAATATTTTCTGACAAATAAGTTGGGAAGTGATCACCTAAACAGGCTACTTCTAATCATTAATCCTGAAGAAGTTTAATTTCTTTTCAAGAAGGAAAATAAAATCAGTTATTGCAGAAAGTTAGTTACTCCTAGGCTTACCTGAAGAGAGGTGAGAATGCTGCTGGAAATAATGATAAGCAACCAAAAATCCATGTGGAAAAACTGGCAAATCATGTAAGCCATATAAGCAGGGAACACTAGTAAAAATAAACAAAGGCTCACCGCACGGAAGTGTTTCCATAAACTCCTAGAGAAAGAAAAGTATTTCTTTAAAGTACCTGTCACCCAGGAGCACAACGATCACATTAGCAACTGATAGGTCTTGGGCTGTGCTTACATTTCCCAGTTTACTGAGCATCCTTGTCCATGCCCGTCACTGTGCTAAATTTCAGGGCAAGTGTCATAGGCTTGGTATTTCAAAGCCCCCGACTCACCTCTTCTCTCCACAGTCAATTGCCAAATGCCATCAATTTTTTTTCTTTTTTTTCCCCCTAATGGTTAGCTTTCGGTTCCATTCTCATTCCTACCAATTCCAAAGTGATTTTAGGCTTTTGTAGCATTAAGCCTTAGCAATTTCAAGAGTAATTTGTGGTTTTAAGTCATGAGACATCTTCTCCACCCACTGCGCCATGATGAAAATCTCTGCTACTGTGAGTACAATATTACTAAGAGGAATGGTGCTCCAGTGAACAGCTATATTATTAATCCTCACATCTGTCAGGCTTGGGGGTGAAAAACTATGAACCACTGTGTTGTATGTAGGACCTACTAGCCGGTTTTCCTCTCCTGGTGCCTAATCTATCCTGGACATGGCCTGCCTAATCTTCCTACAGCTCTGCTAGGGCAATATTGCCAAAACCTGTTCTAAACTTCCTAGCCTGGCTTTTGAGCTCCTCTACTCCCAATTTCTTGGTCTAAACTTGTCAACATCTCTTCCTCACTATAAGCAAAGATGGTTCATTAACTGTATTCTAAGAAAAACACAAACATTCTTACATTCCACCAGACATGTCTCTGTCCCACTCTCTTTTTTTCTAAACCCTTTAGGCTAGCTCAAGCTGAACAAATATATGCACACAGACAGGTAATGTGAATCCTTTCTCCAGGAATCACCAATCCTCTCAGAATTCTTAACACTGGTACAGGCCAATCACTAAACTGTAGTATTGTTTCGGGGCACCTGGATGGATGGCTCAGTTGGTTAAGCGTCCTACTTTGGCTCAGGTCATGATCTCAGTTTGCGAGTTTGAGCCTCAAGTCAGGCTCTGTGTTGACAGCTCAGAGCCTGGAGCCTGCTTCAGATTCTGTGTCTCTCTCTCTCTGCCCTACTTGTGCTCTCTCTCACTCTCAAAGATAAATAAACATAAAAAAATAAAAAATAAATAAACTGTAGTATTGCTTCAATTATACAGATATTTATATATCATATAGCTAAACATGTTTATGTTTATTTTATATTATCTAAATAATATATATGTACATACCCAGAAAAATGTCTTATCACCCAAATTTAAACTCCTTGAAAAAAAGAACAAGAACTCTTTCTTCACATGGCTCAGTTTTTAGGCACAAAGGCTTATATGAAGTAAGTGCCAAATAAAACTAGAACATTTATTTTTGCCTGATATTTGTCAAATTATTTTCATTACCTTTTATTTTTTTACCTACTTATCTATCCACTCAAATGCAAAGCCCTATAAGCAAGATAAAAGTTATGGTTACCTCATGGGGGAATAGTTACTATATAGGTATAAAGTATACATAAATGTATATAACATACATATAAATATATATATGAAGTACACACATATATATAGGTTAGTGTTTACATATATATACTTCATATATAGTTCAGTATGTGTACACATATGTTGTGTACACACACACACACACTTTTGAAATATAGTATAACCTTGTGCTTTTAAGACACCAACAAATTAAGAGGCTTCTTAGATTTCAGTTTCTGACTCCACTTGAACCCTACTCATCAGTAGTGGAATACATACACCAGAGGCTGTGTAATTATGGTAAAAGGAGAAGGAACATAACTTTTCTTTTTGTGTATCTCTTCATACATCACAATATTCTAATAAATCATTCCTTAAATACATCCCAATTTAAGACAGATTATATACCAAGTTCTAGAAGATACATAAACAAAAACCTTCCCCGAGTGCCTGAAGCAGAACTTTGGAAAATTTTCATGCAACAGAAAAAAAAGGTGTGATTTCCACTCCCCTGCAAGTTTACTTATAGAACTATTTACTTTATATACCCAATTTCCAAGTAAATAGATGATAGTGGGCCACCACAAGGGATCAAAATATATATATATATTTCAGCTGTTTCCATTTCCTGGGTAAATAAAGGCCAAAGTTAATTTTTTAACATAGTAATTACAAATCTAGAAAGACAGTGTGAACCCTCTGTCTTTTCCTCTCTCTTAAACACAAAACTCCATTACAATCTATGTAAAGTGAATATCAAGACTTAATAATTGTTAATGATTTTCTATAAAACATGAACACTTATGTTCATTATGAGGAAATGTAGATTTCAACCAAAATAGTTTAAAGCTCATGGCTACAAAAAAAATTAAACTGTTTTAATTAAAAATCAGCATCTGTGATCTCAAATCAATGTAGAGTCTCAAGGAGACAAAAAAAAAGTAACATAAATCACCCATTCTACCTTTAACTATAATATAGGTGGGAAGGAAAAATAACCACACACAAAGTTAAATGCTAAACTGTGTGGGACTCCTTGTAATTAGTAATTCAGAGAAGAAAGTGAATTATTATGATAAAAATTAAAGACAGGCACTTTGGAACTGTTTTACACCTTTTCTTGCAAGCATTTCTACTTTCTGAAGTTAAGAGACAAACTTGTCAGTAGTTCTGCTTTGAGATGCACAACAATTTTAGTTTTTTAAAGAAAGGCAGACAGGAAGGGATTAGTGTAACAGTAGTTATACTATATTAGATGATAAATTATAAATTTTCTTTAAATAGGGTAATTTACCTTAAAACTTTAAATATATTTTTCAAAATCAAGCTGTAATACATTTATATAAAATAGGTATATATTTACATATACACAAGCATATATTTATACACATACACTGAGAAGTATATACAACATTATATCAAGAGTTACAATTTATGTCTAATTTTGGCATAAGTGTGTATACACACAAACACAAAAATATATATACATAAACACAAATACAGGTGTGTATATTATATACAGAAACAAACACACACATCTATTTAAGCAGTAAAAATTCAGTAAAAATCTAATTTAAAGGGCACCTGAGTGTCTCAATTGGTTAAGTGTCTGACTCTTGGTTTTGGCTCAGGTCATGATCTTACGGTTTCTTGAGTTTGAGCCCCATGACGGGCTCTGTGCTGGCAGTGTGGAGCCTGCTTGGGATTCTCTCTCTGCCCCTCCCCCACTCATGCTCTCTCTCAAATATATAAATAAACTTAAAAAAAATTTTTTTTTAATTTAAGATAAAATATAAAAAGAATAGCAGAAAATGACACTGAAACCTCATCCCAGTAACAGGTTAAGCACTATAGGGGTGCCTGGGAGGCTCAGTCGGTTGAGTGTCCGACTTCGGCTCAGATCATGATCTCACAGTTCATGAGTTCAAGCCCCACGTCAGGCTCTGTGCTGACAGCTCAGAGCCTGGAGCCTGATTCGGATTCTGTATCTTCCTCTCTTTGCTTTTCCCCCACTCATGCCCACTCTCTCTCTCTCAAAAATAAAGCTTAAAAAAATTTTTAAAAATTAAAAAAAAAACAACCCAGGCTAAGCACTATACAATAAAATATACCTTATAAACACCCCAATCCATTTTTTTAAAAAGTTTGTCATTTGAATATCTACTACGTAATTAGAATAAGTAGACCATCATCCTAAAATTCCTTGTTAAGACCTGGAGTAAAATTTATAGATAAAGGTTAACAAATATCTCTCTGGCTAAAATTGAGACACCTTTTTAAGTTAAACACTGAAAATTGCCTCTAGTCTAAGCAACTCCAAAGACATGTGAAGATTCTTCCCCTAATAATTATTTTCTTTAATGACAGAGAGAAGCAATGTTTCATGAATTATCAATATTATCTCTTATTTCTCTAATTTGAGAATTAAGACACATTTCATTTCCTTTTTTAATCTTAACCCAGTACACTGAATTAATCATAATCCCTGATTCAGAATGCACTATTGCCATTGGTCTGTGGGTGTCCCTCTCTTTACTGAGTTAGTAACCTAATTAGCTCTCTTAAATATTGTAGCAAGCCTTCATGAACCCATCTCCCCATACAAAAGTGAGGGCCTGGACAATAACCCCCATTTAACCATATGGAAGGCCTGCCTTTTCCATATCCTGCCTCACTCCATACAATGAAAGTGTTCTTTACTCTCTTGCTTGCTTCCCTTTTTAGAGTTTTGATCTGTATGTATTCCTAAAAAGGAGATTTAGAATTTTTGTTTTTAACATAAAAATAACATTCTACACTGTCATCTTTTTGGACTTACTTTTTAACTTTATAATGTTATGAATCACTCCTACTGTTTTATGTGTCACTAGATTTCTAATATTCCATGGTGACTATTATCACATTTACTCACCCACTTTCCTGTTTGTTCCCAAACATGTCATTTGGGTTGTTTCCACATGTCTGCTACTATGCATTGTGCTATGAACATTCTTCTACATGTCCTTACTGAGCATGTGCAAGAATGTCCTGAGTATACATGTAGGAGGAGATAATGACCAAACTGTTTCCAAAGTCATTATACTTTACACTCCCACCAGAAACCAGAGATACCCTGTGATCTAGACCTTCCTCCACCCTAGGTATCAGCTGATTTTTTTTTCTCTCTCTCTTCTTCCTTCCTTATTTATTTATTCCTTGCCAATCCCAGAGGTTGAAAATAGCACCTCAATGTGGTCTTGATTTACATTTCCGCCATTAGTAAAGAGGTTGAACCTCTCTTCATAGTCCTGTTTCTTCTTTCACTAAAAGCCTAAAAATAAAGATGTATTTCATCTTCTATTTCTCTTCTTCATCTGAGCTGTTTGTGTATTGATATCAATTCTTGGATGAGTATAAATACTTCGAGTATCTTCTCGTAGTTTGTAAAGTTAACTTTAGGTTTAAAAAGTTAATTTTAATAGTTAGATTTATCACTCTGCTTTCACAGTCATTCTCAACTCCTAGTCTCCCTTTCCCAGCAGTTCTGTCAGTTTAAGAGACTGTTTCCCACTTGAAGGTCCAAAATATGCTAGCCTATGTAGAGTTTTAACTTTTTGTTTTGACATTTCAGGTCTCTTAAAATTCCAGAGTTGATCCTTTGTTTATGGTGTGATATCGGAACCCATTCCATCCTTTTCTAAACAGAAACCATTTTCTTCCAGCAGAATTACAGAAGACTACCACCTGTCCCCACTCATCTGATATGCCACCTCTGTCACATACCAAAGTTCCACATACACAGATGTTTGGGGGCTCCCTGTTCAAATGCTCAAGTTGTTTCTACTTGAGCCAGTATTACAAAAGCTTCATAGTACCTCCTACTATGAGTGAAATAAAACTTTATCTTCCTCAAGTTGTCTGTTTGATTTCAATACAAGGATTATACTAGCCACACAGAATGAGTTGTGTAGTATTCTTTCTATTGTCTGGAAGTGCATGTTTAAAATAGGGATAATCTGTTCCTTCAAAGTTTGGAACTTGCCTGTACTGCCATCTGTTTACCATTTGCCTTCATTTCTTTAACAGCTACAGAACTATCCAGGTTTTTAAATTCTTCTTGAGTCAGTTCTAGTAAGTTACATTTTTCTTCTACTTCTCAGTTTTGCTCCTTTCCCTCTAAATTTCCTCTGCATGAGACCTTGGAGGAAGAAGTGAGGAATAAATAAAGCTAGTGCAACATCCTGGAGGAAACAAGAACTGGATTTAATGGTTCTTATGGCAGTGGAATTACAGATTGTTTTTTCTCTTTCCCAAACTTTCTATAGTATTATATTAGTCTTACTAATATATGCCAAAGTAATTAGTATAATTAATACTACTAAATGATACTCCCAGAAAGGACAAAATAGTGTTGTACTTAGATAAAAAACAACCCAAACGCTTAAGTGGCTATTTAAGGGAGTTCAGCACCAAGTTCAATATCTTAAATGCTTCTATTGAGATACTTCAACCCTAAAAACCAAATCTCAAATAACTATAATTAACTGTAACAATTAAGGTTATCTGAAACAAATTAAAGTTTATTTAAATTAAAATGGATTCTGTCAGCTATTCTACCATTTGAGAAAAAATTTCAGAATGTTGTGGGATATGGGAATAGAAAGATAAATCTGATGAACTACAAAATGTTAATTTGGAATGTTTTAAAAATCTGCTATCAAATTTCCATCTCCCAAAAGATCACCTGTTCCCTTACTCATAAAACACTACCAAAGTGGCAATAAATTCAGATATTTCAAAAATCAAGAGAGTGTAAATGGATGCTGGAAAAAAACAGTGACACTGAATTTTAAGCGTTCTTATAGAATGCCCTTGTATAAACTATAATAAGCTAAAATTGTATCTTAAAGAGCTAAATGATAATTTGACTTTTATTCCTTAAGAAAACCTCTATATAGTATGGCACGAACATGAATGCAGCTATTAATTTCACTTGGTCCCAGAAGGTGTCAAAAAGTCCCATTAAAACCTCAGTAAGTTGGGGCGCCTGAGTGGCTCAGTTGGTTAAGCGTCCAAATTCAGCTCGTCATGATCTCGCGTCGCGGTCTGTGAGTTCGAGCCCCGCATCAGGCTCTGTGCTGACAGCTAAGAGCCTGAAGCCTGCTTCAGATTCTGTGTCTCCCTCTCTCTGCCCCTCCCTTGTTCATGCCTGCCTCTCTTTCTCTCAAAAGTAATAAACATTAAAAAAAATAAATAAAACCTCAATAAGTTGCAATGGTTCTAAAATGCCATCAGATGAGGTAGTTATTCCATTAATGGCTATCTTTACGACTGCCTGAGAGCCTTTCTCTCTTTCCAATGATTTTCTCCTTTCTCTCAATGCTTTCTCTGCTTTAGCATTACACAAAATAAAATTATTTGGTATATTTCTTGGACTGAATTTTCTGCTCTCCATTTTAAAATTGGACAAATATAAAAAGTATTAAATATCTCTGAAGAAGAAAAACACTGACTTGTAATTAATTACATGGTCTTTGATGTGATTTCTAACTATAGGCATCTTAAGAGGAAAAAAACAGAAATGTTAAACATATAGAAAAAAATTTAAAAATGTAAACTCATCACCTTAAGCTAATACCAATTATTCATCCATGTTCTGTCTCTAAACATTATCTAAATCTTCAAAAAAAAATCTATATATATAAAGAATATTACAAAAAATTTTTAGGAAGTTTCTTACTTGTCTCTAGATGCTCCCAGCGCCAAAACAATTGGATCTGCAATCTCTAACATTGACTGTAGGATAGAAGCTACAACAATGAAAAGGATAATACTGAGCAGGAATGCCCGATGAACAACCTGTAGTTCTATGAGACCAGTCTGTACTGCCAAGATTAACAGCGTAACTCCTTCTGTCATGCCCCTAAAAAAAACATACATTTTTAGAAAAACAAACAATAATCAGAATCTCATTTCATTCCATGAGCAAACAATCCTGATCAGAATGTTAATACATATAACATTGATATAACACATATAATATATAACATTGACATGTAATAACAATATAATGACTATGTAATAGTCAATATTTCACTATATGTGTAAAACATAATTACTATTATTTTAGCATACAATGAGAATAAAAGCAACTTCTAAGATAAAGAAAAGGTTTTGCTAATGAGCCAGACACTCTACCATTCTGAGATATCCACTGAATTACACATATTTGTATCATGAGCTTTTTCCTGACTATAAAAGATAAAATCATGGGTGAATGTCTTCATAATCTTGAAGTAGGAAAGGTCTCTTTAAGCAGACCATCAGAACCTGAAGACATAAATACAAACTTTTTTGAAAATCAATTGCCATATGGAAAATATATACAAAATCCTTAGAGATCTTTTTTTATCCTATTGACTTGATTTATAAATAACTCTCACAAATAAATGAACAAAGGATTAAGTCCAATTTTCAAAATCACAAATTAGCAAATATTTCGAAGTCTGATGACCCAAGCACTGACAAGGAATCTGAGAAAAAAATGGGAACACTAATGTTGACATAAAACATGTAAAACCTTTCTGGAGAAAAATTTGTTAATAAATTTAAAATATATACACAATTTAACTCAATAATCTTACTGGTAATAATTTACCCTATGGATGTACTACAAAAAATTTGTATGTAAGAGAAAACACAGTGAATAATAAAACATGTTATGTGACATCATGGGACTATAACTGGCAAAATCCAGATTCTGAAAAATTAAGCAGAACAATCTAGTGTCTTCAACAAATAAAATGAGAGGGGGAAAAAATACAGAGAGACAGCAAGGACCTAAACATTAAAAGAGACTTAAAAGATATTAACCAACTGCAATATGGGCCTTATTTGGATCTGAAGCTGAGCAAATAAAATGTTTTTAAAAAAAGATCAGGAAAATATGAACACCAACTGGGAATTTGAGGTCAAGGAATTCTTCTCTTACTGGGAATGAATATTTTATTGTTGTTATGTTTTTTCATATGAGACTGAAATACTTGTGGGTAAAATGGTATCATATCTGAGATTTGTGCCAAACAAATGCAGCCAGGAGTTATGGAGGGGACAGAATAAGTGAAGTTGATAAGGGCATGCATGATAGAAGATAGGCCATATTATTGGAGATGGGTGACAAGTATATGGAGGTTCATTTTACTATTCTCTCAACTTTGTTAATTTGAAATTTTCCTAATTAAGAGTTAAAAAAAGAGAGACATATACAAAGATACTCATAGCACAATTTTTAATAGCAAAAAAAAAAACATTTATATTTTAGAATACTATGCTTTAATCAAAAAAAAAATGAGGATGTCTCTGTTGACATAAAAAAACAAATTATCCAAAAACTATTTAAAAGAAAAAATAAGGTGCAGAACTGTTTACAGTATGTGGAAATGAACAACAACAAAATATATATATGCATTTTTCCCCATAAGAAAATTTAAAATAATGATCTATAGCTGTTACCTTTGGGGAAAGGAAATGGCAAGCAGGGAAAGGAAGAGTTGTCACTTCCCATTTGGTATTTTCTGAATGATATTAATTTGGTGAGCTTATACATGAATTATTTTTCTTTCTTGCCCTCCCCCCCCCCCTTCTTTTTTCCATTACAAAAGTGTTAGCTGGGACTGGCAGGAAGGTTATAAGGTAGAAATTTTTCTCTTTTCTCATAAAAAAACTAAAATGTACACCAAGAAAAAAAATTTATTTCTTCCATTTACAAGGTACTCACCATCTACTAATTCTGAAATATTCCATAAAGATTTAAAGACTTTAAGATTCTTTAAATTTATATAAATGAAACCATTAAAAATTCTTACATTAAGATAACAGAAATTATGACAAGTTCCAAAAACAGGGTTTCCCAATATCTGATCTTAGTGATTTAATAACAACTAGATTAACTATTCTTGGATTATCATTAATGCATCCTTTGAAACTTCAATCAGTATCAAATTTATGTCCAACCATAAAAAATTAAGCAAGTATCAAATACAGAAATTTGATTTTAACATGGCTACACTTAACTTCAAATGGAAAAAAACAAGCTATTAAAAATCTCTTAAACTCTGGGGCTCCTGGGTGGCTCAGTCGGTTAAGCATCTGACTTCGGCTCAGGTCATGATCTCAAAGTTCGTGAGTTTAAGCCCCATGTCGGGCTCTGTGCTGACAGCTCAAAGCCTGGAACCTGCTTCAGATTCTGTGTCTCCCTTTCTCTCTTGTCCCTCCCCTGCTCGTGCATGCTCTCTCTTTCAAAAATAAATAAACATTAAAAAAAATTTTTTTAAATCTCTTAACTCTAGGAAAGTGTCCAGTATATACTGGTAAGTACAAACAATAAAAATCCATCTTTTACATATGGAAATTCATATGTATTATATTTTTCATAGTATTTTTAATCCAAATAGTTTCAACCATTCAAAAAAAAAAAAACCTTCAAAATACCATTTCCTCTGAAATTCATCATTACTTCTTCAAGTTATATATAATATTTAAATTTCTAGAGATATTCATAGTCAAGAACTTACCTATTCATGGCAGGATCATTCATGAAAGCTCGATAACCTTGCAAGTAAAACTTGCAGAGTGTCAGAACACCCAAGGCAACAAAAGAAACCGTGAAGACCAAGCCCAGAAGTGAGTAAGGAGTGCTGCAGCATTCAGCAATACTAGAAAAGAGCGGGTGGGGGTATTGATAAACGTTTTCCCCTGGAAATAAAACCATCTTAAGCCTTCAAATAACCACCAAGCTTGTTCTGATCCTTATCAATTAAAACACCCAAACCAAAATTTAAGGTAAAATCACCTAACCACTCCACTAATAATTTAAATCCATTCTTATTATTATCCTAACCTACACTTTTTAAAAATCTCTTTGGCAAATATTCAGTATATAGAACCATATCTGAAACAAGTCTATTTTTATTTATCTATCATCTCTTTCAAATGCAGTAAGAGCTTAAAATTTTGTTCAAACCTTAAGAAACATACAATTATGTATGTATGTATGTATGTATGTATAAAAAAGGAATAGAGAGAAAAATTACTTGGGCAAGACACCTAAACGTCATCTAAAATCTCAGTATTAGGGGCTCCTGGGTAGCTCAGTTATGTGTTCAACTTCAGCTCAGGTCATGATCTCGGAGTTCGTGGGTTCAAACCCCGCACTGGGCTCTATGCTGACAGCTCAGAGCCTGAAGCCTGCTTCAGATTGTCTCGTCTTTCTACCCCTCCCCCACTTGTGCTCTGTCTCTCTCTCTCTCTCAAATAGAAATCAACATTACAAAAATTTTTTAATAAAAAAATAAAAAATAAAATCTCAGTATTACTTTCTTACTTTTTAAATAAGTCCAAATTCATTCATAGTTTTTTGATTTATTAAGCCTATTACACCATGCTACACTTCATTGGATTGTGCTTTCTAATGGATAATAATCTGGTTTAAAACACAACCAATCCCAGTCCCATGCTTAGGTTATTATCCTAACCACAGAATTCTATTTCTTTTCTCCTTAAATTGAATTACTTTTTGGATCATCTTAAAATTCTGCATAAAACTTCCATGGTAATTACATAAATACCAATAGCAGTGAAACTTCATTAATAATGAGTTGGCTATCAAAATGTATTTGGTATCAATTTATTGCATGTTTATAGAAGCTAATTATCAATTAAAGCTGTTATTTTCAGAAAATACAAAATCAGGGGCACCTGGGTGGCTCAGTTGGTTAAGCATCTGGCTTCGGCTCAGGTCATGATCTCTCAGTTTGTGGGTTCGAGACCTACATGGGGCTCCAGAGACTGGAGCCTGCTTCGGATTCTGTGTCTCCCTCTCTTTCTCTGCCCCTCCCTTCCTCATGCTCTCTCTCTCAAAAATAAACATTTAAAAATAAATAAATAAATAATTAAAGTACAAAATCAGACTCAGTGCCAATAAATTTATTCTACTTATTTACTAAAATAGGTATGTCCTATGACATTTTTATTGATATTTAATTCTGTGTAACATTTTCCCTACACCACTTAGTGCACAGTGCTCCATCATTTGGTTGGCCGAGAAACAATGGCCCTATTAATGAAAAATTTTAAATTTTTATTTGCTTACACTATCAACAAGAGCCAAAGTATGGAAAGAGACCAAATGTCCACCAATGGACGAATAGATAAAGAAGATGTGGTATATATATACAACAGAGTATTACTCAGCAATCAAAAAGAATGAAATCTTGCCATTTCCAACTATGTGGATGGAACTAGAGGGTATTATGCTAGGTGAATTAAGTCAGAGAAAGACAAATATCATCTGACTTCATTGATATGAGGACTTTAAGCTACAAAACAGATGGACATAAGGGAAGGGAAGCAAAAATAACATAAAAACAGGGAGGGGGACAAAACATAAGAGACTCAAATATAGAGAACAAACAGAGGGTTGCTGGAGGGGTTGTGGGAGGTGGGATGGGCTAAATGAGTAAGGGGCATTAAAGAATCTACTCCTGAAATCATTGTTGTACTATATGCTAACTTGGATGTAAATTAAAAAACCAAATTAAATAAAAATACCAAAAAACCCTTTGATCTGCTTATATGTACCTTCCTGAAGGACAGAGTTTCGGTCTTGCCTTTATGTACCAGGGAATGAAGACAGTGTGTGTGTGTGTGTGTGTGTGTGTGTGTGTGTGTGTCTGTGTGGGTGTGTGTGTGTACACAAACACACACACACAAACCCATGTGCTAGATTGGGGGCCTGAGATTCAAATTCAAGAGTGGAAAAATAACAAATACAGATCTAGCGTAAGCTCACAAAAAAGATACTTTAGTAGAAAAAGGACTCTGATGACTTAAGACCATTTTTTAAAAAAATCTAAATCTTAAAAACTAAGTCTTAGAATTTCTTTGGGGCAAATAGAAAAGTATTAGGATATACTTATTTCACCAATTATTTGACTGTATCTCAATAATGAAGCAAAACATTAAAAATAACATGGCATAGGGGTGCCTGGGTGGCTCAGTCAGTTAAGCATCCGGCTTTGGTTCAGGTCATGATCTCATGGTTCGTGGGTTTGAGCCCCATGTTGAGCTCTGTGCTGACGTGCAGATTCTCTCTCTCTCTCCCTCTCTCTGTCCCTCCCTCACTTGTACTTTCTTGCTTTCTCAAAATAAAAAAACTTAAAAATGAAATAATATGGCATAGTGCAAGAGGAAGTCATAGGGTTTGAACTCAGATGGGATTTGAGATCAGCACTGTCTTTGTTTTTTTTACCAGTGTCACCTGGGGCAAGTTACTCTTGGCACAGTCTGCTGAGCTATTAAAATGATAATGATAATAGAGGCACCTATCTCTCAGGGTTGCTGTAAAGATTAAGTGTGAAGAAAAGTGTTTAGTAGTGTGGTTGGCATATATTAAATACTCAGTAAATGATAATTACTTTTAGTAACATATGTTTTATTTACCCAACCAATAATTTACCTTGAAATTGAAAAAATATTTTTATTGTATTTTTAAATGTTTATTTTTGAGAGAGAGAGAGAGAGAGAGAGAGAGAGAGAGAGAGAGAGACAGACTGAGTACCAATGGGGGAGGGGCAGAGAGAGAGAGGGAGAGGGAGACACAGAATCAGAAGCAGGCTCCAGGCTCTGAGCTGTCTGCACAGAGTCCGGTGCAGGCCTCAAACTCACGAACTGTGAGATCATGACCTGAGCTGAAGTCAGATACTTAACCAACTGAGCCAACCAGGGGCCTCTGAAAAAATATTTTTAAAATTTCCTATGTACCTTTTCACAAATCATTTGACGAAACCAAATATACCATTATTACATTAGCACCTTCCCTGCACTGCCAGACATAGGCATCCACTGAACGAAAATCCTATCTCAATTAAATATGGGGTACTCTAATATAACTGGGAAAAGGTAATTTGCAAAACTTACTACTCCTAGATCAATGTTTTCTCTTCCTAAGGTTATGTACAGTATCACATGTTCTCATTAATTACCTTGTCAGGAAAAGGAAAAGAAGCCTCTCACGTGATGCAGGCTGATCTCGAGTACTGAAATAGGAGTAAATCTGAAGAGCAAATAAGACGAGCCAGAAAACCATGAAAAGTACAGGGACTACGAGTTGATTCCACAGGGACATTCCCAAGGCTAGAAGGCCATATACCTCTACTACCTGAGTAAGAAAATAAGATAGGAAAACATCTTGTATCACTTCAACAAACACATTTAAACATAAAAGAGTAATAAAGAGAAAAATAAAATAGCTTTTTTTCGCTGTAAGGTTGTTTCAGATAAATTCCTTTAAAGTTTTCTCTATACAGTTACTAAGTAGCACATTTTTTAAAATTCACGGAGTTTTCATTATTGTTAACACGACACACACTCATCAAATGACCACCATAAATTCCCCTTATGGTTCAGAGTAAAGTCACTTTCATAGTAAAATTACATCAAAGGCAGGTTGTAAACTGACTCATCTGTAAATCATAATGATCAATCAGGACTACCTTAAATGATACAATAGTGCTTGAGTGGCTAGAAAAACAGGCAATATGAAAGGAAGACTTTTTCAGGATTTAGTCAGGAAATTTTATAGGTGAAACAGTTTGATGAAGACAGAATAATCACTGGAGTTTACTGGAGAGAGAAGACAGTTAGCAAGTCTTTTTTCCCCAGATAAATCAATTCCCCTTGTTCCTCCTATGCATTTTTCAAACATTTCTCAATTTATTTGGTTTGCCAAGTGCATTAACACCAAGAAAAAAGGTACATGTAAAAAAAGTTTATTAATCTACTAATAAGTAAATTAGCTTTCTAGTTTGTAAAATAATCTCTTATGAGATTGATTAGGAAGAATCAATTTTCATAATCTGATTCAGCCGAAGAGCACAATGTAACCAAGTTTCTAGAGTTACTATGCCAGGGACCAGACCCTGGTAACACAACAGGGTTCTCCAAGGCAGGCTATAAACTATAACCTACAGAGCCAAATGGTCTTGCTGAAACTCTCAGTGTGATACCAGAATGCTTCAATAAACTACAAATATCTTAAAATACACTGACTTCAAGTTATTCTGATTTCTAATTAATACCTATCTCTAGATAGGTAAAGATCTTTTAAACATTAAGTTAAAATACACTGACTTGCAAGTTATTCTAAATTTAAATTATTTTCACCTGGAGGCACCTAGGTGGCTCAATCGGTTAAGGATCCAACTTCAGCTCAGGTCATGATCTCACAGTTCACAGCCTCTCTGAGGCTGACAGCTCAGACCCTGGAGCTTACTTTAGATTCTGTGTCTCGCTTTCTCTGCCCCTCCCCCCGCCACACTCTGTCTCTCTCTCTCAAAACAATAAACATTTTTTTAAAAATTATAAAAAATACTTTTAGTAATAAAAAAATGATAATTTCCATTTGTAACTCAAATGCTTTTTCTAAAATCTAGTCAAGATTAACTTCTATTTTTCCCCTACTAGAAAATATTGAAAGAAAAAGCAAATTGTCCAACTACGTGCAAAATAATTATTAGCAGCAAATGATCAATGAGAGGTAGAGAGTATTTTTTCTCCTTTCCATTCAAGAAACATGACTAAAAAGCCTGATAGTTTCCATTTCTTGCCTATCCAATTCTTTCCAGGTTGTGAATTTTATAACCTATAATTTATTTTCAACTACAACATCTACTGATGCATGAATCTTATGGTAACCAAGAAGGTAAACATGACATTGAAAAATGAGGGCTCTGTCCTTATGATGATAAAACAGCATCCAATTAATGTTTACTGCCTGTCTACTGTTTTCCTACAAACTAGGATAGCTCCACAAGACTGAATTCAAAGAAAAACACTAATCATTCTTACTCTGAATGGAAGTACAATGCTTCCTCATGAAATAGCTCTTCACGGAGTGTGAAAATAACTTCCTCTTCTCTGAAAGACCTACTTTTAGGAAAACTGCCCAAGTTAATCATTACGTAAGATGAACAAAGAAGGCAGAATCAGGCTAAAGCCAAGAGTAGAGGGAAATTTTTCCGGGAAATCTGTCCCTGGGGCTACAACAACAACAACAACGACAACAACAACAACAACAAAACCCACTTCACTTAGCAGTTTCAGTTTGGTCAATCTGAGAGCATCCTGTACCTTAAGGTCACATACATACAGTCGAAAGGTAGTAAAGAATGTCCATTTTAACATTTTGTTTTTATATATCAATGTCAGTTTTAGTATCTATTTTATATACTGAAACTTATCAATTAAGGCAAATGGAAATAGATAAATATCTATTGTTTCTGTCTGGGAATAATCCGTTTTAGAGCAAAGGTTAAAAAAAGTAGGATAAGGCAGAAGCACATCATGTTGGCAACATCAGTATATCTAAGCAAAATCCATCATAGTATAAACAACTTAACTTCTCAGTTTACATAAATTAAGCAAACTTAGGGGGAAATAACTGTAGGCACAGGACTATAACCAGGAGAAAAACCAGGATTTGACCCCTTGATTTTCAATTCTGTATTACTTTGGTCTTTGTTATAATACTCAACACATACAGAATACTGTCTGCCTGGCACCAAACTCACTTAAATCTCAGAGCAACCCTATGAGTTAGGTACAAATGTTATTATTAGCTCCATTTTATGGATAAACCAACTTAAGTGACTATCCCCAGGCTACACAGCTAGTAAACAACAGTGCCAGAGTAAAAACCCAGACACTCTGCTTCCACAGAATCCCTTTACTGCCTCTCTATACAACACTTCATAATAAAAAATCTTACATGTTCCTAATTAGGTTGCTATTTAAAAACTGTCCAACAGAATGTTACCATAACCATGACTGAAATAACAAGGAGCTAAACCTTTAATATAACTAGTATTTATGCAGAATTTTATCTACTTGTGTGTGGTTGTCAGTCTTACCTGAACCAATTCTCTGTATGCAGACTTAGCAAGGTTATAAGGTACTAAAAGATTAGACCCAAGAAAATAGAGAACTTCCAATCCAGTAAAAATCATAGCAAATTTGTTGATGATAACAATGGTCTCCAGAGGAACAAGGCAGAGTCGTGCTAGCAGGGGAAGCATGTGAGCTGAAAACAGCCAAATCTGCTTCGTTTTCATGACACAGGAACATAAAGTACACACCACCAACTGACCTAGAATGGGGAGGAGAATGCATTTAAGATTTGGTATTCACAAAACAAAAGCAAAAGATAATGCCAATAAGGATGATGACACAGCTTTTGAAAAAGTCTAATTAAGATCTCCTAGGTAACAGTCTAAATCAAATTTTTACCTCATATGA
Organism: Neofelis nebulosa; assembly: GCF_028018385.1. Classification (NCBI taxonomy): domain Eukaryota; kingdom Metazoa; phylum Chordata; class Mammalia; order Carnivora; family Felidae; genus Neofelis; species Neofelis nebulosa. The sequence continues at coordinate 51,021,283 of NC_080782.1, forward strand.
CCATAATTACATATTCATATGTCCCGTCAATTCTGAGCATCAATTCCCTAGGTACTGATCTGAAAAAAGCAGTACAAATATCCACTAGTCTTCATCACATTTCAGATGACATATATAATACAAAAAACGTTTTTTTAAATGTCTAGCTCAGTATTATAATAATTCAATTACTACTGTTTACATATAGCTCTTTTCACAAAGGTCCATCAATATTTAATTGTTCTGGTTGATAGGTAAAAGCATAAAATCCAAGAGATACAGTTACTTCTCTAAGATCATGATGCGACGAAATTCATTGAGATTTTCAAGCTTTAATTACATTTACAGGATCATGCAAGCCTTCCCAAAGGACTCAATAATGAGAGTAAAACTTTGTTTAAGCAACAAATTCTTCTCAGATGATTAGTCATGATCATTATAGAAAAGTTAGAAAATACAGAGAAATAAAAAGGGAAAACTCAATTTCTTATAGTCCAGTATCTTTGGTCCATTAATTAAAGCACTGCATAGAGAGTCTACGCATTGTGTCTGAAACCTAGTAAGTGCTCAACAAAAATTAGCTATTCATACTGTTTTCAGATTTATTCTATGCAAGTGAATATACAAATGTTTTATTATATAAATGAGATTACAGTGTACACAATACAGTTTTTTCAGTTAATACATATAATCCATGTAGCTCTCCCCATACCAATAAACATATACACTTTTTTTTTTTAGTTGTATGGTATATTACACTGAATGTGTATGAAACAGTATTAGCATTTGGCTGTTTTCAAATAGTTCATAATTATAAAATGCTTTGTTATGAATAAGCCTGATGTTTATCGCTTATGACATCCTCATATACTTGGAGCACATTTCCTAATATCTTCTTAGACTAAATTCCTAAAAGTGTAATTACTGAGTCAGAAGAAACCTTTAAGACTTTGACACATACAATCAGACGGCCCTACAGAAACAAAACACCCAGGGTACAGGGTGTGCATTTTTCTACTGACTTGCCAACAGTAAAAATAATTTAAAGAAGGAATATTTCCTAAGATTTTCTAAATATTGCATTTTGTTGATTACCAATTACAAATAAGTACATAAAAATAATTTGCAATTATTTGGTGAAATGCTTGTTTACATTCTTTGGCCATTTCTACTGGGGAATGTAGCCTTCTGTGTTTTGGCTAAGATACTAATTTCTTTGTCACATGACTGTATTTTCCCAATGTATTATTTGAATATTTTAATAATTTTTCTCTTACAGAAGTTTTTACTGTAAATAGCCAAACCTATCAAACCTTTTCCTTCATGGTTTCTACCTTTGGTGCCATGGTTAATCACATGGGTTCTCCTACTTAAGATTATACAAGTAATCACCTACATTTAAAAAAAAAATTTTTTTTTAATGTCTATTTATTTTTGGGAGAGAGACAGAGTGTGAGCGGGGAAGGGCAGAGAGAGAGGGATATAAAGTAGGCTCCAGGCTCCGAGCTGTCTGCAGAGCCTGATATAGGGCTCGAACTCACGAACCATGAGATCATGGCCTCATGGCCTCATGGCCTCATGGCCAAAGTCGGATGCTTAACCTACTAAGCCAACCAGGTGCCCCACCTACGTTTTCTTTTATTATTCTTTAATTTAAAAATTAATACATTTGGAATTTATTTTAGAATAATTTATTTTAGAATTTCAGTACTTACAAATCTTCACTTAATATAACCAGGTGATTCAAGCTTAAGAAACACTACTGTCCCATGAAAGACAAAAACCAAAACAAACAAAAAAAGATCTCAGAGGAAATGGATAATTCAAGGAATAAAAGAAAGCTTCAAAGAGATAAATGATATATCTATGAAATAAAAAAAGACTGTCATAATAAAAAGAATTCAATGAAAAAAGTTCCTGGATATTAAAAATATACAACAACAAAAAAAGATCTAAGTGTGTTTTTCCAGATGTTTTAATCAGTTGTCTCAAAACTAGCTACTGGAATCGTCCAATTCTTTTCTTATTACTTTGAAATGCCATTCTAGTATACCTTAAATTTTTTTGTATATTTGAGTCTGTGTCAGAACTTGCTATTTTTTTTAAATTTGAGAGTGAGTGAGCACACGTGAGGGGGGAAGGGCAGAAAAATGAGAGAGAGAGAGAGAGAGAGAGAGAGAGGAGGTGGAGGAGGTGGAGGAGGAAGAGGAGGAGGAAGAAGAAGAGGAGGAAGAGGAGGAGGAGGAGGAGAAAAAGAAAGAATCCCAAGCAGGTTCCAGGCTGACAGCAGGGAGCCCAATGCAGGGCTCAATCTCAGGAACCATGAGATCACGACCTGAGCTGAAACCAAGAGTTGGATGTTTAGCTTACTGAGCTACCCAGGCACCCTAGAAATTGCTATTTTTTTTTTCAACACTCTACTCTGATGACAGTACCACACTGTCCACTGTCCCATTTCACTGACTGGACAAGTCTCCTCTCATTGCTCTTATTAAAATTTTATGAAAATTCTTGAACATGTTATCTTCCAGATTAAGAATCATATAGTCAAATTCTCTTCCTTCTTGCCAATGAAGGGCAAAACAATACTCTGAGATTTTTGTTTTGTGTTCAATCTGTATTACTGTTACAAGAATACAAAAATGGCAACCATTTTTACACAAAGCTAAAAACATTTATTAACAATCTACCATGTTATAATGTGGTATTTTCTCCCACAAATATTAATTTTAGCCTTTAAAGAACTGATATCTAAATAATGTGAAAAATATTCATAAATGTATAAAAGGAGGAAAACCCACAATACTAAAAAAAAAATAAATAAAAGCAAAACAAAACAGGAGGAGTGGCCACCAAGTGAGATATGAGAACAACATTTTAGGGCACAGAAAACAAAGAGATAGGAGGCAACGAACTGTGGTTTTAAGCCAAGCCATTACTCTTTTCCCCACCCTGGGGGGAAGACTGAGGTTTACTGGAGAGACTGCAACAGGCACCTGGACATGACCATGCACAGCCCCGAGCAGAGAGGAGATGCCCAAATGAAAAGAGGGAATTAAAACAAAAGTCTGCACCCTGAGAAATGAAATCTTTCTAGGTATCCAAACATGCTGCCATGTTTATTGTTACCCATTCTAGTCACTGACATCAGCCTCCCCTACAGGGAATAGAAAGATTCCTATTTGGGGAAAATGACCAAGTCCAAGTGAAAAGACATACAAATACTCAAAAACAGCCAATCCCACTTGAACATCAACTGTGAAACATACCAGTTGGCAAGCCCTAAAGAGATTCTAATCAACAACTTAACTCACTTTAATACAAATGATCAGCTAAGGACCTCCAGATATTTAAATAAAATTTATGGTTTAATCAGCCACAGATGAGGCCTAGAAATCAGTATTTATAAATCTTTACCAAATATAACCAGGATTCAAATCCAGGCTTAAGAAACACTACTATCCCATGAAAGACAAACACCAAAAAAAACCAGAAAAAAAGATCTCAGAGGAAATGGATAATTCAAGAATAAAAGAAAGCTTCAAAGAGATAAGTGATATACCTAAGAAATAAAAGACTCTCACAGTAAAAAGAAACTTCAATGAAAACAAGCTCATGGATATTAATAATATACAACAAAAAAAGGTACAATAAAAGGGCTGGAAGATAAAGTTGGGAAATCTCAGAAAGTTAAACAAAAGACAGAGAGGGGAGAAAAAAAGGAAAATAGAACAGTAAGAAAGTTAGGGGGTCAATATAGGAGGAACATTACCCAGTTCACAGGATTTCTAGAGAGGGCCAAGAGAGAAAGTAGCAGGGCCAAGACAGCTGTGACTAGAAAGGAGAGGCCTGTGGGGAGCTGGTACAGGAACGTGGAACAGAGTGGTACAGAAGAGAGCCAGTGTTTATCATAAAACTGGTAGGTCTCAACTTTTAAAAACAAGCGTATTTCTTTGATTAAAAAATTAGCAAAAACTCGAAAAGAAAGTACTCAGAGGAAATGCTTTAATGCTAGGAATAATTAGGAATGTTCACTCTCACACATTTTATTTTCACTGTACTCACAGCTATGATATTTAAATTTCCCGTTCAGCATGATATAAACTTCCTCTACACTCTGAAAATTCCCCGAAATCTATGCCAACACATTCAGTGCTCAACTCTGGGGTTGCAGACTTCATTTTCTTTCAGAGAAGACTATGACTCATATGCTATGATTCTCTTTAACAGAAGACCACTTCTCCTATTTAGGTGAAAAAAGGAAGGAGCGGAAATCTTTCCTATAGCTCCAAAAGAACGGGAATTTGTTTAAATTGATGTGCCTATTCCAATTGGTAATTCTGAATAAATCAAAATCACAAAGTAATCTTTGGATTTCAGGATTCCACTATTAGAAATAGCTCCCAGAAGTCTGCAACTCTAAGAAATGATGGCATATTAATATTACTCAGTTTTTCATTAAAAGCTCATTAATGAAACAGAAGAAAATAGAAAGTACCTTTAAAATCCAAATTGGAAGAAAATATAGTGCTTAACAGTTTATGGATTTTATTTCCAATTAATTGAATCTTAGCTGAGTAAACAGAGTATCATAGCTACTGATGGCAAAAATTTAAGGAAATGTTTCAAGTTTGTACTATATTGCATCCATCACGGAATAAAAAATAATACCTTACGAGCTCTTTAACCTTTCAAATATAACCTTTCAAATACACTTGACGCTTGCACAATGCAAGGGCTGTTCAATGTTCAACATTGTTCAATAATGTATTTGTTCAACGATGCAGAGTTGAAAATGCTTGCATAACTTTTGACTCTCCAAATATTAACTACTTAAAGCCTACAGCCTACTGTTGACTGGAATTCTTACCAATAACATAGCACATATTTTGTATGTTATATGTAATACATACTATATTCTTATATAATAAAGTAAGCTAAGGAAAAGAGAACGTTATTAAGCAAATCCTAAGGAAAATGATTTTAAAATCCACTCTGTGAAGGGACTCCTGGGTGGCTCAGTCTATCAAGCATCCAACTCTTGGTTTCAGCTCAGGTCATGATCTCACAGTTGGTGAGATCAAGCCCTGCATCGGGCTCTGTGCTGACAGCGTGGAGCCTGCTTGGGATTTCCTCTCCTTCTCTCTGCCCTATCCCCATTCACTCACTCTCTCTCTCTCAAAAAATAAATACACATTAAAAAATTATTTAAAATCCACTCTGTGAAGTTTAGTGTTCTCCTGCCCCTAAGCCAGATCCTATAACTTTTCTAATCTAACTTAGGTTACACAGTCCCAATTGAACAATGACTAAAACTCTGAAACTGATTTAGTTCAGGCTTTTCCCTTACGTTAGCTCAGGCCTCCTATGGGACTATAGATGGAAAACCTGCAACTGTGAGGGGGATGAAGAAGTTATGGCAGGCTTTGCCCTCTTTCTCTGCCAGCACCACTGCCCTCTCTTCCTGACTTACCTAGGCTTGAAGCATGTAGGAAAGAAGGAGAGTGGGTAGTAGGAAATTCTTACTGGACTATACTCTTACAGAGATTGGGTGTTGGTGCTCCCTGAAGCTGGAACACTTAAAACTTATCCTCTTTTCCCTTGAGCATTTTTATGGGTTCTTCTCAGATTGTTCCTATCATGGTGGCTCTCCCACCCTTAGTATTTGTTATGTACCCTTCCTCTGGCTGTTTCTGGTTCTTTGCTGAACTCTTGGAGGTTCAATCCCTGTTGGAGTCTTATCCTTCTAAAGTCCCTCTTAGAAAGACCTAAAAAAAAATCCCATAGACTCTTGGAGCCCTTAACTAGTTCACAAGAAATTAACATCCTTTGCCTACCCAGATTAGAAGATACAAAAGAACCCCAAAAGACATTTTCACTATATCCATAGTCAGAAAACTCACAGCAAGCCAACTCGCTCATATATATATATATATATATACATATATATATGTTAAGAATAAATATATATTATATAACATACCCCATAGATTATCATATAAAAACATTCAATCTGCATTTAAAGAAGACATTTTGCATCCTTTTTTGTACTAAGTCTTAGAAAGTAGGTACGTGTGTTTTACACTTATAGTGTATCTTAATTTGGACTAGCCACATTTCAAGAGCTCGATAGCTACATTTAATTTTATTTTTTTAATGTTTGCTTATTTATTTTGAGAGAGAGAGAGAAAGAGTGAGGGAGGTACAGAGATAGAGAGAATCCCAAGCAGGCTCCACACTGTCAGCACAGAGCCTGACGTGGGGCTCAATCTCACGAACCATGAGATGATGAGCTGAGCTGAAATCAAGAGTTGGACACTTAACCGATTAAGCCACCCAGGTACCCCATATGTGGCTAATTTTGGATGGTGCAGCTTTAGATTTTCAAAGTGTGGGTCAGTTCACAGTATCCCCCCCTAAACCACAGAAGACATGTGACTCTCCAAATGGTCTTCTGCTGACTTCTCTAAATGTGAATGGTTGGGGAGGTATTTCAGAGCAAACAGCTCTCTAAAGAAATTCTCCTTAATCTCCAACATTTAATTTTGCAAGACCCTCTATATGGGTGAGTGTAAAAGTCATAAAATAGATTTTCTCTCACTTCCTTTTCTATAATTCCGGCATGGTAGGCAGGGTCTAGTACATCACTTGGGACTCTCTATATTATTTTTGGGTCTTAGCTAACACTCCTATTTTTAACATTATACTACCTAAATATTTCAATCGTGTCTCAAGTTCTTGACATTTCTGGCAATTTACTTTTGAATACAGTGATGGCTTTCAATAACAATAAAGACATTACATATTTAATTTTAATCTTATAAAATAATAATTAGCTTTATTTAAAAATTAACCTTCTAAATCATTAAGATATCATTAAAAAAACACAAGCAACTATAGGCTACGTATGATTATTAGCATGTAAAAAAAATAATAAGTAAGGTTGGTCTCCACCTACACTTTCAATTCTTTTCTAATACTTACCTATTAAGGCTGTGGTAAACCGATTCATGGAGAGAGGTTCTAAATACATGGGTCCTTCATAGGCAGACTCCAGTTCACTCCTGACGTAGTCCCTAAATAAATAAAATGGTAATAACATATTAGATACATACCAAGCACATATGGAAAAGAAAAGCAACTAAAGCACAGTATTCTTATAAAAAGCATATTATGTTAATAACACTTCTTTCCACATCTACATTAAGGAAAATTTTAGGTATAAAAAACTAGGTAAGGATGGTCTTCATTTCCTTCTTCCACGCATGGATCAGAATTTACTGCATCTGAATTTTACTATGCAGAGAAGACAGCCAAAAATCTACTCGGTGGGATTTTCTTTTTTCCCATGGCCTTGTTAAATAACTATTCCCAGTAAAAAAACATTTGAGAAACCATCCCTCAACCCTATTACTTAAGTGATAATACCCAATAATATTACATCAAATTTCCCCTCTTTTGGCTCTCTTCCACCATCCCACCTATCTTACTTTCCCCAAAGTTTTATCCCCAATTATTCTTAGTTATAGGTAAAATCACAAACTAAGTAGAAAACTGGCTCACAGGACAATCCTTAAAAATTGTCACTGTCAACTCTATCAAGAATCTATAATTAGACTTATAATAAAGTAGGCTACAGATTTATTTTGAATCAAATTTTAAATCACATCAAATATTCCTTTTAAAATTTAAATGATGTTAAATGACATGTGATTACTGAGAAATAAGTAGAGAAAAAAAAAGTCTTTCCACACTGAGAAAACAGAACTTTCAGTGCACAGCCAAGAAGCACAAAAAGGGAGAATTTAATTTATCAGCAAGTTAAAACAGTAATACTAGAAGACTGTTAAGTTCTTTTGACATCATCGTAAGGAAACTGTGTAAAAAAATTCTCCTTTTCTTCAATTATTGACTGCTTTATCCACTGTATTTAAAAGAATCTGAATGTTTCAGTATTTCTGAACAAACCCACAGCTATATTTACTTTTTCCATGAAATTACTTCCTATTAGGCAATCAAGTTGAATTCCTTTAGTGTAGCATAGCCAAACAAGAAATGACCCTTACATAATCCAAAAGGAGAATACTGTCAAAAAACCAAAATAAGTTTTATGAACAGAAGCAGTTTGGGGGACAATTTACAAAAATCAATAATGGACCTAAATTCATGGGAGATTTAGTAATTCTCCTCTATCACTCTATGATGACCACTTCTAACAAATAATATATTAATAGTCTCTTTTTACTGAAATTCTCAAGATGAATGATTTTAATGCAGTGCTGGCCAACCAGGGGTGATTTTGACCCCAAGGGGCATTTTGCACTGTCTGAAGACATTTTTAGCTGTCACAATTTAAAAAGGTTGGGGGTGCTCCGAGCACCTAGGCCAAGATGCTGCCACAACATCCTATCTCCAGTGCATAGGACAGCCCTATAACAAAGGATTACTCAGTCCAGAGGTCAGTGCTCAAAACCCTGTGAGAAGTACAAATGCTACACATGCAAATAACATATAAATATCTGAATGCTACCTTACTAGATAACCACCAACATAAAATTACTACATTTTACAAAGTTTTAGGACAGAAAACTGAAGAATTAAGAGAATTATGAAATTTACAATAAAATACACATATAAATATCACTTAAAATTTATGAAGTCTTTGAGAATGCTATTAAAGAAAAAAATTTATCTTTAAAAAAGTTTATTTAGTCTTTATTTATTTTTAATAGAACACAAGGCAAGTGAGGAGTAGAGAGAGAGGGAGACACAGAATCTGAAGCAGGCTCCAGGCTCTGAGCTGTCAGCACAAAGCCTGATGCAGGGCTTGAACCCACATACCATGAGCTCATGACCTGAGCCTAAGTCAGTTGCCCAACCGTCTGAGTCACCCAGGCGCCCCCAAATAAATTCGTATTTAAAAGAGCTCTAATTCTGAGTCCAAGACCTATGAAGGCAAATAATTTCTTTGTGGCCATCTCATATTCCTCTCCAACAGATCCAGTTAAAAGAGGGGAAACCCACAAAGACAAAAAGCAGATTGATGCTTGCCAGAGGCTGAGGGGGAGGGGAGGGGAGGGAAAATGGAAAGGACGTAATATGTACTGGGTTTTATCGTGGGGTGATGGTTGTACATTATGAATGTACTATATGCCAATGAACTGTTCACTTTAAAGGTTAATTTTATGTGAATTTCACTTCAATAAAAAGGGAATGGGGTGACTACAGGAATTCCATCCCCGAGGGGAAGAGCCAAAAGGTGTCCCCAAAGGGTTCAGTGCCCAGGAAATCTTTCCTAGTAACGTGGGGGGTGGAAACTGCAGAGTTGGTCTCCCTGACATGTTTTCTCTCCCTTGTTTGCTTTTGTCATCATATTACTGATGTTTCATATGTAACTCAGCAAACCCATTACTCTAGAATTTCTTATTGCCGAGACATTTGTTAATTGTTTTGCATTATTTCCTAGCCTACTTTAGTTTATTTTTTAGCACTTCTTTGTCTTCTTTAGAGCCTCTAATCTTAAATTCTGACTTTACATAACAAAACCTGTAAGGAAAATCAACTTTCTCCATGTTTTTTGGCCTCACAAAAAATATACCGTATACATAATATGTTGTTAGCACACTGCTACTCTCTGGGAATACTACAGTAGACAGGAAAGTAACAATTCCTGTTAGCATGAAGCTTACAAGCCAGGGAGACCTACAATTACTAGATTAATACTAATAATAATTACAATTATATAATTACAATTACAATAATAATTATAATTGTGATAAATGCTATAAAAATATAGAATGAGGGGCGCCTGGGTGGCTCAGTCGGTTAAGTGTCCGACTTCAGCTCAGGTCATGATCTCACAGTTTGTGAATTCAGGGCCTCGCGTTGGGCTCTGTGCTGACAGCTCAGGGCCTGGAGACTGCTTTGGATTCTGTGTCTCCTCTCTCTGCCCCTCCCTGCTCCCGCTGTCTGTCTGTCTCTCAAAAATGAATAAAAATGTAAAAAAAATTTTTAATACAGAATGATTTTTTTTCTCTTTTTCACTCTCCCGTATTTCGTGACTTTGTGATTTAGTGAAATTATAGGGGACTAAGGGAGATCTGTCTTCCAAAAGAATAATCAACCGTTAGGCCTTAAAGACAACACCACAGTGTTGAACAGCTTCTTACCACTAGCTCTCTGGGCTGCTCTCCTCTAGAACCCTAAGAGAACAGCTCTCCTCAATGCTGCAACCCCTCCTCAATGCTACTGGAACAATCATCCTACCACAGAAATTAACACCTTCTTGAGGTACCTCAGACCCTTTCTCCTTTGCTCCACTCCTGTCTCTCAAGATGGTCCTTCACAATCTTTCCTGTCTGGCTGACTCATCAGTAAGCCCCACCTCAAGAAAGACGGCCAGGCCCAGAAAGTCTGTAGTCCCTCTTTGGTCCCACTGAGCTTGGCTTGCCAGAGCCAGGGCAGTGGCTTTGGTGAGGGCTAAACTACTGGTCTCACCAAGGAGCCACTACTGAGCTGTCCCTTTTGAAAGAAGAATCTGGGCATTGTTGCACCCCAAACTATACAAGAGAACTTTAACATGGATCAGTATCTGAACAAAGAGCTCCAAGTTATGAACAACTTCCCAGCATCTCATGCTGACAATGTAAACTCTTCATTACTAGTCTCTCAACAAAGTGGGTCATTCACAATATAAATAAACAAGATAGAAAGCCAAATAAAAAGAATCCAGAGAAGGAATTATCCAAAATTCCATGAGTCATTTTAGTCCAAAAATTACTCTGATTCAGTAGCCATGAAATCCTAATTTTTAATAGAATTTAGTATTTTACAATTGAATCAGGGGCACCTGAGTGGCTCGATCTGTTAAGCATCTGACTCTTGGTTTCAGCTCAGGTCGTGATCTCACAGTTCCTAAGTTCAAGCCCCCTATCAGGCCCAGTGCTGAGAGTGCAGAGCCTGCTTGGGATTCTCTCTTTTACCTCTCTGTTTCTCAAAATAAATTCATTAAAAAAAAAAAAAACTTAAAAAAAAAAAAAGACTGAATCAGATGAAATGTTCAAAAGCAGTATATGGTTTTGTTTTTTGTTTTTTTTTAAGATTTACTTTTCGTGGGGAGGCACCTGGGTGACTCAGTAGGTTAAGCATCTGACTCTTGATTTCGGCTCAGGTCATGTCTGATGGTTCGTGGGAAATCATGTTGGCATGGAGCCTGCTTGGGATTCTCTCTCTCCCTCTCTCTCTGTCCCTCCCTGCTTGCACATACATGCTCTCTCTCTCAAAATAAATAAATAAACTTAAAAAAAAAAAAAAAAGTTTTTTTTTTTTTTTTTTTTAAGTAATCTGTACACACAACCTGGGGCTCAAACTCACAAACCCTAAGATCAAGAGTTGCACACTCCACTGACTGAGCCAGCCAGGTGCCCCCAGTATTTGATTTTTCAATTTAGGAGATTTAAACAGTAAAATGTATTAAGTTGGTAGGAAGCAAGAATACCTGTCATCTACTTGTAACTGAATTAAATCTTTCCCTTCCTAAACTTTTTTTCATTTGTGCAATTTGTGCAATACTGACATCAATCCTGAGCACTAATAAACTAAACACTTTGAAAATCTACTTCTCTAGTTCCCTATGATAGCCTATTCTCCAGTGACTGAAATTGCTTTGGGTCTGAGGAGTGTATAAGATACATGTAAAGGGCCTCAAGGATAGCTTGCTTTAGGAAAATACTTGCTATAAAGAGAAGCATACAAGTTATAAAGAATAAGCAACAACAATAAAACCTAGAAGCTTACCAATTCACCAACTGACCGTGTAACAATCTCTTAAGCAACGTTAACAACCTAGGAACAATCTGTACATTCTGGCCACTTAAAAGCTTTCAAATGGTTTAATTCCAAAGAAACCTAATCTACTTTTACAGAGAATAAAGCTGTGAGCCCTTGAAGTTATCTTATGGAATATGTGCAAACAAAAGGCACTGAGCTCAATTTAAGAGATCCCAGATACTGAGATGTCCAACCCCTGGATCTGAGTACCTACTACACCCTAAGAAATGTACTAGTAATTGAATAATAATAGTTCATTTACTCGGGGCTTAATTATTTAAATCATCTCAGCCACCCTGCCCCTCTCTTTAGCTGCTTTCTGATCCCCTACTCAAATATTTAGTGTCTGGATCTGATAATGTTCAAAAGAAGAAAACATATCAAATAATGAAATGGGTCAATTTTATTCCCGTCAAAATTAAATTTTAAGTATATAATGATAAAATTCATTTTAACAATTCCTTTATCTAATAGCAGTGGTTCTCATCTGAGGAAAATTTTGTTCCCCAGGAGATCACACTGGCAATTAGGGGTGCTTTTTGGTTTCAGCACTGCTGGGAAGTGGTGCTCTACAAACTAGTGAGCAGAGAGAGGCAAGTTAGCATTCTGTAATACACAAGACTGCCCCCACAGCAAATCAAGACCTAGCCCAAAATGCTAACAGTCCTGAAATACAGAAACTTTAAATTAGACAAGCTTTCATGAAATGGGGAGCTAATTATCTACATTTCACACATAAATAACTCTTGGGAAAGTTTTACATTGAAACAACACTTACATACCCAAGACTAGGATGAAAAGGAGTATGCTTTCAATCTTGTGAAACCCATGGGCTCTAATTTAAATTATACATACACAAAACTGATATGATAGTTCATAAATCTAACAATAAAACAAAGAATTTAAGAATATTAGAGTTTAAAACTTTTACAAAAAAACAATTGTGATGTAAACCAAGACCACACCCCTCATAGGAATGGTCATGTCAGTTATAGTTTTTCTTTTTTCCCTGTAGTTCTGGATAGTTTCAATTTTATTTATTTATTTTTTTGTGTGAATATAATTTATTGCCAAATTGGCTTACATACAACACCCAGCAGTACTCATCCCAACAAGTGCCCTCCTCAATGCCCATCACCGTATTCCCCCCACCTTAGCTTGTTCTCTGTATTTCACAGTCTCTTGTAAAACAGACACATAGACCAATGGAATAAAATAGAGAACCCAGAATTGGACCCACAAATGTATGGCCAACTAATCTTTGACAAAGCAGGAAAGAGTATCCAATGGAAAAAAGTCTCTTTAACAAATGGTGCTGGGAGAACTGGACAGCAACATGCAGAAGAATGAAACTAAACCACCTTCTTACACCATACACAAAAATAAACTCAAAATGTTAATTAAAGACCTAAATGTGAGGCAGAAAACCATCAAAACCCTAGAGGAGAGGGGCGGCTGGGTGGCTCAGTAGGTTGAGCGTCCGACTTTGGCTCAGGTCATGATCTTGCAGTTTGTGGGATGAAGCTCCGCGTTGGGCTCTGTGCTGACAGCTCAGAGCCTGGAGCCTGCTTTGGATTCTGTCTCCCTCCCTCTCTCTCTGCCCCTCCCCAACTCCTGCTCTCTCTCTCTCAAAATTAAATGAACATTAAAAAAAAATTTTTTTTTAACAAACAAAAAAAAACCCTAGAGGAGAAAGCAGGCAACAACCTCTTTGACTTCAGCTGCAGCAAATTCTTACTCGACACATCTCCAAAGGCAAGGGAATTAAAAGCAAAAATGAACTACTGGGACCTCATCAAGATAAAAAGCTGCACCGCAAAGGAAACAATCAACAAAACTAAGAGGACACCGCCGGAATGGGAAAAGATACTTGCAAATGACATACTGGATAAAGGGCTAGTATCCAAAATCTACAAAGAACTTAACACCTGATAAATAATCCACTGGATAGTTTCAATTTTAAAGTAGGATTGATACTGGGAAATACATTCCTTACATCACTCAAAATGAGAAGCACAGTTTAGTAATTTTAAGAATTAAGGAACTTGAAATTTATCAAATTCTAATAAGCTTAAACAGAATATTAAATGTTCATACTATACCAACTATGGCCATGAATTTTCAAAAGTTTAGTTTCTCTGAACTAAAAGCTATATCCATTCTAGACATACTCTAAACAAGTTTTTATTCACTTAAGGATAATTAGCTTCATTATTTCTTAAATACATGTCTTAAGGGAAAATAGAAACTCAGCTTTTTGAAAGCTTATGAAATTTTCAATTTAAGAAATTAATATTTCCAAATGACTTATCCTATAGCCAGTTTTTCAAGTACCAAGTTAATTATTTAAATTATCCAAGTATCGATTCTCCTTTGTAGAACCATACTACACTTTGCCTTGATACAACCAGACTAGAGTGAATGGTAAAAAATATTTGTAAATTGTATAATTGTATAAAGGAGTTGTATCTAGCTAGAACTGAGTTGTATTACAACTCCATAATAATAATAATAATGATGATGATGATTAAATAATGTTAAATAACAATGTTAAATGATTAACAAAGGATCCCAATAAATACTTTTCTAAAAGATTTACAAATGGTTAATGAACACATGAAAAGATGCTCAATATCATTAGCCATCAGGGAAGTACAAATCAAGACCACAATGAAATAATCACTTCACACTCACTATGATGGCTATACTAAAAATGACAGATGTTAACAAGTGTTGGCAAGGATGTGAGAAACTAGAACGCTTACACACTACTGGTAGAAATGTAAAATACTGAAGACACTTCAGAAAATTAGTATAGCAGTTCCTCAAAAGGTTAAATGCAATTCCACCCCAAAGTATATGCCCAAGAAAAAAAAGCGTGTCCACAAAGCCTACTCATAATGTTCACAGCACTATTCGTAACAGCCAAAACGTGGAAAGAACCCAAGTGTCCATCAATTGATGGATGAATAAACAAAATGTGGTAATATTCATACAACAGAATACGATTTGGACAGACAAAATACTGATACAATTGCTACAACATGGATGAAAACATGCTAATTAAAAGAAGCCAGGCACAAAGTACCACACACTGTATATGTCTATATGAAATGTCCAAAATAGGCCAATCCATAGAGACAGAAAATAGACTCACAGTTGCCTAGGCTGGGGGCAAGGGAATTAATGGAAAATGGTTAGTGACTGCTGACAGGTACGGGGTTTCTTTTTGGAGTGATAAAAATGTTCTAAACTAAAGTGTGGTGTGGTCTGTAAAATTCTGTGAGTGTACTAAAACCACTGAGCTGTGTCCCTTAAATAGGTATGTGGATTATATCTCAATAACTGTTACTTAAAAAAAAAAAGGATAGCTATAAAGTTGCTACATGAAATGTGAACAATTATGCTTTTTAAAACTAAAAACTTCAGCCTTAATATTTTATAAATGTAATATGTTTAAGCCTCAATATTTATAAATGTGACATATTATGAATAATTAATCAAGGATAACACATCTTTACTAACCTTTTGTGAGACAGCACCATGAAATAAATATTATACTAAGAAAAGACATACTAAAATATTTCATTTCTTGAAATTTGTTAGTTTAATATCAAAACTAACTCCATTAGATAGGCATTATCTTTCTTTATAGGTTCAAAGAAACAACTTGCCAAGGTAATATATTTACTAAGTAGGGAACTAGTTCATACACAGTCTGATTCTAAAACTCATTTTCTTCCCACTAACCATGCTGTCTCCCTAAGAGGACTAAACTAGCAATTAGAAAACCTACATTCAAATTAAAGTCTGAGACTGTTCCTTCCCAGCTATTCACCCACTTCAATTTTTTCTTCTATAAATCCCAAAGGACTGGGATAAGGATCAAAACGGAAAAAAAAAAAAAAAAAAAAAAGAAATATTTTTGTATTTTATGTGTGTTATTATAAAATTCTATTATAATTATTTTTACTATTTTAAATAAGTTTGATCTTATAATAAAAACAAACTCTAAACATTAGAAAAAAACATTCCCATAAACTAAAAATCAAAAGTTAAAACTGCCACCAGAAGAATGGTCAGAAAAAGGCTTTCCTTTACCCCTGACATGGTCATGGTCACCTTTATCTTTATATAACAGAATATAACAGAATTCTGATTTCTAAAAAAGCCTGGATGGCAACACGGTATATAAAAATAGAGCTACAGACTTTCATCACTACACCACTAAACCACATGGAAACCAAAAAAGCATGAGGGAAAGGGTAGTATCATTGTTTTCTCACCCAGAATTACAACTAATATAGCTCTACCTTCAACTTTAGGATTTTGATGATTAATCAAAGAAATCACATCAACCTAAAAGGCTATCATTATATAGCTATATCATAATACGGATTTGAAAAGTCTTTTTTTAAAGAATGACACACAGGAAAATGCTCATAAAACATGGCTGCGTAATAAAAACAAGACACAAGAATGTTAGTTAAAATTCACTAAGCACTACACCCAAAAAACAAATAATCCAATTAAAAAATGGGCAGAAGACATGAATAGTCATTTCTCCAAAGAAGACATCCAGATGGCCAACAGACAAATGGAAAGATGCTCAACATAACTCACCAGAAGGGAAATGCAAATCAAAACTACAGTGAGGTATCACTTCACACCTGTCAGAATGTCTAAAATCAAAAACACAAGAAACATCAAGTGTTCACAAAATGACCCAGCAATTGCACTACTAGGAATTTATCCAAAGGATACAAAAATGCTGATTCGAAGGGGCACATGCACTCCAATGTTTACAGCAGTGCTATCAACAATAGCCAAATTATGGAAAAAGCTCAAATCTCCATCAATTGATGAATGGATAAAGATGTGGTTTATATATACAATGGAATAATACACAGCGATGAAAAAGAATGAAATCTTGCCATCTGCAACGAGATGGAAGTGGAGGATATGCTAAGCGAAATAAGTCAGAGAAAGACAGATGTCATATGGTTTCTTTCATATGTGGAATCTGAGAAATTCTTTCATATGTGGAATCTGAGATGAACATAGGGGAAGGGGAGGAAAAATAAGATTAAAACAAAGGGAGGCAAATCATAAGAGACCCAAATACAGAGAACAAATTGAGGGTTAATGGGGGCAGGGGTGTCAGGAGTGGCTTAAATGGGTGACGGGCATTAAGGAGGACACTTTTTAGGATGAGCACTGCGTGTCATATGTACAAAATGAATCACTGGGTTCTACACCTGAAGCCAAGACTACACTGTATGTTAACTAACTTGAGAATTAAAAAAAAAAAAAAAAAAGTAGTTCATAATTCAGAAACTTTAGGCAACTGGGATCTTACTCAGTTGAAGTAAGACTTCAACTGATGAATCTGAAAGATCCTGTAGTTGATACTCTAATTGGATATCTAGGACAGAATTCTTCATAAATTACAAAAAAAAAGATCAGTTCTTCAAACAAACAAACAAACAAACAAAAAAACCCCAAAAAAGTTAAAAATAGAACTACCTTGGGGCGCCTGGGTGGCTCAGTGGGTCAAGCTTCTGACTTCGGCTCAGGTTATGATCTCGTGTGTGTAGGTTTGAGCCCTGCATCGAACTCTGTGCTGACAGCTCAGAGCCTGGAGCCTGCTTCAGATTCTGTGTCTCCCTCTCTCTCTACCCCTCCCCCACTTGCACTCCTTCCCTCTCTCTCAAAAATAAACAAACATTAAAAAAACATAGACCTACCCTACAATCCAGTAATCCCACTACTGGGTATTTACCCAAAGAATACAAAAACCCTAATTCTAAAGGATATATGCACTCCTATGTTTACTGCAGCATCACAACAGCCAAATTATGGAAGCAGCCCAAGTGTCACAGATGAATGGATAAAGAAGATGTGGTATATACATACACAATGGAATATTATTCAGCCATAAAAAAAAGAATGGTCTTGCCATTTGCAACAAGATGGATGGAGCTAGAGAGTATAATGCTAAGTGAAATAAGTCAGAAAAAGACAGATACCATATGATTTCATTCATATGTGGAATTTAAGAAAACAAATGAACAAAGGGAAAAAAAGAGAGAGCCAAACCAAGAAACAGACTCTTAACTACAGAGAACTGATGGTTACCAGAGAGGAGGTGGGTGGGGGGAGATGTGAAATAGGTGAAGGGGATTAAGAGTACACTTATGATGAGCACGGAGTACTGTATAGAATTGTTGAATCACTATATTGTACACCTAAAACTAACATAACACTGATGTTAACTATACTGGAATTAAAATAAAAAACTTAAAAAAAAAAAAAAAAAGAAAAAATTCACTGAACACTTGTATGTCAGAAATCATGCTAAGAGCTTTACATGCCTTACCTTACTGCACCTTTACGATAGCCCTGTAAGATATTATCAACATTTTACAGGTAAGAAAGTGGAGACCTATCTTTCTGGTGACACTGAGGTTACAGAGTAGTAAATAAAGAGCATGGAATTTGAAACTCCCAATCACCTGTCCACTTATCTAAAAAATACAGCACTCTTAGATGGCCAGGCACTCATCTGTACACAAAAATGATGACTTAGAAAACCCTATACTCTAACTACTGCATTATACTCTACAGACACAATTTTTGCTTAAAAATGAATAAAGACAGGGCACCTGAGTGGGTCAGTCATTAAGCATCTGACTTCGGCTCAGATCATGATCTCAAGGTTTGTGTGTTTGAGTCCCACATCACCTGAGCTCAAGCCCTGCATCAGGTGAGCACGAGCCCTGCTTCAGGTGAGCCCCTCTTCTCTCTCTCTCTCCCTCTTGTGGGATTCTCTCTCTGCCCCTCGCTCACTTGTGCCCTCTTTCTCTCTCCAGAAAAAAAAAAAAAAAAAAGGGAATAAAGATAGAGAAGTGTCTCTACCTTGAACTTGAGCTCAGATTCAGAGGTGTCCTGGGTAAGGCCACAGGAACAGACTGTGTCAGGGTTTGGGGCTGGTGGTAATGGATTGGAAGTACATTCTGTTGTCTGTCTTGGTACTGGCCACTGGACTCCTCTTCTTGGCTATGTGAATAAAGAGGCTACGAATCTAATTCATGTTCCCATGAAGGAGTCCAAGACACAGGGAAATACTTGTGTGACACAAAATTAGAAAACTCATGTCTTCACTTTAGGAGTGAAACACAGCTCAACTTGAACCACTGTTAGGATTACAAGAAATGCAGTACTACTCCAATAGGTCCAGTTTTGTAACTGACATCCAAGGACATACCCTGGGCAAGGATAATGGCAGTTAGAGAGTAAAACATCACCTTCCAGGTACCAGAGAAAACTGACCAGACAGGAACTGAGGAGAGAAATGTGAGAAGATGGAGTTTCTGCAAAACGCTTTGGGTCCTTTGAGAAATAACCAGATGAAATTTTAAGGAGGATAAAAGTCCTGCTTCAACAAGAGGGGCCAAGAGTCTGGGACTATTGCTATTTTCGTTCTTTTCGTATCCACAAAAGTGGTAAAAACTAGAAGGTATTAAGAAAATTGGAAGGAAATGCCAGATTTTAACAGGTTTATCTCTGGGTGGTATGATTACAGTACGTAATTGTTACTACCTTTAAATTTTCTGTATTTCCCAAAACTCATCTCCAATGAACAGTATTATTTTATAAGAGAGTAAAAAAGTTTCCAAGTCAACCATTCAATTCTAGTAATATAAAAATGCTATTTCTAAGATTAATTTTCAAGCTAACACCAAAATCTGCGTTTCAGACTTCTAGACAACTACTCCTTATTATATATGCAAAGTAACTGTCCCTCTTCTTAGGATTGGGAGTATATTTAATTTTGGTTATACATTTCAATCATAACAAAAGAAATCATACCCTCCAAATTTATTTATACCCCCACCATTACATTTACTGTGTGGCTTTTGGTTCACCTGTATTTTAACATTCCACTCCAAAGTAGGAAGTTCATTTTCATCGGCAGACCAGAGTCTTAAAATTTAGGACTAGCAGACCCAGACAAACACAATGTTGCTAAAGATGAAGAAGTTCTGACATGAACCTCATCAGATAATTTATACAAATCATCCACTATATAGGTGGTCGCATCTCATGCCGATTCTCCTGCATCATAAACTTGATTCCCTAAAATGATGAAAATAATCAAGTCTATGATTGTTAAAATATTCTACAGCCTATCTTTGGAAATTCTTGTCTTAGGTGATATAGAAAAGCTCATGAGTATCTCTGTAAACATAATCTTAAGGTCCATTTCATATTAAGATTGTTTTTTTTTTTAATCTTTTTTAATGTTTGTTTATTTCTGAGAGAGACACAAAGCACGAACAGGAATGTTTGTTTATTTCTGAGAGAGACACAAAGCACGAACAGGGGAGGGGCAGAGAGAGAGGGAGACACAGAATCTGAGGCAGGCTCCAGTCTCTGAGATGTCAGCACAGAGCCCGACGTGGGGCTTGAACCCATGAACCATGAGATCGTGACCTGAGCCTAAGTCGGACACTCAACCGACTGAGCCACCCAGGCAACCCTCATATTAAGATTGTTTTTTTTTTTTTAATTTTTTTTTTTTTTTTTTTCAACATTTTTTATTTATTTTTGGGACAGAGAGAGACAGAGCATGAACGGGGGAGGGGCAGAGAGAGAGGGAGACACAGAATCGGAAACAGGCTCCAGGCTCCGAGCCATCAGCCCAGAGCCTGACGCGGGGCTCGAACTCACGGACGGCGAGATCGTGACCTGGCTGAAGTCGGACGCTTAACCGACTGCGCCACCCAGGCGCCCCTTAAGATTGTTTTTAAACGCAGAAATAAAATTTGAGGCATAACCCCAGCTATTATTTCTATAAAATAATATTTACTTAAAAAACAAATATTAAAAACCCTGTTCTGGAACTTAGCAAAGCCTCAGTTTATTAACAGTGTTCATGAAAAATATTTTATTGGTAATGAAAAACCATATTTGGTCATACATTTCAAAAACAAGGTCACATTCTTACCTGGAGATTTGATGGCCAGCATAGAGGAGCAGGGCAGTCAAAAAATACAGGTAAAGCTGAACCAGATGCTGTCTGGGCAAGGTTAGTAGCACAACACTTAAAATATAACCTGTAGTAGAAATAGAGATTATAAATAAAATATAATTCTAATTTAGTCTTCCAATTAATTATACTAATAAAAAGAACCTGAAGTCAATTACTTTCCAATTAAGTTTCAACAACTTTCAGGTTTTTTACTTCATACCAAAGTAAGTTTAATACAGTAAAAATCACTATGGACTTTTTGTTGAAAACAAAGCATTTTTCACTTTTTTTTTGTAGCCTTCTCTGTTTTACAATCAAGTATACCACACAAAGGCACAACAGCACTCCTCTCATTATCTACCTTTCCTTGATGTCTACTTACTTGTTCTACACCAATTCTCTCATCCTCTCGTCCCAGAGGAAACACTGCTTAATGTCCCTCTCTAAAGCTGCCTCTTCCACTTGACTCAAGATCTTATTTTTCTAATTCCTAATCTCCTACATCTTCAATCATCCCCCTAACACCAGTGCTCACTTCTCTCTTCAAAGGACATACAGGGCTCTTCTTCCAATCTTGAGAAACTTCTCTTCACGCTATTATCTATTTTTCTCATTCCAATGACAAATGTTGTAAACTATCTGTACTAATGCCTCCATTCTCTAACACTCCATTATTTCCTCTTAATCGTCTACAATCTACAAATGCTCTATGAACCTTCTCTGCCCTTCTACTCTAAAAAAAAACTCAGAAGTCAACAACTGCCTACTTGTCAAACCTAAAACACCCTGCTTATCCTTGTCCCAGCAACCACCCTCAAAACTGGCTCTGTGGCATGGATTTCCTTATAACCTCCAAATTCCCCCGCTGCTTTTTACCCCCTCAAATGAACAAAGGAAATTTAGTCCCCAAACTGCTTTTTCCCCTACAAAGTATTTAGCTCAAGCAATTTATGTTGCTGCTTCATTTATACCATTCTAAATGTATGTTATCAACAAAGTTACTGAGAACCTACCTACTGCATATGCCAAAAAAAAAAAAAAAAAAAAAAAAATCATTTCTTATTCTAAGCAGATATATCATATCTCACGATGCCTGGGATATAATCCACTTAAATGTTCTCATATACAAGTACAAACTGAGCACCCATCCTCCCTCAACAGGCTGGCTCACCCTCCTTCTCCCCTAAATCCCATTCACTCTGACTCAAACCGGAGTCATCTTTCCGTCATCACCAAGTTCTGCTGAGTCTTCCCTAGTTAAGTGTCTCATGTCACACTTCCTTTCCAGTCCCTATGCCCCATATCCCAGTCCACTCTCAATATAATAGCATACTAATAGCTATTCTTCTTTCAGTCTCTTTCCATCCTCATTGATCCTACACTTCAGTACAAAACCATCACCTTCATCTAGACAAATCTCTTGCTTAAAAACCTTCAAAAGTTCTTAACTTCTCAGTCTGACAGTCTAGATCTTGCAATATCTGGTTCTTGTCTACTCTTCCATAACTATTTTCCATTTATTAGCGAGTCTTTATTACGGTACAGATAACCCTTCTTAGTACCCAATGCACCTCTCATGCTTAAAGCTAAGGGGACAGGAGCACTATGCTAGGGACTAAAGAGGTAGAATTCAGATTTCCCACATATCCTAACTTTAAGAACAATCCAGCAGAAACTAGACAGAAGTATTTCTACTAACTTTTAATTTCTTAAAATAATTTCCCCAATTTATTTTTTTAATCCCTATCTCAAAGGACTTTAGAGGTATTTAAAAAGGATGTTTATTATATTTAGCAAGCATGTTTAGTGTTTGTGGCTGAGGATTTTCTATTCAATCTACTGCATGAAAACTCTCCATAAGTTCTCTTTTAATGAACTATCATTTTCCTTTCCAGATATTCCTATCTTTCCCTTTTTGTGCACATCTCATAAAACAGCTGCCAAATCCTCTAGACTAAACATATTGATTTTATTCATTCTTTCAATTATCCACTCAACCAATTATTACATATAAAGTGTGAACCATATGCATTTCTAGACATGAAAGATCCAAACAATAATCATAGTCTAGTGAAAAAACATGGACAAAAGTATGATACAATATTGGTGCTGTAATATACAAATATTAGAAGGGTTATTACTAAGTGATTAAGCTTGACCTGGACTGAGAACAGTGAATTTATCAGGCTAAGAAAAAGAAAAACATTTTAGGAAAAGAGAACAGCAGGCATGAAAACCATAAAAAAAAGGATGTTTTCAGGAGACCATAAACTCTGTAGGCTAGACTAAAATTTGGTGTAAATAAAAAAGTACTGGGAGATAATGCTGATAGAACTGGTGGCTAACACTTCAATATAAAGCCTTGTATACACTAGTAAGGAGTTTAGACTGGGGCAACAGTTCTCAAATCCTTTAGATACACTTTAAGTGAGGTAAGAAAACAAAAAACAACAAAAACCCTATGGCCCAATTATCCCCCTCCTTTTTCACACTGCAGTGGAAAGATAACTCAGTGATAACAAAAAATGTCACACAAGAATCTTAAGCAATTATGAATACTGCTAAAGCAAGAACAGTATGAATAATTTATCTAAATTATAACATGTATATAATCTAATTATTTGAAAAATACAAGCCAAAACTATTGCCCATGCAAATATGCATCACTATTCACTCTAAACAATCACAAAAAACTCAACTGATGATGATGAAGATAACCCAACAATAATTTATAATTAAAATGCAAGACATGCAGCATTTAAAAATGATGACCTACCTAAAATAACATTAATGAATGTTCCTAACAAAATGCAGGGATTTCTGCTATTTAAAGGGTATTTTAGTAGTGAGGGGAAAAATGAGGACCTAGAATAAATCGGCAGCTTTGGTATGGAGTTGGCAGGGTCACCTATGAGAAACATATTTAAAGAAGTCTTAATAGTGATCTGTGAGTGGAGAACAAGGAAGTGAAAATGGTTCTGATGTTTCTAGCTTGGATAATCAAGATAATCACAACTTTACCATTAAGATAGGAAACAAGAGAAGGAGAAGGTTTGAGGTATAGATGATGAGTTCATGACCATAAACTGAAGTGTCTACAGAATACTTAGGTGGTGATGTCTAACAATAGTTAGAAATCCATTCAGTACCAGGCACTAGCTAGGCGCTAGGAATAACCCCATTCCTACCTTTAAGGAGCTCACAATCTAGTTAGGAAGATAGATGAGCCTAAGGATCCTTGGAATGCAGCATAGTAAGTGCTATGGGAGAGGTTATGAACTGGGTGCCATGAGATCAGAGGAAAGAACACTAACCCCAGACTACAGTGGTCAAAAAAGCAACGGAAAGTGGAGATAGGGATTTGCAACCAAAACTATATGAGATCACACAAACAACAAAACATGAAAATTAAACACAAATTCTAGGCTGTATCAACACTTAAGAAGTCTAAAGAAAAAACACAGCAAAAGAGTCAGAAGAAACGGTCAGAAAGTTAGAAGAATCCAGAAACACTGTTAAGAGGAAGCAGTCAACAATTCCTTAAATATGAGATTGTCTGCAGAATGACAACACAAATGAAGCCTGAGTTTTACATTTTAGGTCACTAATGATTTTAGTGATTGCAATTTCAATGGAATTGTTCTCATAGCCAGTCTTTGCTTTCCACCTTTTACAAGGCTAATTCTGGCTCTCATTACCTCTTGCCTAAAATCCAAACTGGTCTTCTTACCCTTGGTTTCTCCCCTCCCCAATCCAGTGGCCTGTAGAACACTGCCTAGTCAATCTTCTTAAGTGCAGTTCACCTGCTCTAAATTCCTCACTGACCTATCACTACCTACCAAATTATGAATACCTAATATATGTATTCAGGTCTTTTCACAAATTCCCCTATTATAACTTTTCAATATTACTTCTATTTCCCCTTTTATAACCTATACTTTGCAAAACAGTTCTATAATTAGCATTCCAATTATATTTAGACAATCACTTCTTTTTGCTATTCTCAGACAAAACCCACCCTGGAAAGCTTCTCAATTTGAAGGTACAATTATATTCCATAAACATGAACTTTACCGCTCCCTACCTTGATTTTTAAGCTCTTAATAATAATTAAAGGATATAAAGGGGGGGGGGTCACAATATCAATAAAAGAGACAAAATACCTAGGAATGAACTGAACAATAAATGCCCAAGACCTATATAATAAAAACTTTAAAACACTCCAGGACTCAAAAGAAACCTGGAACATAGGGAGGCTTTCTGTGTTCATACATAGAGAAGAGTTAACATCTTTAAGCTACCTCTTCATCTTAACTTAAACTAAGTATCTAAAGTTCGTATAGCCAACAATATCAGAAAAACTCTGAGGGATAAATAAAAAACAATGAAGGGACTAAGTGTAGACAGTACAATATAGTCTAAATACTATTATGACCACACACTTAAAAAACAGGAATAAATATCAGAAATGGAACCAAATATATGGGAGAACTTAGTATATAATGATTAGCCAGGAAAAGATGAACTATTTAATAAATACATGGAAACCACCAGATAGTTATCTAGGGGAAATAATTATACCTACAACACACTGTACATGCAGATAAATCCTAAGTGGAGCAAAGATGTAAATGTAAAAAATGAAATAAAAATAATGGAGTAAAATATGATAGAGAAGCCTTTTCTAATTGAGTCAAAATTCTAAGTTCTAAAAGAAAAAACAACAGGGGTGTCTGGGTGGCTCAGTTGGCTAAGCGCCCCACTTTGGCTCAGGTCATGATCTCACAGTTCACGAGTTCAAGCCCCACACTGGACTCTCTGCTGTCAGCACAGAGCTCGCTTCGGATCCTCTGTCCCCTTCAATCTCTACCCCTCCCCAGCTCATTTTCTCTCTCTCTCTCTCTCTCTCTCTCTCTCTCAAAATAAATAAATAACTCTCTGACCTCAGTCGTAGCAATCTCTTACTCGACACATCCCCAAAGGCAAGGGAATTAAAAGCAAAGATAAACTACTGGGACCTTATGAAGATAAAAAGCTTCTGCACAGCAAAGGAAACAACCAACAAAACTAAAAGGCAACCAACGGAATGGGAAAAGATATTTGCAAATGACACATCGGACAAAGGGCTAGTATCCAAAATCTATAAAGAGCTCACCAAACTCCACACCCGAAAAACAAATAACCCAGTGAAGAAATGGGCAGAAAACATGAATAGACACTTCTCTAAAGAAGACATCCGGATGGCCAACAGGCACATGAAAAGATGCTCAACGTCGCTCCTCATCAGGGAAATACAAATCAAAACCACACTCAGATACCACCTCACGCCAGTCAGAGTGGCCAAAATGAACAAATCAGGAGACTATAGATGCTGGAGAGGATGTGGAGAAACGGGAACCCTATTGCACTGTTGGTGGGAATGCAAATTGGTGCAGCCGCTCTGGAAAACAGTGTGGAGGTTCCTCAGAAAATTAAAAATAGACCTACCCTATGACCCAGCAATAGCACTGCTAGGAATTTACCCAAGGGATACAGGAGTACTCATGCATAGGGGCACTTGTACCCCAATGTTTATAGCAGCACTCTCAACAATAGTCAAATTATGGAAAGAGCCTAAATGTCCATCAACTGATGAATGGATAAAGAAATTGTGGTTTACATACACAGTGGAGTACTACGTGGCAATGAGAAAGAATGAAATATGGCCCTTTGTAGCCACGTGGATGGAACTGGAGAGTGTGATGCTAAGTGAAATAAGCCATACAGAGAAAGACAGATACCATATGGTTTCACTCTTATGTGGATCCTGAGAAACTTAACAGAAACCCATGGGGGAGGGGAAGGAAAAAAAAACAAAAGAGGTTAGAGTGGGAGAGAGCCAAAGCATAAGAGACTCTTAAAAACTGAGAACAAACTGAGGGTTGATGGTGGGTGGGAGGGAGGGGAGGGTGGGTGATGGGTATTGAGGAGGGCACCTTTTGGGATGAGCACTGGGTGTTGTATGGAAACCAATTTGACAATAAATTTCATATATTGAAAAAAAAAAATTAAAATACAAATAAAAAAATAAACTTAAAAAAAAGAAAAAACAATAAATTCAATCTCATTAAAAACAAATTCTGCAAGTCAAAAAAATCATAAGCCAAAATCAAGACAAGCACAACTGGAAACAGTAATTTTAACTCATCATAAAGGGTTAATTTCCCTAAGGTATACCAAACTCCCACAAATTGGCAAGAAAAGGCTAAAATCCAGAGAAGGCCAGCCTAACTACTCTCTGTTGGTGCTGTGTCTCCCTTCAGCTAGAGCTGTAGCCCCAATAAAGCCTTGCCTGTGCCTTTGAGAAAAAAAAGGGGGGAGGGGAGAGGCTAAAATGCCACAGAAAAGTGGGCAAAGGACATGATCTGACAACTCACAGAAGAGGAAACACACGTTTTTTCATCAACATGTGAATAAATACAATCTCACTCACAGTAAGAGAAATACAAATTAAAACTTATGTTAAAAAACATCCATTTTTCATGTACTGGAATAACCAAATGTAAGAATTTGATAACACGGTTTTTGATAAGGATGTAAGACTGTAGGAACTCTCAACTACTGTCTGTAAAACCCCATAGAGAGTAATATCGATCCATTATTACAGACATATATACTCTTTAACGCAGCAACTTCACTTCTAGCAATTTATCTCAAGGCTATATTTGTATCTGTCAAAATTATGGCTATATAAAATTATTTAGTGCAACACTGAATGAAATAGCAGACGAAACTAAAGTGTTCACCAATAGAGCATCAATTTTGTGGTATGGCCATACAAGGATACTACACCACTACGAAACAGAATTAGGAGGCCTAGGGGGAGAAGGAGGCCTTAACATTTAATCAGAATCTTAAAATTTGGCAGAACAGGAAGTGTCAACATAAAAACACAGAGTACAAAGCTTTATTTCATGAATATCTAAAAGCAGTAGTTATGGCTCTGTGATACATCATAAAGTTAAAACAAGCAACAGGTTCAAGACACTGTAAATCTACTTCTGAAATCATTGTTGCACTATATGCTAATTAACTTGGATATAAATTTAAAAATTAAATAAAAATTTAAAAAAAAGAACACTGTATATTATCCCATCATCTGTATAAAGAGAACATACATATATTTATACTTATTTATGTTTATTTACCAATATATCTTTATATTGACTTATGTATACATAAAAATATCTCTAGAATTTTTCACAAGTTAATAAAAATAGCTACTTGCTGGGGCTTAAGAGAACTTAGTAGTTGGCAAACAGAAGGATGATACTTTTCACTGTACACTTTCTATGCTTTGATTTTATTTTTTATTTATTTTATTTTATTTTATTTATTTTTTTTAATATATGAAATTTATTGTCAAATTGGTTTCCATACAACACCCAGTGCTCATCCCAAAAGGTGCCCTCCTCAATACCCATCACCCACCCTCCCCTCCCTCCCACCCCCCATCAAGCCTCAGTTTGTTCTCAGTTTTTAACAGTCTCTTATGTTTTGGCTCTCTCCCACTCTAACCTCTTTTGTTTTTTTTTCCTTCCCTTCCCCCATGGGTTTCTGTTAAGTTTCTCAGGATCCACATAAGAGTGAAACCATATGGTATCTGTCTTTCTCTGTATGGCTTATTTCACTTAGCATCACACTCTCCAGTTCCATCCACGTGGCTACAAAAGGCCATATTTCATTCTTTCTCATTGCCACATAGTATTCCATTGTGTATGTAAACCACAATTTCTTTATCCATTCATCAGTTGATGGACATTTAGGCTCTTTCCATAATTTGGCTATTGTTGAGAGTGCTGCTATAAACATTGGGGTACAAGTGCCCCTATGCATGAGTACTCCTGCATCCCTTGGGTAAATTCCTAGCAGTGCTATTGCTGGGTCATAGGGTAGGTCTATTTTTAATTTTCTGAGGAACCTCCACACTGTTTTCCAGAGCGGCTGCACCAATTTGCATTCCCACCAACAGTGCAAGAGGGTTCCCGTTTCTCCACATCCTCTCCAGCATCTATAGTCTCCTGATTTGTGTGTTTTGATTTTTTTAACATACAATAAATGTATAAATACATTACTAATTTTTAAAAAGAATTTTAAAGATGTATTTATGGGTGAAAGTTTATAAACTGGAACATTATGTAAACACTCCTTAATACTTTGACCCAGACGTTACTCTAACCAAAAAACTGCTCAAGCTGTAACTATCTGCTCATGTAATCACTGAGTTAATTCTACCATAGCATGTAATAAGTGTATTTAAGAAGACTCAGTTGAATTCCCAAAGTTATAAGCCAGAGTATGAATTTCAACTGTATTAAAACCCACTCAACTTCTAAAATTAATGTTTCTGATTATTAGGCAGCTGTTTTTAAAATAAATATTTCAATCTACTCAGAAATAATATATGTGATAAGCACATTTTTTAAAGCACAGTGTGAATTATTCTGCTGATTAAGCTAAAAATCTAAGCCAAGTACCCGATTGTTCTTCTACAACAGATTGGAATTATTTTCCATGAATTGGCTAACATACAAAGCTTTTAGTAAAGGGCTGAGAATTATAGTGCTTTGCAGCATAAAAGAACATTCTCATTTCAAAGAATTTCCCAAGGTAATGCCATCTAAGAGAGATGAATTTATTGTACCCACATGTTTTACTTCTAGTGCACTGCCTTTTCTACTATACTTCTTCCCACAATGGCTTACTTGGGAATCTCTTAGAGATGTGAGGGGTTTTCAGGGCTGAGCTTTGGAACCCAAAAAGTCCTTCCATAGATGAAAATAAATCTCACTGAGACAGGACAAACCCTTCACAATTCTATAAAATATATACTTCTTGATGGACAACTCTAATAATAATATTATTAAACCACTATCATCAAACCACATCTTGAGTTATGTTATAGTAATGCCAAATGAAACATTATTGCTATGATTACATATAAACCAAAAATTAATCTAAAAATCAAGGATCATGGGGCGCCTGGGTGGCTCAGTCGGTTAAGTGGCAGACTTCGGCTCAGGTCATGATCTCACAGTCTGTGAGTTCAAGCCCCGCGTCGGGCTCTGTGCTGACAGCTCAGAGCCCGGATCCTGTTTCAGATTCTGTGTCTCCCTCTCTCTGACCCTCCCCCATTCATGCTCTGTCTCTCTCTGTCTCAAAAATAAATAAACATTAAAAAAAAAAAAAATTAAAAAAAAATAAATAAAAATCAAGGATCATCACTGTCATACTAGATGAATTTTTACCTGTTTCCTGCCTGTATTTCTTTTCCTTATTTTAAGATTCTAATTTTTTTTTTTTTAATGTTTATTTTTGAGAGAGAGAGAGACAGAGCTTGAGCAGGGGAGGGGCAAAGAGACAGGGAGATACAGAACTGGAAACAAGTTCCAGGCTCCGTGCTGTCAGCACAGAGCCCTACATGGGGCTCAAATTCATGAACTGTGAGATCATGACCTGAGCCAAAGTCGGAGGCTTAATCGAGTGAGCCAACCAGGCCAGGTGCCCCTTGAGATTTTATTTTAAGTAATCTCTGCACCCAACATGAGGCTCAAACTCACAACCCCAAGATCAAGAGTAGCATGTGCTACTGACTGAGCCAGCCAGGTGCCCTTCCTGCTTGTATTTCTTGACTTCTACCTCTTTAACCTCAACATTACTTTAACCACTAACTCCAAATCATATCAATTATATTTCAAGGAATATATATATTTTTAATATTACAAATGTCATTTCCAACATTTCATTTAACTGAAATAAATGCCTTATGTTCCACTGATACTAATGTTCTGGAACAATAAAGAATATTGCATTTAGGAAGCCTCCCTTCTTTGTTACTAACAAAACCCTTAATAGACAAATTAGAACAGACCAAATGTCTGGAAAATTTGTTCTCATTTACATTTTATCATATTAAAATCTAAAATGTTTTCTTCTGCCTTCTAGTTTCATCCAGTAAAATAAACCCAAAACTGTCTGTTCTCCTCTAGCCCTAATAATTCATATGCAATGGTAAGACAAATTATATTACAAACAAGATTCATAAACATTCATCAATGACTGTATCACTGTCATTTCAACGTAACCAAACCTCATTTTACTAAAATTCAAAATCATCTTACAAAGATATAAATCAGAATGCTCACTAACAGATTAGCAAAGGTGATATAGACACTTACCTACATAATGCATATTAAGAGCCAAATACTTATACTGGAAAAGAGGGTTGTTACTGAGGCTACTTCTTTGGATCTGCTGGAAGAAGGAGCTGACATCCCATCTGTACAGGACATCCAACAGCATGATGCTTGGCACCCTCAGGGCCACATTTAACACTGCCTCCAGTTTTTCCTTTGCAGCCATGTTTTTTCTTGGAGCAGACCTAAAATTCAGGAGATATAACATATAAAAAAAATAAGTCACCTCAAACAGCTTCTAGATATCCTCTTAGGAATCTAATGGATTGCCATATCTATACAAACACTACATAACAATGTATAAAACTCCTCAGCCACAGCTACTACTTCTAGGCTTTGATGAAGCAATCTTTATATTGGGTTTTCACACTGACCCTTCCTTACAGGTCTTCCCAGTCTGCATAAGTGGTAAGGCCTCAAACTTTATTTTTAAAAGCTTAACTCCAACTCTAGGCACTAGCAACAAAACACCCTAATAATACTACAGCTTTTGTCCAATTAACTTGAAAGGAAAAATTCACTCCTATAAAAGTGAGATTTATGTAGGTCTTAAAAAAGAGCAAAATTTAACTGATTAAAAAAAAAAAAGCCTAAGCTATTCAATAAAAATTTGCTAACTACACATTTAGTTTGCAGCATCTCAAAGACTTATCCTTTTCTATATTACTTGCAATCAAAATTGAAGTACTGAATTTACATGATGTAGATACAATTCAGAGAAACTCACGATACAGGTAAAGAAAACATTGTTCACCATATTATTTCCTTGAATCATTAAACTCTTCATTTGATATTCCCATAATCTGCCTTCAAAGTGGGAAACAATTGCAACATCAAATTCTTCCTGTGATATACAGATACACTGGCACATGGAGTCTGCAGCCCCTGTCTGTGCTCAGCTGTTGATGACTAGTACGAATAGAATTAAAAAAAAAAAAAAAAAAGAAAAGAAATGAAAGATCTCCAGGACAATCTATTATTTAGAAGGACAATTCTGTGCAACACTGCTTTGTATGATAGTACTGCAAATTAATCCAAGGAATTATAAGAATCAGGCAAACAAGTGTGTTAAAGACAATTTTAAAAGTAATGATAATTCTGGATTGTTGGCTCTGACAATATCCTTTTAAGAATTTTGCTGAGAAAGCTAAACACATTTCCAGCTTTGGCAGTAATCTCAGACATTACAGGACAAATGAAAACATTTATTTCTGCAGAAAATTACAGTGACAGATTACTATGCTATGGTTAAATATTTGTCAGTATTTCCATTTTACCCTCTAATTTTCATAGCTTCCTAGCTCAGATAGTTTAAAAAAAAAAAAAAAAGAGCTCAACTTGGCAAACCATTAATAGAAGTTTGTCAATCACTGAAAAACTGATACATTATATCAATCATTGAATGATCATAAATCATTCCCATTACTTAAAAGTTATCCTAAGAATGCACAATTAACATATTTTTAATAAGTATTGTAATTCTGATTACTTTAAATGAACAAGATCACTTTAATAATTTTCCTACATAAGAAATAAATATTGTCAGAATTAAAACCTAACCGTTGTGTCCTATGGGGGGAAAAAAAAGCACTGAAAAATAAAAACTCTACTCAACATTTAGTGCAAATTACACCATTCAGGAATTTCAATTTCTCAAAGCTCATGAGAGAAAAAAAAAATCTTGAGAAGAAATAATACCAAAATATCACATTAACATCCTTCCAACAATAAGGCTAAGGTGACTTTTATTTCCTTTTCTGTTTGCCAAATGTTGTAGAATATTATTGGGGATTAAAAAAAGAAATTCTTTATAAAAAGTATAATATGCCTAAGCTATCTAGATGACTTAAGGAAATATATAGAATATAACTACTTACTAAGGTGGTCAAACAGATAAACAGTCAAACTCAGTTGGGAGTTTATTTCAAAGTACATGAATAATGGATTTTTCTCACAAAACACTAGTCCTGTGTGAAAATCATTATGGACTAAGATAACAATATCACTGACAGGCTTTATACTATAATGGAATATACTTTTTTCATATTCTAGAATCCAATATAAATCACTACTGCTTTTGTAGGGACTATTACTAAGTTAGTTCTTGTGGTCCATATTTATTTCATCTGAGTTAGAGCCTTCCTCCTTTTTTAATGTTTTGCTGTTTTTACATGTACCCATTTTTACCATTTATTGCAGCTCTCAAAGGGGTAAAGAAAAAAAAATTTTAAGTAAACCAATAACCACTCCTGCATCAAGATATGAAATCAAGATACGAACAACTAACAAGAAAAAAAATCTCCTTAATTCTTCTGGAGATTCAACTCTATTACAGAAGAGGGCCATTAGCATAATGGTACAAATTCCCTCTCAATAACCACTATTCCTGCCTCATATAGAAAAAGGGAAATCTTGAGTTCCTAAAGCTCTCAATACAGAATATCTGAGACTGATCCCCAAATTCTACTGCATAGTAAATCCAAGACCCAAATGTCTGAATTAAGGAGGACCTTTTATAGAACGAAATATGCCCACTTAATAACAACCCCACTGCTTATAAACATTTATTTCTGTGAGTTATATTTTAGCAAGTCATTGGCAAGCTGGGCCTGTAAGTGGACATAGAGGAAACAAATTCATGGAAAACCAGATCTAAAATATTACCCACAAAAGCTGTGGAAAGACACACACACACACACACACACACACACACACACACACACTCCCCAGCCCAACTTTGTGATTTCTAAAGTGTAAGTGCCACATGATAGGGTGATCACCATCACAAATACCACACACTACACTCCAGCACCACACACTAAATTAACATCTAAACAAAATGTGGAAACATTTATCTTGTTTAAAATCACTGAAGTCACTCACATTTGCTAAGCCACTCATTAGAAGCATGAAGTAAAAATGGAGCTTTCTCCCCTGGCATAAAAAGATTATTGTATTTCTATGATGTTTGGTTGAAGCCTAATTCACCTTTTTCCTAGATTTATTATCAGAGCTAATGAGTATATTCCAAGTCAGAGAAAGCTTAAAATTCTCTTAAAATCATAATAATACCAAATTATCCTCAAAAATAAGTAAAGGAGCTGAACACAAAGATGACATTCCTAAGGCCAAATATTGAAGTTATTTCCTGTCATGTTCAATTACACATATTTTCCCCTCCATGAAAGATTTTTATATGTCCTCCTCGAAATGTTAACAGAACTGGAAAGTAATATGCCAACACAATGTCTCAGCAAGTAATGTAAACTAAATGTGACTCAAGCTTAAAGATGTTTTACACAGTGAAACACCTTAAAAAAAAATCCCTTCCAAAAATGGCAAAAAACAAAACAAAACAAAACAAAAACTCAAAAAAGCTAACCAAAAACAGGACCACAATGATTTCATTAGATGACTTTCCCAGGCTTGGAAGCAGCAATCACTACTTACACAGTAATGTCCTGTACAAGTATAACGTTGCACAGCTCACCATTCATATTTGTGGGTTAGGAAACACAGTCTCATTCTACACCTTCCTGGAAACACTTTGATTTTTGTTTTATGAAGAAATCACACAAATCATCCGGAATATGGAAAATGTATGTTTTTAAAGTAATAGCTTGTCTGTTGAAGAATTAAGAAAAAGAAACGGAAAATGGGATCTTACCAAAAAAAAGAAGGCTATTCATATCTCCTTTTTAAAAAGGCAGGTAAACTCCCTTTTTAAAAAGGCAAATAAAAAATAAGAAATAAATGAGAAAATCATATGACCCAATTTTAAATTCAGTATGATAGATAATTTAAGGCTGAAAGTTTCTACACCTTTCTTCCGCTTCGAAAGAAAAAAAATAAATCACCATTAATCTCCTTTCTTTGTCCAATCCAATGGGGAAAAAAAAAATCTACCATCTGCTAAAACCAATCTCAAGAAAAATTTTCTGGCTGTCCATACATTAGGATGGTAACCCCTGAAAATGTTATAGGGCAAAGCTAGAGCCTAAAATCATAAGTAAACTCAGCCAAAACTGAGATACCCAGGAGGAGAACGCACCTCTTACATAAGCATTGGCACATGTTTTAAATATAGCTGGTCCTCCCCACTCCCACACTATTGCTAGCTAACTTTGTATGTACCTGGTTTCTACATAAACTACTAGCAATTCTGTGTCTTCTCATCTCCAAAGTGGCAAAGATACAGAATCCACTCTGAATAACAGGACCATCTTTCAACTCTTAAGGAGCCAGACAGAGGGAATAAAAACTGCTCTCTCTGCCATTGGGCGCTCAGCCTGGGTCACGACTGCAGCACCGACAGCTCATCCTTTGGGCATGATTCAAGATTCAGTAGAAGAGCACAGTCCGCATTTTAAAAAATAAAAAGGCACACAATCCTCTCCTTTCCTTTCCAACTAGTTTCCTGTTTACTGCAGACAGCGATGCAAAGCCATCCATTAATCTTTGATGCCTTCTCACTGCAAAGCTCCCTTCCCCTCTCCCCGCACCTCCTCCCCCGCCCTCCACGCCTGCTGATCTCAGCCGCGTTTGAACTATAGTAACCCCAACCCAGCTCGCTGCAAAGCAGGCAGCGCAGCAGCAGGGCCGCTGCCGCCGCGGGGCTAGGGGATTACGTTCGCAAAAACTCTGCCAGTCAAGAGGCCCGTGCCAGGGAGCTCCCCTCTTGTCTGGCCAAGGGTGCTGGCTCCGCCGCGCCACGCACCGAAAAGCTTCCAAAGAAAGACACGGGCCAAGTTCATCATCCCCGAGCAGAAAGGGGACTCATTCCTAAAGGGAAGGCAAGGGTCTTGGGTGGGAAAAGCAAAACAGGAGTGGGGTGGAGAAGGGATGGCAGCCGAGAGAGGACGCGATGGGGACAAAAAGGAAGGGATAGAGAACGCTCTCACAGTGAAAAAGGACAGATGGGATGCAGAGCAAATGGGCCCCCATTCGAAGAATGGCTTGGCAGGCCTTTCCGCACCCCCAAACAACCTCAAACCGCATGAAAGAAGGAAAGAGGAGGCTGAGTTTGGGGCTGCGTAGACCAAAGGATAAGTCAAAAGGAAAGAGGGAGGGAAGCTTAGAAGCAAAGCGGACAAAGACGCAAAAGAGGAAAGTTGGAAGTGGGAACTAGAGAAAAGGGGCTGGAAAGGAGCACCTAGGAAGGGGCAGCTCAGGAAGCTGCTTAGAAAAGACCTCGAAAGGGGGTCCTAGGGATGCGATGGGGCAGAGCTCAGAGAGAGAGAGCATCTTAGGAATGCCAGGGGAGGTAAGGGATGTCTCCGGGAGGGTGGGCAATTAAGGAGGCGGCGCTCAAGGGCCTGGAGCTGGCGGAGGGGACTCTGTACGGGGAAGGGGGGTGGGAAGGGAGGGCAGAGAGTCGGAGAGAGCTGGTGGGGGGCCAAGAGGTCTGCAAGAGGGGCAGCTGGTTAGGAGGGAGGGGACGCCAGGGGAGAAGAGGGGATGTGGACGCCGCCGAGACTGGGAAGAAGGTGGGAGGTGAACCGAGGAAGGGGCGGGGGAGGGGGGAGAGGAAGAAGCCGGCAAAAGGGTGGGGGAGGGGAGAAGGAAGGATGTGGGAAGAGAAGGGGGCGGGGGAGCCTGGATGAGAAGAGGCCAGCTAGGGCGGACGGCTCGGTCACCTCGGGCAGTGGCCTCTCTCCCCGCAGGGCGGCGGCAGCGCCGCCGGCGGGCAGGCGAGCTCCGCAACTCCCCGGCTCTCTCGCCCGCCCTCCCGTTCTTCTCGGGCGGCGGCGGCGGGGGCCGGGACGGCGCGGCTCACAGCGGCGGCTCCTCCGCGCCGGGCCTTGGTTGCAGCGTCTTGGGAGGCGGCGGGAGCGGCGGCGGCAGCGGCCCGACCCGTGCGGTCACCATCGTCCGCGGCGGCAGGCGCTCGCGGGCCG
This sequence comes from Neofelis nebulosa, assembly GCF_028018385.1. Lineage (NCBI taxonomy): Eukaryota > Metazoa > Chordata > Mammalia > Carnivora > Felidae > Neofelis > Neofelis nebulosa. The sequence continues at coordinate 51,058,257 of NC_080782.1, forward strand.
AGCCCCTCAGCAGCCGACGGCGGCCATGGCCTACTGCGCTCGCTCCTCCCGCCCCCGGCGCTCTGCAGCGGCCGCGGTCCGCTCTAGCTCTCTGCGCCTGCGCGCGCCGCGCCCCGCCCCCGCCCCCGCGCGCGCGCGCTCTTGCGCTCACTCACAATCGCACGGGCCGGGTGGTTCCCGCGCCGTCCCCAGTACGTGGGCGGGAGACGCAGTCCTCCCGCGGCCCACGCAGCCGGGCCCAAACGTCTGTGGAGACGCTTACCACCCCGACCCTTGCACGCACAATGTGACACGCGCCATTCTGACACACGTGCGCTCTCACACTCCTCAAATACCAGAAGCCGCGAACGCTCACACCCACACTCACCTGCTGCGACCACGTGGGAGAATTGGAGGGGCTGATCTTCACCCGGTGCAACCGCAGTACCAATGATTCCTGAATTTTTTTTAACTCCCTCACTGACTGGACTAGACTGTCAACTCCATGGCGTCAGGGACCAAGTCTGTGATGGCTCAGCAGTGCCTAGCATAGAATAGGCGCTCCATAAGCCTCTGTTGAATAAGTGACTGGATGCCTGAATAAGTGAATTGAAAACGTTCACTATCTTTAATTTTAAACTTCCACCCCTTAAAGAATTTGTTCAAAGAATTTTATTGTAATACGAAATTGAATAGTATTTGTGTGTTGCTTTTGGTGGAAGGTTCAAAATAGAGGTAAGTGGACACACCCCCTTCCCAAGGTGCCCCACTGACCAGCATCCCTACCTTAATTTAAATGGCAATATACCTTTTAGGGCTGGAACTGTTCCCCACTTACCCACAATACAAAGCCTGAAGCATGTCTCACGTGCACAGAACAAATCAAGGATGCTGCTAGTGTTTTTTGCTTTGGCAAGACACCTTATTCCCCAGTTTTTCTAGGACTTCACCGACTCTCTACAAATCCCTCACCCCCTGACACCCCTTCTCCAGGAAACAAAAAATCCTACACTATTCCTTGCTGTGTCTTTGGTCGGTAACTGGAGAGCCCGTAGCTACTAGAAACCAGTCTGGCCTTTGATGTTGGTAGTGCCTATATACACAAAGACACACACCCAGGAGTGGGTAAAATGTTGCAACTATCCTGGATCATCCTGAAATTGTGAAACCTCAACTTCGGTCTGTTACAAGAGAAATTAATGTATTTCAATGTAGATCTCTGTGTTGGGGGCCTTCCTTGGAAATTCAACTCTCTGGCCTCTGTGCTTTAAACATAAATCTCCAATACCTCACAACCTTTGTATCTTGCTAAAATTGTAAAAGAAAGCTTTCCTGGAGGCATCTGACATTCAAATTCTGAGTAACTTCCCTTCCACTAGTTTGATAGCTCTATAGAAATGAAGTTTTAAAAATTTCTGGGAAGTATGTTCATAACTCTCTGTAGACAGCTTTCATCCTGCTGCCTTAGACTAGAATAATCAGGCATGCTACATCCTAGAAAGGCCGTTTTATGAGTCTCTTTATACAGCCTGGTAAGTAAGAAATTAAATTACAGAGGCCGCATGACTAATGACTAGAACAGAAAACTGCCGAAGATAGCAAAGCCTTATACCTTGGTTTCCATCACCGCATTTTAACAACTTTACTACTGACTTCAGGCAAGAAAACATAAGGCCAGAAACAGATTGCAAAGAAGTCAAAATCTATATAACCTTAAATTCTTACTGGATTTATTTATTCTTTTAGGGTAAACTGCAGAATATTGAAAATATTCCTTTAATATTGTTACCGGATTTGTGTGTTTTGTTTAAATGGAGGAAAAGCTTACCTCAGCACTCACATTTCCTTTTTTAAAGGAAAAAAAAAATGGCTTCAAAGTTCTATAACCCTCACTAATAAGTACTCTGGACTTGTAAAAGCAGGACAAAGTCACGTCTTTTTCACCTTTGAGTTTTACAGCAGCTGCCTATAAATGCTAAGTTCAAAACAAGTGAAGAAAATTACTCTGGTAATGAAAGGGTTACTGCTATTATATTGCTGCTAATCCAGTTTTGGGAAAGCTCCACATTACCAGATGCAAGTAACTGAATCAAACTAAAAAGAAAAAAGAAAAAAAAAAAAAAGAAAAAAGAGGGAAAAAGACTGGGGCTGGGGCAGTAGAGAAGACTACTCAAATAAAAGCAGTTACAGTGTAGAAAGCACTTTCTAGAGGCACCCAAAAAAGCAAAGGTTAGGAGCAAAACTTACTATAAGTACCTGAAACCAAGCTTAAGCAAATGTCCAAATACCACAAACCTGGCCATAAAAGGAATTAGCTTCAGGGGTAGAAGGAAAGAACTGGAATGTTTATGACTATGGAATGGGAGACCATTCAGGATTCCAAAGGTCATCTTCCTATTCACTAAATGTATGCAACTTTAAGGAGGAAGTCAGCGTAAAGTTTGGAAGAGTGCATGTCTGTTACAGCTCTAGCCATTCCAAAAGACTCGTCCCTGAATGCCTTATAAAACCAGCTATTGCTAATAAATCCCATAGAAACTGTCCTCTGTTGCAAATCTGCAGATAGCTGATGGCCAGTTCACTACGCCTTCTAGATCCAGAGATAAGATCTCACATAACAGACTTCACGTAATGGGGCCCAAATCCAAAAAACTCAGAGAGCCAACTCTGGAGATATGAAGGTGAATTCTCATGTATGCATTTTATTCACTTACTTTATTCCTATGGGCACTTTGAGGTTTTCTCCATCTAATTCCAAAATAATTAACTTTTTGAATAGAAGAGTCTAAATGACATATAAAATCTCTTTCGACCTGACTACCCTTACGGTTTGATTTTTAAAGCCGATTCTAAGAGGAAAACTAAAGTTTTCTTAGGCAACATGGTTCAGTAAAGGGGAAATAAACTTTTTTTGAGATATAATTGAGATCTAATTCACATATGATACAATACACTTTTAAAGTGTGCAATTCCATGGTTTTTAGTAGATTCACAGAGTTGTGCGACCATCACAATCAATTTTAGAACATTTCCATCACCACCTCTCTTCCAAAAACAAAACAAAACAAAACAACAACAAAAAACCTGCTGTATCCCTTAGCAGTCATTCTCTTTGCCTCCCCCGCTTAGGCAACTACTAATCCTTCTCTCCCTTACAGATTTAGCTATTCTAGACATTTCATATAGGTTATGTCATACAAAATGTGATCTTTTGTGTCTGCCTTCTTTCCCTTAGCAACAAAGTGCATCTATGTTGTAGCATGTAGAGTTATTTCATTTCCTTTTATTGCCAAATAACATTCCATTGTATAGCTATATCACATTTTGTCTATCCATTCACTAGTTGATAGATATATGAGTGGTTTCCACTTTTTTTGGCTCTTATGAATAGTACTGCTATCAACATTCGCATATAAGTCTTTGTGTGGACACATATTTTCATTTGTCTTGGGTATATAGTTAGGAGTAGAATTGAATCACCCGGTCACGTGGTAACTGTGTTTAACTTTCTGAGCAACTGCCACTGTTTTCTAAAGTGGCTGCTCCATTTTACATCCCCACCAGCAGTGTACAAGGACAGTTTTAGTGTTAGATTCAGATACCCCCTACTTGTTAGATATGGGACTCTGTGCCACATGTTCATAATTTACAAACACCTCCATTTGTCATCTGTAAAACAAGGATTAATGACAGTATCTATTTCACAGGATTATAATAAAAAATAAATAAAACTATGTATATTAATGTTCCTGGTACAAAGTAAGCCCTCAGTATATATGTTGTTAGTGGTTCCCTCTGTCTTTGGTATCCGGTTGGCAACATTTATTCTGTAATAAAGTCAGACAGAGATAAATTTATAACTGCCTATTAACAATAAGAAATGCATATACATGGTTGGTGCTGAATATATATTTTTCATGGATGATTGGAAAAGCAATAGAACTTACACTGTTTTAATAACAAAATAAATTTATCTTCTTCTACCTCCTGTAGACCTAAGGTCTACAGGAGGCTACAGGAGGGAAAAAATATAGAAACAAGTCCTGTTTTATTTGGTTTGGATTTTTCAGATTTTCCCCCAAAACATTTTTTATTTTCCCAACTTTTTTTATCTTGTAGAGCTTCAAATATACAGAATTGTTAAAAAAATTGCAATCATCACTCATATGCTCATCTATATTCAGCAATTGTTAACGTTTTGAGTATTTGCTTCATATGTATGTGTTGTTTGTTAAGCTATTTGAGAGTAAATTGCAGACATCAACACATTGCACCCCTTAATACTGCAGGCTGCCTCTTCTAAAAATAACAGCTTTCTCCAATATTACCAAAGGACCTTGCCACACCTAAGAAAATAAATGATAATTCCCTAATCTTTTACTATCCGGCTGATGTTCCAATTTTCACATTTCTCCCCAAAAATATCTTTCACAGGTAACATTTTTCCTAACCAAGATCCACTCAAGTTTCACCCATTGCCTTAGTTTTATGTATTACAAACCAGTTTTGCTTTTAATCCATCTGAGTACTTGTGGACTGTTTGGAATCTCTAACATCAGCAGGAGGGAAAAATGTATTGTTGCTATCATTTTCAGATTTAAGCTCTGCTGGTGTACCTCTAATTTACCCAGCCACTTTCTCTGTTTAATTCTGATTAAGACAGAGATGGCTAGTAATGCAAAATTGTGTGTTGCTTTTCAAGCATGATGATATTAGCTAAATAGAATGGGTACTGATTGTCATAGACATTTGTTAGTTACCTTCCCAATATCTATTATTCTCCTTTTTCTCTTTTTAATATCATCTTGAACATTCTAGCCATGCAGTCTGTTGTGGATTAATCACTTTACCCTATCTCCCTTAGTGATTAGTCCAGGGAAGGACTCATGACCCAAGTCAATCAGGACAAGACTCAACACCAGAGCTTTTGACCAGAGCTTTCTCTTTCCTGCTAGATCTAAAAAAGGAATCCCATAATTTCAAGGACTATGGGCAGTCATCTCAGATCCAAAAGGTAAGAGCTAGCCTGAAAATGTCTCAAAGCAGGTCAAAGAACCTGCAACACAAAAAGAAACCAGGACCTAGTCACAGTGTATGAGTCCTGTTCTAAGCCTCCTGTGAAGCCAGCATGTCCACCTTCTATTCTTCATATCAGCCAATACATTACTTTTGCTTAGCTACTGTGGGGTGAGTTTTCTATTATTTGCAGTTAAAAGAGTCCTAAGGCATTCAATCCTTTTAATCTGTAGTGTAATATGCTGTTATAAACAGAAGGAAGTAACTTAAAAAAATAATAAATAGAAACACAATTGTACAACTTAACAAATTATAAAACAAAGCTATTTAATCACTCTCCAGAAATAGAAGCTTGCTAATACCCCAGAAAATCCCCACATACTCTTTCCCATCACAACTATCTCACCACAAAGGTAACCATTTTTCTGACTTTAATATAGTCACTTCCTTTTCTTTGTTTAACCACCCAAATGTGAATCTCTAAATACTGTAGTTTAGTTTTGCCTGTACTTGAATTTTATATACATGGATGCCTATAGTATGTATTCTTTGGTGACCAGATTTTTCTGCTTAACATTGTGTTTGAGATTCAATTATATTCTTGTGTGAAACTGCGGTTCAGCCATTTTCATTGCGGTATAGAATGCTATCACATGCATAGAATATTTGTTTATACATTCTGCTATATATGAGCATTTGGGTTCATGAACACCCAAATTCCAGTTTGGGGCTGCTACAAATTATGCTGTCAACATTTTTGCTCTTGTCTCCCAGTGCACATGGGCACACATTTCTTTAGAAAAGAATTGCTGGGCCATAGTCTGGAAGTATTCAACTTAGAGGTGTTTGCACCAATTTACACTCCCAGCAGCAATCCCTCACAGTTCCCATTGCTCTGCATTCTAGCTTACAATTGACGTTGTCAGTCTTTCAAATTTTAACCACTCTAGTGAGTTTGTAACTTGCATTTCCCCAACTGCTTATGAGGTTGAGTACCTTTTCACGTATTTCCTGGCCTTTGGACTTCCTCTTTTGTGAGTTGTTCAAGTGTCTTACCCAATTTTCTCCTGGGTTGTTTATCTTTTGCTTTTTGTTTTATAATCCTTTATATTCTGAATGTAAGCCCCTTGTCAATTATATACACTGCAAAAATCTCCTCTTGTTCCATAGCTTCCTTTTCATTCTCTAAATGGTATTTTTTAATGAACATAAATTCTTAATTTAATTTCTATTAAATGCTTCTTTTAAGTCTGTTCCCCCCCTGCTCCACAGTGTCATCCATTGTAAGTCAGGTGTGTATATTTGAGTAAGTTTGTTTCTGAACTTACTATTCCATTCCACTGGTTTGTTTACCTTGATGTGGATACCAAACTGTTTCAATTACTCTAGCTAAATAAGAAGTCTTGATAGGTTGTTGAGCAAGTCCTCTCCCCTGAATTTCTTTCTTTTGTTTTGTTTTCTTTTCTTCAAGAGAATCTTGGCTCTTTGTATTTCTTTATCAATTTTGGAATCAAATTTGGAATTTTGGCTTGTCAAGTTTCCTAAGATCTAGTTCAGATTTTTAGTTTTTCACATGGAGGTCTTGCATTACCTTTTATTACATTAATTCCTAGATATTTTATGTTTTTGATGCTACTACTAATGGTAATTTACATTTTATATTAGTATTTGAATATGAAAGAGTAAATCTCAAGAGTCCCTGTCCCTGGGAACTTTCAGTCTCTTGGGTTTGGAGACAGACCCATAAATGGCTTTAATATAAAGCTAAATAAATTGGTTATGATAAGGTGGGCAAAGTTTACCATGGAAATACAAATGGGATGGATTAGCGCATTCTGTGGGGTCACAGGGTGGAAGGAAGGAAAAGGCATTCTAATTGTTGAAAAATAGATAAGGAGTCACCTGGTGAGTAAAGACTTGAGGCAAAGAGGGGAAGAGCACACATTTTACATACACATTTCAGGATGTTAACATGGGACACATCCTGTCTCAGGGATTTGCCAAAACAATACAATGGGATGTCAGCACGGGTGTGAAGTAAATTCTCCCTGGGCATAGTTTACAAAAGGAATGTGAGCAAACTAGTTCCAAGGCTCCTGGACCCATTTATCCAGATAATGGTGTAAAAGCGTGAGCAGAGAGGGGATTTGAGAGAAGTTTCTCTGGAGAGAGCTGTTGCTGTCAGTACCAAGCAAAGGAAGCATCATGGGGGACACTACCTCCTTCTGCTCAGGTCTGATGGTAGAGAGATCTTCTGTGAGACCATTCACAGAAGTTGAAATATGTTCTCTGCAAAAGACTGAGAGAGTAAAAGACAGTGTGGCTGTCTTGGGACGGACAAGCATTATCAGAGTTTATCAAAGGAAGCCAAAGGTGTGTGGGTGTTTCCCAAGGAGCAGATGTGCACCACATGGCCCCAGTTGTCTGGAGTCCTGTACAATAGGACTAAATAGAAGGACAGAGGAGACTGATAGTAAGAAGTTGGAGATAAGAATCCAATTCCTAGGGTCACATGTGATCACCTAGAATAGGGATGCATCCACCCAGGTCATTGAAGAATTAAGAATCTTCTAGGGGTACCTGGGTGGCTCAGTCAGTGAAGATTCTGAATCAATTTCAGCTCAGTCATGATCTGGCAGTTCATGGGATCGAGCCCCCACATAGGGCTGTGTGCTGAGGGCGCATAGACTGCTTGAGACTCTCTCTCTCAAATAAACAAACATTTTTTAAAAATGAATTTTGGGGCACCTAGATGGCTCAGTCGGTTAAGCATCCGACTTCAGCCCATGACTTCGAGCCCTGCATTGGGCTCTGGGCTGACAACTCAGAACCTGGAGCCTACTTTAGATTCTGTGTCTCCCTCTCTCTCTGTTCCTCCCCCACTTGCACTGTGTCTGCTCACTCTCTCTCTCTCTCTCTCTAAAATAAATAAAGATTAAAAAAAAATTTTTTTTACATAAAAAAAAATTTAAAAAAAGAAGAATCTTCAAACAACCCATGGAGAGCCACCAGCTTGCCTTAGTTGGTCAGTTATGAAAAGCCAGCTAGCTTCTCCTAGTTGATAGACCAGTAGCAGTCTGATGCTGATCGTTCAGATTCTACAAAGTAACCAGCAACCAATGAGGAAGCAGCCTAAGTACTCTTGCAACCAGGTCCCCCTTCTAAGTCACTGTGTGGACTAGCATCCTGGGGCTATTAGCAAATCACTTTTTGTTGTATTATCCCTGTATCTTTTCAATCAACTGCTATTAAAAAAAAAAAAAAGTGCACTAGGTACTAAAAGAGAAAGCTTCAAGTGTAGCCATCTGCTAGACACAGAGAAGTTGAAGACCCCCAACAAGTATGAACTTCCCCATCCCTGACCTGTCCCACTTAGAGCGGTTTCCACCCAGGTAGGGTCTGATGCAGTTGCTGGTACACTGGAAGGAAGGCAGTGGGGACAGAGCAGAAGTCCACCACTTCACATATGGAGAGATCTTTCACTGAAGGGAGATTGAAGCATTTAATCAATCTTCTGACTGGACACATTCTAATTACCGAATCAAGACTGTGATTTGTAACTTAAAGTGAGTAGGACTGCCCATCCATTAAGAAGTCTTGGGATCTGCCCAAGTTTGCCTTGGAGGGCAGGGCAAATAAATAAAATAAAATAAATTTTCTGGATAAAAATGTTGACGGCTAGTGGGTAACAAAATCAGATACCCCCAGAGTGTAAAGTACATGCAAGAAATGAAAAGCAGTATAATTATGATTTGATCTCAGATTTCCAGAGGGAATGTAGGGAGAGATGAAGTAAACTGGGCTCTATTCAGGAGCTGAGGAAAGACTTTCCATGGCATGCTAAGGAGTCTGGACTTTAATAGGAAATGAAGCAATACTGAGTAGTTAGCACAGGACAGTAATAGTTACTGGGCATTTACTATGTTCTAGGCTCTATGCTAGGTAGTTTAAATGAATTATCACATTGTGCTCTGCTTCCTGTCGGTCTAGCCATATACCAGAAGAGGTAATGAGTTTGTTCATAGAGACACGTCTCTGAGTCCAGAACCCAAACTTCAGTTAAATCTAAGCCTTGTTCTTTTATTTTTTTTTTAATATTCAATTTTGAGAGACAGAGAGAGCAAGCACGCGCATGAATGGGGGAGGGGCAGAGAGAGAGGGAGACACAGAATCTGAAGCAGGCTTCAGGCTCCGAGCTGTTAGCACAGAGCCTGACTCAGAGCTCAAACTCAAGAACGGTGAGATCATGACCTGAGCTGAAGTTGGATGTTTAACCGACTGAGCCACTCAGGCACCCCCTCTAAGCTTTACTCTTGTTTTTTTTTCCCCCCCTAAGCTTTACCCCTGACTACCTGTGTGACACTGGGCAAATCACTTGACCTCTCTATACCTCTGTTCCTTCATTTTTTAGGATGGAGATAATTGTCCTATCCACCTCATAGAGTTTTTGTGCCCCCATTTTTTGTGACTTCAACAACACAGATAATCCATGTGGGATTTTTTTCCTTTTTCTTTTTTTTAAATTGTGGTGAAATTCACGTAACATCAAATTAGCCACATGTTGTTGTTGTTTTTTTAAATTTATTTATTATTTTGAGAGAGACAGAGACAGCATAAGTAGGGGAGGGGCAGAGAAAGGGAGACAGAGAGAATTCCAAGCAGGCCCAACATGGGGCTCGAACCCACAAAATGTGAGATCATGACCTGAGCCAAAACCAAGAGTCAGACACTAAACCAACTGAGCCACCCAGGAGCCCCCCAAATTAGGCATTTTAAAGTGAACGATTGAGTGGCATTTAGTATATTCACAATATTGGGCAAACACCACCTCTACCTAGTTCTAAACCATTTTCTTTGCCCCCAAAGGGAACCCTCTGCCTGTCAAGCAGTTGTTTCTCCTAATCCCCTTCCTAATCTCCTCATTTAACATTCTCGTGTAAATGATCTTTTTCTCCCACCCGTTATCATAGTTAATTCTCAAACTGTCATTAACATCAACTTCCAGAATTTCAATTGTGAGCATCTTTCTCTGTGATCACTCCTACAAATATTGATTCTTTTTAAAAATATATTCGTGTGTTCTTCTTAGCATCAAGCTTCCAATCCACTGACCCTACCAACTCTTCACATACCTTTCTTATGTCCTACCTCTTTCTTTACCCAGCATAGATTCTACAGTCTACCATTTAAATGTCTCATTTATAAATGTTAACTTTCCTTCCCACCATCTGCTCAGCACCTGCGCTTGAGCAGCTGAGATTGCTGGACAAACCACACAAGCGACCATGAATCTCAAAGCTTAGCCTTCAGTGCTGCTACACAGAACCATTGCATTGTTCTAGTGAGGTTGTTCTCGACTCCCCAGAGTGGCTCACTCTGCTTTCTTCTCAAACTTCCAATACCACCTACTCTCTCTCCTCCATTCACTTTCAGCTGAGTGAGTAGCTGAGAAGATGGATGCAACCTATCAAGTTCCTCAACTTTCTTCCATGATCTACCAGCTTGGTGGTGATATTCTTGGTCTTCACTCCCCTCAGGTGGGAGAAGTTTCCCTGCTTCTGTCAAAGGTCATGTCCTCCACTAGAGATCTGGATCACAGCCTCTCTTGCTGTTCAAGGACTTAGAACCTATAATAATTCCCCTTCCTCCTCCCCCCCATACCATCAACTTCTCTTCCTTCTCTCATGGATAACTACCACTAGCATACAAACATGCTTAGGATGGCAGTCTTTAAAAAATCCCTCCCTTCATGCCTTGCAACCATCACCCCCCATATCACTGCGAAGATTTTCTGAGAAGTTGTCTATAGCGCTATCTCAATTTCCTCACTCTCCTTTTGCCCCTCAACCCACTCCACTTACAAGTCCACCCCAAATACCCCTTGAAACCATTCCCAGTGAGATCATCAAAGACTTCCTCATTGTCAGGTCCAACAGTCCCTTGCCAGTCCTCATCTTATTCTACTACTACTACCAGTAGCATTTCAAAGAATCTGTCATTTCCTTCTTTCCAAAAACATTTCCATTTCTTGATTTCTGCACTGGATTCCTAGGGCCGCTGTGAGAAAGTTCCACAATTGGGAAGCTAAAAACGACAGAAATTTTTTTTTCTTTCAGTTCTGGAGGCTAGGAGTTCAAAATCAAGGTATCAGCAGGACCGTGTTCCCTCTGAAGGCTCTAAGGAAGAACCATGCCTTGCCTCTTCCAGCTTCTGGCAGCTCCCAGAAATCCTTGGCACTCCTTGTCTTACAGATGATGCATCACTCCAATCTCTGCCTCCATCATCACATGGCCTTCTTATAAGATTATCAGTTATTCAATTCTGGGCTCATCAGTATCCAGTATGACCTTATCTGAACTTAACCAATGCATGTGCAGAAACCATATTTCCAAATATGGTCACATTCTGAGATTCCAGATGGACATGAATTCTGGGCGGACAGGATTCAACTCAGTATAACTCCTGTGACTGCACACTGCTGGTTTCCTCCTTCCTCCTGGCAGCTCCCCCTCACTCTCCTTCTGGGGCTACTTTGCTTCCCCTAATTCAACTCTAAATGTTGCAGTGACCCATGGCTTGGCCCAGGGCCCCTTGCCTTCTTCTTCTGTTTTTAAATGTTTCTCTCTCTCTCTCTCTCTCTCTCTCTATATATATATATATATATATATATATATATATATATATCACGAGATCATGACGTGAATCTGGGTACTCCCTGCCCCTTGCCTTCTTTAAATACACTTTTTCGGGGCACCTGGGAGGCTCAGTGGGTTAAGTGTCTGACTTCTGCTCAGATCATGATCTCCCGGTCTGTGGATTCGAGCCCCCCCACAGGCTCTGTGCTGACAGCTCAGAACCTGGAGCCTGCTTTGGATTCTGTGTCTCCCTCTCTCTCTCTCCCTTCCCTGCTTGTGCTCTCTCTCTCTCTCTCAAAAAAAAAAAAAAACGTTGAAAAAATTAAATATACTCTCTCCTGAGGGTATATCATCTAATCCCATGGTTTTAAAATTCCACTGATGACTCCCAAATTTATGTTCTAGCCCTCACCTGTACCCATATTGATAATCATAGTTAAAACTTATTGGATGCTTCCTATGTGCCAGACTCTATTGTAAATTCTTTCTGTGTATTAATTTAATCCTTACAACAAATTTATGGGGTACTATTTTTATCCCCAATGTATGGATGAAGAAACTGAAGCACAAGGAGGTTAAGTAAATTGTTCAAGCCCACATAGAGAGAAGGAGCCAGGATTTGAAACTGTGTAAGATGGGTCCAGAGCCTCCTCTCTTGACCACTACATGCTCTGGCTTTCCACTGGGCTCCAGGCTCATACTCTTAAGGTCAAACTTGACATCTGCACTTATAAGAATTAAATAGAATGCTTGACTCCCACTCCCCACCCCATCTCCATTCCCACCTTAATCTTTTTGTCCTTGCTTCTACATCTTAGTATTTGGTACCATCAACACCCAGTTGCTCAAATTAAAAAAAAAAAATCTAATCAAATTTGATTTTGTTCTTTCCACATCCACCCCAGCCTCCATTCCCACCCCCAACAAATCCAAGGAAGCCTATTAGCTTTACCTCTAGAACATATCCCTGTTTGCTCCGTTTTCACTACCACCCTAGTTCATGCTAAGCTATCATCATCTCTAGAGTTAGTGCAATTACTTTCTTCCTGGTCTTTCTGCTTTCACTTTTGCAGTCAATGTATATAACCAACCCAACAGCCAAATGAGTCTTTTGAAACATAAATCAGGCCATGACATGCCCAAGTTTCAAAGCTTCTAAAATACCCCCTTACATTTACAGTAAAATCCCTACTCCTGTTCTTAGCCTACAGGTTCCTGCTTGATCTGGCATTGCCCGCCTCTCTACCCTTACTCCTACCACTCTCTTTCTCACTCAGGTAGCTCCAGTCATGATCTCACCCCTGCTTTTCCAGGAATGCTTTGTGCCTGCACCAGGTCCATGTACCTGTTCACCTTCATGCCAGAAATGCTGTTAGAAATGCTCTATTCTCACATCTTCTTCACATCAGACCAAACACTGCCTCCTCAAAAGTCCTTTCCTAAATCCTTACCTAATGTTCTGCCCCAATCATTTTCTTACACATCATCCTATATTTGTGTTTTAATAGCATTCACCACTATTTGGAGATACTTTAATTACGTAGTTGGTTATTGAAACAGAGACTTTCTCTGTCTTATTTATATTTATGTTTCCAATGCCCAAAATGATGTGCAATACATAGTGACTGTTTAATATTTTTCAAAGGAGGAATGAATGAAACTAAGTGAATAGACAAGCAAGGCCAATCACGGGAGGTTGTTTGGAGGTCAGTTTTACGGCCAGTTTTCAAAGGTCAGTTTGAAAGGAGAAAAGATGATTAGAGAAGAGAAAGAATATTTTTAGCAAGAAAACAAAATATTCAAAAAAGTGATATAGTCTTGAATAAGTGACAGAGGCAATAACTATACCACTTCAGGTGACATGGAAAGTCGGTCAATACAGAAGTAAAATTAGCTTCTTAAAGCAAGGAGTTATCATCATTTGGTTAAACATATTGAATGTCATCCTAAGGGGTTTAAATTTATTTACGCCTTCAACAAATATTTATTCAGTTTCTACTATGTGCCAGGTACTATTCTAGGTACTTTTTAATATAAAAATAAACCAAAGAGACATGATCTCTGCCCTCATGGTGTTTATAATCTAGTGGAAGGCTGACATCAAATATTAATATTCCATAAACATTTAGAATTGCCAAACAAACTGCCAAAGTGTGTGTGCTGGGTTAGTATTTTGGTAACATTAATCAATGTGATTTTGTCCCTAGTACTGTTTCCCTTTGGCCCTTACCCGTCCATTCATCTCACTATTCTGTATGTAATGACTCAGAAAAGGTATGATACAGTGAAATCCAATACATAAGTAACAGGAATCTTGCTCTAGCTTTGGAGATCAAGAGTCACAGGCTCCACTGACTGAGCCATCCAGGGACCCCTGTATTCATTTTGACCTAAATGTGAGAATTGATGACAGTAAAAAAGCATTGTTATGAAAATAAAAAAATATAAAAATAATATTTTAATAAATAGTCTTTGTCTATAAGAAAAACAAGACTAATTGAGAGGACTTAATTTAGATTAGGGGTTCAAGAAAGGCCTCTCTGAGAAAGTGTCTTGTGAGCAGAGACTTCAGAAAATGAGATTACCAAGGGAAGAACAAGAAGAGGAGAGTTCCTGGTGGGGCCCTGGAAAGGGCTGGATGTGCTAGAACAGAACAGATGGAGCTGGATTGAGAGGAGGCTCAGGTCATATCAGATAGACCCTCGGAGGCCATGTTACACCATCTGTTACACAAGTATAAATATTATACAAATCCCAAGTGTTGTGAAAAAACCACCAAGGATTTTAAGCAGAGGGCAGAGGTATTAGGTATGGCTGATTATACAGCCTGGGCACTATATAACTCCATGAAACACTGCAGGCATAGTCCCTGGTGTGGCACATTGCCTCCCTGCGGGTTACATAATCAAATTAAGATTTTAAAAATATCAGTCTGTGTGCTGTGTGGAGAATTCTAGGGCCAGAGTGGAAGCAGGGAGATCACTTAAATGGCTGTTGCAGTCTTCAATCAAGTAGCCCAGCATAGTACTTGTGATAGAGAAGAGTTAACAGACCATATTTGTGGTTTCCACAGTTAGCATTAGAGGTCCAGGTAGATTCCTGAATTTGGGAGTAGTCTACTTAATGGTGCTTGAGAAACATTAATCTTTTAGCCAGTGGTGTGCTGGAGCAGACGTGTAGCAGCTCTGCACTGGCTCATGAAAGCTGAGTGTGTACATCTCTCTCTAATTCTTTATTCAGTGACATCAAATTGATAGCTTGAAATCTGCCTTGGTGGGAGTATTTACACCAAGGAAATTGGCAAGTGCTACAAACAGAGCTTCGGTACCCAAAGAGCTGGTTGTGATACATTTACAAGTACACCACTGCTTCCAGCTTTTTTTTTTTTTTTCAACGTTTTTTATTTATTTTTGGGACAGAGAGAGACAGAGCATGAACGGGGGAGGGGCAGAGAGAGAGGGAGACACAGAATCGGAAACAGGCTCCAGGCTCCGAGCCATCAGCCCAGAGCCCGACGCGGGGCTCGAACTCACGGACCGCGAGATCGTGACCTGGCTGAAGTCGGACGCCCAACCGACTGCGCCACCCAGGCGCCCCTGCTTCCAGCTTTTTAAAAATATTTCAACACTAAAGAATCACTACATAAGATATGGTAAGTGATGGAACATTCATAAGGCTGCTGCAGTTAAAATAAATGGGATGGTTATAAGAGACATTGGGAGGAAAAAAAAATCTGTAAGACTTGATGGTTTATTAAAGGCAGTGATGGGAAGAGAGGAGCAGATTATATTTTCTCCCCTGGAAAAAGAAGTCATTTCCAGACGCATCTCTTTGGAGAAGACTGCAAAGAGAACATTTCACAATTGAGTTTCCCATCATGTGTATTTTAAAACGGCCCTACTTCAGCTGTCAAGAATTTCAAGTGCCTCTTAAAATTCCACCGTATTGTAGCTCAGAATGCTGAATTCTATCGCCATTTATTGGTGTAGTTAAATGAATGGAATAATAATTGAATCCCAAACTCTCAGTCACTGAGCATAACTGTTTTACTACAACAAAAGATCTGTAGAGATCTAGAGAAGAACATTCTTTAAAACTCAAAAATGTCTTTCGATCTGTGAATGGTGCAGAATCAAGGCAGCCTGTGTGGAGACTAGTCAGGCCTTAAGTAAATATGTAGAAAGTTCATATGAGGGTTTCTAAAGGGCATCAGGAAAGGAAGTGAAATAAGATACTAAGAGATTACTAAATAAACATTTTTTTTCATGAAAATAAGTGTTCTGTAGAATTTATAACTTACATCCTAAGAATAATACTAAACACCCTTTACTATCAGCATGTACATCTAATAGTTCAGAAACACTAAATGTGTTAAACCTTAATCAATATAGGTGAAATATAAAATAATGATTTCATTTTTTCACTCTTTCAGTAAACCTCTGTTGAAGGCATACTAAGAGACAAATATTTCCCTAGATCTTGGAGATATAAAAATGAATAGGACTACCTTGGGTTTGTGCATAATAACTGAGGAAGATGGAGTAATGAACAGATTAGAGTACAATGTGGACAATGCAGAGGTTCAGTATTTAGAAGACATTATGGAAGCCCAAGAAGGGACACATAACTCAGAGTTGAGTGAGCAGAGGCAGCTTCCTGGGGGAAGTGACACTAAGCTGAATCTTAAAGAGTAGGGGGAAGCCGGATGATGTATGTGTATGGAATGGGGGAATTTCAGGCAGAGGGGAGAGCATGATAAAAAACACAGAAGTGAGAAACAGCAAAGCGTTCTTTAGATCCTTACTTGAAAGGCAGAAGGGAAATAAGGAGAGGAGGCTGGAGACCTACAGTTCTCAGTGGCACACCAAAGAGAAGGCAACTGGAACGGTCCACCCTGGGTGTAGACAAAGACAGGGGGCATTGTCTGTGGAGTATTTAAAAACAATAATAAGAATGATTACATTGCCAACAATTCTAAACAATGATAAAATGATCCCTTCTGTCAAGTGGCCATGCTCCTGAGTAGACCACTATATGTTTTTCCTCAAGATGTGGAGCAAGGAAGTGACATGATCAAGTTCCTGAGCTGTGCAGACAGAGAGATGCCAGCTGCAGTTATATCTAAATGAGAGATCCTTTCTTTGCATCCCCTTAGAATTTGAGGTAAGTTTTTATTGACTTATGGGAGATCATGAAGACAGATACAGCAACTGGGCATTGATTTTGGACTGGAACTGTACATTCAGGAGTCAACACAGAAGTGGTAGTTAATTCTCTGGGAGTGGAAGAGAACCTGGGAAAAGACAAGTAGGCCATCGATGGAATACTGGGTAGCTGACTACTTCATGGACAGAAGACAGAACAAAAGTCTAAGAAATAGAGAGTGAAGGGATGCTCAGAAGCCTAAGAAATCTAGATAGCACAAAACTGTGGCAAGACTTCCCAAGGCCAAGGGGGAGAGAGAGAATTGGAGATAATGCAAAAGAGATAAATATCAGTAGGTGTCCATGAGGAAGAAATCGGAAGAAATCATGGTACCTGCTGGGAGGTAGCTAGGGGGTTGACGATGTAATGGCTGAAACCCTAGCAAGAATTGAGAGTGACAGACTCATCTGGTAGTTTAAGTGCATTTATGGGCCCATAACCCAGTCCCATATTAAGCTCTGAAGGTGACAAGACCCCAGAGTTTACCCACAACCCAGTGTGGTTCAGGGAAACCCAGTGTGGTTCAGGGAATAAAATAGACCCAGTGAGGGTCCTTCTTGCCTCAAAAAAAGCATGGCCCTAGCAAAGAGACTCATCAAACCAGAAAAGACAGGAACATGGGTGGACAAAAGACCAAAGACCTTATGGGAAGATGCACATCTTAAAAGATGCTATCATTCTAAGAGCTGAAGCCCAGATGGCATATTGTATTATGGGGTCACCCTACTCCAGTATGACTTTTACAATAACCTGATTTCTAAATAAAATGATATTCTTGGGGCACCTGGGTGGCTCAGTTGGTTAAGCATCCGACCTCAGCTCAGGTCATGATCTTGTGGTTCAGGAGTTCGAGCCCCATGTCAGGCTCTGTGGGGACAGCTCAGAGCCTGGAGCCTGCTTCGGATTCTGTGTCTCCCTCTCTTTCTGCCCCTCCCCCACTAGTGCGCCCCCCCCCTTTCAAAAATAAACATTAAAAAAATTTTTTAATGACATTCTTAAGTATTAAATGTTAGGACTCCAACAAATGATTTTCAGGGAGACACAATTCAACCCATAACATTATCTTTAAGACTTTTAATATATGTTGCCAAAGTTTTAGAGTGCATCTTTGAGAGATGTAAATGAGGTAGCATTGACAGGATTTGGTATGATTGATTATAACTGGGGAAGGGATCATAAGAAAGGAGTAGCACTGGGTGATTTCTAAATATGGCCAATGGGCAATTGAATATAATATAGTACAAATATACTGGAAGAGGGAGTTTGGTAGTTAAGTTTCAGACATACGGAATCTGAGGCATTATAAAAAAGGCAAGTGGAAATGTCTAATCAGTACCTATATATGTGGGTCTGGCGTTTAGGAAAGACACAATTTGTGAATCATCACTACTTAAGTGGAAGTTGAGAGTCATGGGGATGGACGAAATCACCCACTAAGGTCACCCAGTGACATGAGCTAAAAGAGGATCAAGGACAGAATCTTAGGGACCCAAATACTTAAAGGGTATTTGGAGGGTGAGAAACTTACAAATGTGACTGGAAAGGTTTCAAGGTTTCAAGGATGAGGACATAAACTAATACTTGGAAGGATGAGTAAGACTTCAAGGCAGACAAGGAAGAATTCCAAGCCGAGGGGATGGTTTAAACAAAGAGCCAAAGAATGGGAATATACATAGCATAGCCTGGAAATATCCAATAACTTGACATGGCTGAGACAAAACAAGAGAGAAAGGAGTGGTAGAAATGAGAGAAGGAAGGTACATTAGGGCCAGATGTGAGAGGTGTCTTATGCCTGTCACTGGTCTGTTAGTGCTCAAATCCATTCCCTGACCTTCCCTGCTTACCTCTATATCACAGGATGCTGACCTTGGTAGCCCACATTTCTCAGGATGTCTTGCCCACTGGCTTCTGGTTAGGTTTGGCCAATAGAGGCACAGATGGTAGACTAGAGGGCAGCATCTCAGGAAGTGACTGCATCTACTCCATAGTCCAGTTCTTGCTGGTCACGCTCTACCATGGCTCCAGCTCTGGCTGCACACTACATCCAGTGGTGCTGGAGGCTCCTCCTCTAACTTCCGGGTCCTGCCACATACCCTGGTTCCTGGGCTCCAATCATACTATAGCTCTTCCTTTTGTCTTCTTTCCTAGAGATGGCAGCAGTTCCCTGCAGTTGTCGATTTCCGAGATGCCTCACCTTATTTTCAGCTCTGCCAAAGCTCTAAAACTAGTTCTCCACATTAAATTCCTTCTGTTATTTCCAGATTTTTTATTGTTGTTGCTGCTCTTACGTTATAATTAACTTGTTCATATGATTCCTGGTGCGTCTGTCCAATAGTCTCTTTCTAACACCTTGGAGTAAAATTGCTAGATTGCTATCTTCAGACTTGTTTTACACAAGAGAAAAACAAGCCCATGTAAAAATGGATTCCTAGCTAATGCCACAATCAAAATTTAATTTCCATGGATCAAATATAAATAGTAAAAATTTTGAAGCTTCAAAATAAAATACAGAATATCTGATCTGTGCTAGGGAAAAATTTCTTATAGAAGATACAAAAAGAGCAATCCATAAAGCAAAAGGTAAAACATTAAACATACTCAGAATTAAGAACTTCTGTTCAACAAGACATGATAAAGAGAATGAAAATGAAAAGCATAACTGGAAGAAAATAGTCACAACACATATAATGCACAAAATATTAGTATCCAGAATCTATAACTCCTACTAATCACTAAGAAAAAGACAAACAACCATACAGAAAATAAGCAAAAAGATTCTTGACAGAAACAGAAATCCAAATGCCCAGAAATGGAAAAAAAAAAAAGCTTAATCTCATCAGTAGTCAGGGAAGTGAAAATTAAAACCATAATGAGAAACCATTTCAACTCACTAGACTAGCACAAATGTAAAAATGACACAGTACTAAGGTTTTGACAAGAATGTAAAGCCAGGTAGGGGCTCTGTCGGTTGAGCATCCAACTCTTGAATTCAGCTCAGGTCCTGATCTCACGGTTCCTGAGTTCAAGGCAAGTGTCAGGCTCTGCAGTGACAGTGTGGAGGCTGCTTGGGATTCTCTCCCTCTCCTCTCTCTCTGTTCCTCCCCAATTTGCACATACGCGAGTGCTCTCTCTAAATAAATTAATTAATTTAAAAAAAAGTATCGAGCAGGGCAAACTCATATATTCCTCATGGAGATATAATTTGGCATAACTTTGGAAAGCAATTTACCATCCCCTGGTAGGGTCATATAAGCACGGATCATATACCAAACAATTCTATTCCTAAAGATAAAATTAAAGTATCTGTGCACACATGAAGCAAAAGACACTATAAGAAACTCCAATGTAAAATAGCTTATTAGAGTCCCAATAGGCAAAAACTTTGGCCAGATTCAAATTTCTATTGGCAATAAAATGGATGATAAAATTGTGATGTATCTATGTCACAGATTTTTAATACAGCAGTGAAAATTAATACAAGCACACACATAAAATGGCCGAATCCCATTAACAGTGTGAAAGTAATCACAGAATGCCATATGTGATTTAATTGATGTAGCTTAATAGACAAACCTGAATAACATTTTTTTAATTAAAAACATTTTTAAAATAATTTATCTATTTTTGAAAGACAGAGTATGAGTGGGGGGAGGGGCAGAGAGAGAGAGGGAAACACAGACTCCGAAACAGGCTCCAGGCTCTGAGCTGTCAGCACAGAGACCCACATGGGGCTCAAACTCAAGAACTGTGAGATCATGACCTGAGCCTGTCAGATGCTTAACCAACTGAGCCACCCAGGCACCCCATTTTGTAATTTTTTTTAAGGTTTATTTTTGAGAGCCAGAGAAAGACAGGGCAGGAGTGGGGGCAGGGCAGAGAGAGGGCATGAGCCACCAAATCCAAAGCAGGCTCCAGGCTCTGAGCTGTCATCACAGAGCCCACCCAACACGGGACTCAAACTCACAAACTGGGAGATCATGAACTGAGCAGAAATCGATGGTTAATCGACTGAACTACCCAGGCGCCCCTCATGTTAGAGGTATATACCTATGTATTAACCTTTAAAGCAAAGGTCATGCTTAACACCAAATTCAGGACGGTGGCTGTTTCTAGGTGGAAATGGGGAATGTGATTACGAACTGTAAGTTTAAGGAAAGGATTATGTTTCTCTGGAGTTCATAATCAAGTACCTGACCTAGTCTGTGAGTTCACAAAAGCCTACATGAGGAAAGGGCATTTGAGCTGATAGCTGAAGAATAAGAGTTAATTAGAACAGTGCTTCTCACAGAGCCCCACCAGTAGCTGTGAAATATAATGGTATTTCCAGTCATAGATTTTTATTAAAAATATAATTTTATGCAAATAAAAACAAAAAAAAAACTGCCCATTGGAGTTTCTGCTCTTGTGCAGAAAAGACATCAATATTTTTAGAAAATGAGCCTTATTCTGAGACAATCTGGAGGCTCTCATTCTTCTTTAACGTAAACCAGACTTGAGACCAAAATCATCAATACAAAAATTGTGGCCATTCATAAATACCTGGAAATATCCAACTCTTCACTTGGGGCTATAAGAGAGACTTTGAAGAGCTATCAAAGCATTTGGAGCAAGTTGAGCTGAGGGCTGATATTATAAGAGAGACTCAATCTTTCTTTGGAGAAATATTTGGATCCTTTGCCCATTTGTAATTGAGTTGTCTTTAAGTTGTTGAGTTGTAAGAGTTCTTTGTATATCCCACAAAGGATAAGATAGGTATGCTTTGGTTCTGAGGTACAGGATTTTCAAATATTTTATCACATTTTGTGGAATGTCTTTTCACTTTCTTGATAATATCCTTCGATGCATAAAGTTTTTACTTTTTGGGAAATGTGACCTAACAATTTTTCCTTTTGTTGCTGATGCTTTTGGTATCATATTTAAGAAACCATTGCCTAATCCAAGGCCATGAAGATTTACTTATGTTAGCCTAATGGAGTTCTGAAAAAAACGGATTTATGTAGCTAAAGTAAATATGTCTTTAAAGCCTATTAAAGAAATATACACTGAATTATCTGAAGAAGTAAAAACACTAAATGTACTTACAAATCATATGAGTCACAAAAACTCACAAGCTTCATTGCAGTCAGAGAGATCCAGTTTTAAAGTGAGATTCCAGAGTTTCAGCAGAAACTTAAAGTCATTTCTAAACTGTACCAATGAAGGAAATGGACTATGAAGCAGTCCACTTCAAGTGATTTACTATGGAAAGGGAGAAAAGAATCTGTCCATAGCAGATGAAAAGATCCTTTATGCATGTGAAGATGTGGACACTTATAGAATACAAGCCAAATCCTTTTAGAAAATCAGAAAGAACGGGGCGCCTGGGTGGCTCAGTCGGTTGAGCGTCCAACTTCAGCCCAGGTCATGATCTCACGGTCCGTGAGTCCGTGAGTCCGTGAGTTCGAGCCCTGCGTCGGGCTCTGTGCTGACAGCTCAGAGCCCGGAGCCTGTTTCAGATTCTGTGTCTCCCTCTCTCTCTGACCCTCCCCTGTTCATGCTCTGTCTCAAAAATAAATAAACATTAAAAAAAAAAAAAAAGAAAATCAGAAAGAACCATTGGGTCTTTGATTATCAATTATCATGAGGGAAAAAGGCTTATATTTGGTGAGATATCTGTTGGCTGAAAAAAACGTTGGTAAGAAAATCAAATCCATACTTCAGAGAAATAAGTGATTTAGGAAGAATTTAAATCTCGACTTTGCAAAAAGTATCTTTATGTCCCTGATGTCCCAAAATGGGCATTTGGCAGAGGCTCAGGAGCTGCTGAAACTCCCTGGTACAAGGAAAGAGGTCCATTAAGTTGGGATGGCTTGAAGATCCAGGATCTTGTGCCTGTGTGGATCACAGTCCTCAGGCTGACTGCATCCTGACACAGCATTTCCTCCACAACAGCAAGATAAGTTGTTCTGGTGCTCTCCGTGCTGGAGGATCCTCAAGACCTTCTTTTGACAACTCTAAGACATGCACTTGCAGAAATACAGGCCAATAGGAATGACACCATGGATGACCTTGGTCATTTAATTATGCCAGATTCAATCCTCTCACCTGAATGGAAGGCAGCTGACCCTGGGCTCTGTTGTTCTAAGTCATCCTCCTGTCAGAGGTCAGATAGCACAGATGGGTCCCAGGAAATCGTTCCTGACAAGAGAACCTCCTGTCATGTTCTTTTCTCTGGAAAGCCAGTTTGGACCTCTCAAGAATCTTTTCCACAGAGGGATGTCCTTGGCCCAGCACATTCTTCATTGGCAACAAGAAACATCTCTAAACAAGTGCTGGATTTTGGTTTTTCTGTTCACACAACATTAAAACAGAAGTGAGGCACCTTCAGAATTGATCTAGCCTTCTAATGAGCCTATTTCTAAAGACCGGAATCATAAGAAAAGTGCATTTTTGCTTTCTCCTAATGTAACTTTTGATATTTTCTCCTAGTTTCACTGCTATTAAGTGATCATTCCATGCCTCAAATGGAAGATGGAATTATAATTCTTAAGACACTGTTTTATTACTGTATATTATTTAAACATGATTCTTAAAAGGAAATTGTTTCCATTTTATTCTATTTGTAGGTATGGTTTTTACAGTATTTTTGTTGTTGTTGTTGACAAGTCCACTAAAATAATCCAAGAACATAGCAAGAATTTTGCCTAATAAAATAATTTTCAGTGTTTTCTCTTTTTAGTTTTATTGCTATTAGTTAAGTGGTATACAAGTGCTCAAATGGAAACATTCTAGAATTACAGTTCTCAGGACAACGTTTCATAAATATACATCACATAAATAGGAGTTTTGTTAGTAAATTGCTTCCATTTTATTCAATTTCTACAAAAAGTATATTATTTTTGATATTGCTATTAAACAAGTCTCTTCTACTGATCCAGGAAAACATAATAATTTTGTCTCCTAAACTATTTTTCAATTTGCTTTTCTTTAGTCTTTCTCCTGTCATTATGTGATTACACAATTGCTCAAATGGAAGCTCAGCAGAACTGTAATTTTTAAGATAGTGTTTATAAATTTATTTAAAAGTGAATGTCATTTTCTCTGTTTCTAGATAGTCTGAAGATAGTATTTCAATTGTTTAACTTAAACTCCCCAGTAACATTGTCGTCAAAGTATCATGTCCATATCAGTTGTCACAGAAGACCTCTGGAGGGAATGGTATCAGACATCAGATGTGCTAATCATTGATTGGAAATACAAATCAATACATGTAAAAAGCAATGCCAGTGATATGCTATTGGAGTCCTGAAGCTGCATTCCCCAGCCCTGTTGAGGAAGCAGAAATTGAGTTAAACCAAGGTCAGAGGTAGAGCACCAAGCAACAGATTCTAGTTTTAAACAGACTGCTGCCAATGATTTTCTCAAACCATGGGCCAAATGCAGAATGCAGAGTTTGCCCTTTTTTGTGTTTTGGGACAAAAAAATTTTAACCTAACATCCATAAGGCTGTTGTGAGAATTAAATGAAATAACACATCTATGGTGCTTGCATGAATAAATAACAGCTGCTATCATGATTACTGCCAATTAGAAATATTATGGTGGAAAGCAGTGAAGAGAAAAAAGTTACAGGTTAGATTCACTATACCAAAAGGAGAATAATAATCTTGACTAGTGTCATAATTGGAGTTCTTAAAATGTAATCAAATCCAGAGGGAGCAAGTTTAAGAAAAAAATTAATGGATTCATATTTAAATTATGAAACATTTCAATATTTGAGAACCATGAACTAATTTGGAACTGTTTAATACTTCTTATAAAGGCTAGTAATAGTGATGGCATAAAATAAATTTGTAGGTGGCAAAATTTAAAGTTAATGTAAATCTGAAGAGCTGCGACATGGATGGATAAAAAGAAAATGAATGACTTGTTTATTGATAAGATGTGATTATCGTTAAACAAAAGAGCGGATAAATGAACACTGAATTAGCTAAAATGTTAAGAAGAGAAAAAGTAATATTGAGAGCTGTCAGGAAGAGAATTAACACCATTAACTGTCAATGTAGAGGACACCTGAGGAGTGGCTGCTTGGCCTTACAGAGAGGCCTCTTCTCTAAGAACCCTCCCCAGGAGACAGGGGCAGGCTCAGGCAGAACCTGATGCACTTTGAGGAGTTGATGGGTCCAGAATCAATGTGACCTAGTTAGGCCAGTATGAGTGGATCTCAGGACTTGGGGATTTGGAGCTGAGTGATAGACTGGGAGTCAGAGTCATATTCATAGCAGTACTCTAGGGGTAAATAAGGTCTGTAGATTTATTGTTAAGGACCTTAAACTTGCCTTGGCTCCTGTTTCAACAACATTCAACGAATTCCCTAGGTCAGGTACCATGCCCTCCTGATGCCTCCCTTCCTCCCCAGCCCCATCTTTTTGGCTCAACCCAGCCTGATGAAGTTTCCATTATTTAAAATCAGGAAAACTATTTCAAAACAAATCATCTGAAGTAATATTTATACAGCATCAAAAACAGTACCACTTTCACATTATCAATGAAATTCTAAGTACTAAATGTAAATTCTCTCTGAAGTTTATTTCAATGTGAATAATGAAGCTCTGGAAATTCCAGCAAAGATAAATGTGAACAAGAGAGAGGCAATACTAATTTTCAATAAAAAGAAAGAACATGATTTTTCCAATGTACTACATGATCTTTTTATTTGTCATTTTGCAAGTGGAAAACTGATGGAAACTATGTCACAGGTCTACACGCTGTTATTTGGGAACTACTGAATGAAACCCTAGAGATTCTGAAATATAGAATTAAAAAAAATCTTTTGATTATTCAGTAAACTCATTTTTATTTTTATTTTTATTTTTTTTTCAACGTTTTTTATTTATTTTTGGGACAGAGAGAGACAGAGCATGAACGGGGGAGGGGCAGAGAGAGAGGGAGACACAGAATCGGAAACAGGCTCCAGCCTCCGAGCCATCAGCCCAGAGCCTGACGCGGGGCTCGAACTCACAGACCGCGAGATCGTGACCTGGCTGAAGTCGGATGCTTAACCGACTGCGCCACCCAGGCGCCCCATTAAACTCATTTTTATAAACAGGGACTGAGGTCAGGAGAAATTGATCACCTTGAGGACGATAATTTTAGGCAAGGCTGCATTAGAACCCTATCTAATACTCTTTGGACATAAACACATTGCTAAAGAAATGTTTCCTCACAACTGGAAATATAATGAATAAAATAATGGTAGCCTATTCATTACAGATAGCTTGTTGGTGATCAAAGCTTGCTTTGTCATGCTGTAAATGTTTAAATTGTAACAGTCTAGACATTTCATTAATATTTCTTAAAGAATGGGAGATATTAATTTATCCACTTATGAGTCACCATGGATAAAGAAAATGAATAAATGAAATTGCCATTATAATGTGAAATGCTGCAACATAATAACAATTTGATGTTCTTGTTTAAGATTTCAAATTGAATGTTGATTAGTTAGCAATATATTATACTAAAATTTTCATTTCAGAAATAGTTCATTAGTCTAGAATTTGTGGATAGGGACATTTGTAATTATTTCTCCCACAACTGAAAAGATACAACCTCCAATGCACAACTTTGGAAATATACAAGAAGCACGTGTTTTGCAGTTAACACTGGGCCTGGAAAACTGGCTCTAGGGCCATCTATGGGGGCCTGTTTCAACTATAGGAAAATTTCTCCTCTTGATATTTTCCCTATAAAATGATGGCAAAGTTAAATGAATCTGGATCTTCTGTCACCCTGTAATTTTTATTGACTTTAACATTTTCATTCCATTTACTAAATAAAGTAAAATCGATTTTCTATAATGAATACACATTATTTTCATTACTGGGAGAAATAAACTTTACTATTAGAATAAGTGCAATCAAGTCATGATTTTTTCCCCCTATAGTTGGTAATTTCTAGACCATTTATTTATTTATTTATTTATTTTTAAGTTTATTTACTTATTTTGAGAGAGACAGAGACAGCATGAGCAGGGGAAGGGCAGAGAGAGAGGGGGAGAGAGAGAGAGACAGAGAGAATCCCAAGCAGGCTCTGCACTGTCAGCACAGAGCTCGATGCAGGGCTCAAACTCACAAAACCGTGAGGTCATGAGCTGAGTGGATCAGAGAGTCAGACACTTACTTAACTGACTGAGCCACCCAGGCACCCCTTGACCCTCTATTTAAACTAAGCCTACCAATTTCAGGCTTAAAACTAAGTTCCAGGGATCTACCATACAACTTTGTGCCCATAGTTAACAATACCATATGGTACTTTTTTTAAGAGGATAGATCTCAGGTTAAGCGTTCTTAATTCAATAAAATCAATTAAATCTATGTAATATACATATTTTTTTTTCAATGAACACAATGAAAATTTTAAAACTCACTTTTTTCCTAATTATAAAAGTAATGCAGAGACTTCCAGGTCTGGGACGAGGTGGAGTAGCTGCACTTCTCCCCATCTCTCCTGCTAAGTACAACTAAAAACCCTGGATGGAATTATGAAACAAATACATGAAAACTCTGAAAAGATGGAGAAAAGGCAGATTGGCTAGTTACCTTCAAAGACATGGCAGTGAATTCCCTGGGTTTTCTTTTTGCTTCATATTTCTCAGACCGGGTGCTGGAGATGCAGGCAACCTAGAAATGCCAGCAGGCTCAGACACAAAAAAGGCCCCAAAAGCCTGCTCTCTCTAGACAAAGCACCAGGAAAGGAAGAGCCTAGCAAGAAAGAAACATTCAGTTAATAACCACTCATGCAGAAAAAGGTTAACATTGAGAGGCCTGAGCCATAGAACGTCCTGCTTGCAAGGTGGGCCTTTGGCTAGCCTCTGGGAACTTCACTGATAAAAACAGTTCCCGACACCGATTATTAAACTTTCCTTAAATGATACAGATGCTTCACTGTGCCTTGACTGTTCATGCAAATGATAGGGTTTAAACTGTACATCTGCTTTCCTTTTGAGGGTCTGGAATTGGTGCTAAGCAGTGGGTACCTATATGACCAGACCAAAAAACCTTGGGCACTGAGTTTCTGATGAACTTCCCCGGAAGACAACATGTTATACCCATTCTCACAATTCACTGATGGAAAAATTAAGTGCATCCTGGGCAATTCTACTGGGGGAGAACTCTTAGAATCTTGTGCCTGGTTTCCTCTAGACTTCACTCCACAAAAATTTTCCTTTGCTGATTATGCTTTGTAACATTTACTGAAAATATCATTGAGGAATACAACTGTACATTGAGTCCTGTGAGTACTCCTGCTGTATCACTGAACATGAGAGTATTCTTGGAGACGCCCAACATACTGCCATACACCAACCAAGTATCAGAAAAAGTGGTGGTCCCACCCCCACCCCTGTAAGCAATAGCCCAGTGGGAAATGTAGACTTTCACTCATGCCAGCCTATAATGAGGTACCCCAACCCTCTACCAGGGTAGTGTCAGAGAAAGCTGAGTGGGAAGCCAGAACTTTTACCATCTTCTAATGGAAATGTGGTCCTCCCCCAACCCCATCTCCCATAATGTCAGTGGAGGCCATGTGGGGAGTAGCGATGAGGCATCCTTCTACCTCCCAACTATGGGGGCTTTCAGTTGAAGTCTGGTGGAGAACCTGAACTCCCACTCCTATACACCCCTTCGTCACATGGGGTGACAAAGAATGCCTAATGGGGATATGAACTTATACCCTGACCAGGAAGTTATAAGGTGGCATCCCCGTAACCCCACTCTGTGGTGTCAGAGAAGGCCTGATAAAACAGAAGATTTAAATAAGATCCAGAGTATCATAATGTAATACCCCAAATGTTCAGGATACAGTAGAAAGGTACTTTTCATACTAACAACCAGGAAAATCTCAATTTGGATGAGAAAGACAACAGATGCCAACACTGAGAGAACACAGATGTTGGAATTACTTGATAAGGATTTTAAAACAGCCAGCATTAAAAATGATTCAATAAACAATTATGAACATGCTTGAAACAAAAAGTTTCAGCAAAGAAATGAAAGACATAAAGAAAAGACAGATAGACATTTTAGAACTGAAAGATTACAATATCCTAAAGTAAAAAACTTTTTAAATTAGTGGATGGGCTCAACAGAAGAATAGAGGAGTACAGAAGAATCAGTAAACCTGAAGATATATAATAGAAATGACCCAATCTGAACAATAAAAAGAAAATGGATTAAAAAAAAATTAACAGTCTTGAGGACCTGTGAGCTGTACTAAAAGATCTAACATTTGTGCCACTAGAGTCCTGGGAGGAGAGGAGAAAGAGGGTAGACCTGAAGAAGTATTTAAAGAAAAAATTTCTGGGGGTGTTTGGGTGGCTCAGTCAGTTAAGCATCTGACTCTTGATTTCAGCTTGTCATGATCTCATGTTTGTGAGATAAAGCACCACATTGGGCTCTGCACTGACAGCACGTAGCCTGCTTGGGATTCTCTCTCACTCTCTCCACCCCTCACCTGCTCCCATGCATGCACATTTGCATACGTGCTCTCTCTCAAAATAAATAAACAAACTTAAAAAAAAATACAAACTGGGGAGAGTAAAGAAACTCAAATGGAGTTAAGGTTTTTATATTTCACTCAAACTAATAAAATGCCATCTCCAGTAGGCTGTGATAAGTTATGTATACATAATGTAATACCTAGAGCAACCACTGAAAATTTATACAAAAAGATATACTTGAAAACATTACAGACAAATCAAAATGGACTTGTAAAATCGTGTTCAAGTAACCAGCTGAAAGACATGAAAAAGAAAACAGAAAAACCAAAAGCAGAAGGAAGAGCAAACAATAAATTGGCAGACTGAAGCTTTAACATATCAGTAATTACATTACCTATAAATGGTCTATTTTGTTTGTAAAAGCCAAAAACTGAAAGAAAAAAAACCCCCAAAATTTCCAAACTGGTGAATAAATAGACAAATTGTGGTAAATCCATGCCAGGGTATTCTACTCAGCCACAAAAGGGAGTTGCTACAAACA